>NC_089163.1:5404259-5733762 GCF_009819655.1 Sylvia atricapilla
GTTGAATTTGATCATTTTGGAGATACTTTCCAACCTGAATAACTCCCCAATGGGCAAGAGCAGCCCAAGGTTTGTCCCTTGGAGGCCACAAAGCCCAGACTGAGCAGGGAGCAATGGAAGGGACTGGGGAGGACAAGAAACCAAGTTTCTTCATCAAACGGGACTCAGATATTTGGGTGGGCATGGAAAATGAAAATACAGCTCCAGAGCATGGAGAGGATCACAAGGAGCCCAAAGAGGCAGGAGAAGCCACCAAAATAAATCTCTCCTTCACTCCTGGAGCCAGTGTCAGCCCAGGGACTGTGTGAGTGCCCAGTGGCCTCAGCAGCTCCACAGGGTGGATTTGAGCAGCCCAGGCACATGGAGCAGCTCCTCCTGGCACACCACGCTCTTCCCTCCTTTTTTTACTCATTTTTTTGCCAGCTGGAGATGAGCTGAGAGCGAGCAAGGAGGAGCCCTTGTGAAAATGTCACAGTCCCGTGTGGAGGGGCAGGCAGGGAGAGGCTCTGCTCCCATCAGCTGCCTCTCCTTGGGAGACACAGTCCCAGGAATTCACAGAAGTCACAAAATTGTAGATATTAGGCTGGAAGGATCTTAAATCCCATCCAGTGCCACCCCAGGGACACCTCCCATGTCCCAGTGTCCAGCCTGGCCTTGGGCACTGCCAGGGATCCGGGGGCAGCCACAGCTGCTCTGGCAATTCCAGCCCAGCCCCTGCCCACCCTGCCAGGGAACAATTCCCAGTTCCCAAGCTCCCATCCAGCCCTGCCCTCCTTCACCCTAAAGCCATTCCCTGTGTGTCCTGTCACTCCAAACCCTCGTAAAAAGTAAAAATAAAAAGTAATAAAATCATAGCAAAGTGCAAATGTCGTGTTAAAGTGCTCCACACAGAGACAGGCACAAGCACACTGAAGATTTGGGGTTAAAAAAACCCGCTTATTTTTAAGGTATTTAAGATTTATTTTTCCCCAGGGTCCTTTACCCTGCCCATGACACCCAACACCCTCCACGCCCCGGGGTTGATCTCCTCACACCCTGAAAGGTGTTTTTTAGGTATTTTTCTCAAACAGCAAATGGCCATTCAGGGCAATGCACACAAAGGTCTTTGCCCGGTGCTGGTGGCTCCTCTTAGACAGAAAATTGTGGTTTTGCTCAAATAGGGAAATGAAGGCCCAGGTTCCCTGGAGACTCCTGTTCCCGCTGCAGGGGCAGGAAAACACGGGGTGAAGCTCAGGCCACGCTGACTTTTGTGGAAATCCTTTGTTAGGAACTGTTCAGCCAGGAAAGGGACAGTCCTGAGGTGCAGGGGGGTGAAACAACCACTCCCTCCTCGCCCAGAGCTCTGAGCCTTTTCCTCCCCATCCCTCACCTCAGCCTGGCCCAGGCCGTGCAAAATTACCCAGAGCCTGAAAAGGCCTCTGTCAAACTGTCCTCACCTTCCTGGTGGGTTTTTTTTTTCTCACTTTTACTAATTTTTCCATTCTTTTTGCTGCACAGCACCTCCTTGGAGCACCCTGCAGTGCCCTGCACACTCCCAGCTCATCCCTCTCCTCCTGAAATCCATTAACAGAGCCCTAAACCGCTGCCAGGACTTCAGCTCTTCCATCCACACGGCTGCTCTCGGAGGAACCTGGTGGGAAGGGAGGTTCCAGCAGAGAATCCAGTGTGGGAACTGGGAACTCTCCTATCTGTTCTCCCACGGATTTATTTCCTGTGCAGCCCCCAAAGAGTCACTTCACCTTCCTGGGTCAGAACCTTCTCACCCAGGGAAAATGTCTGGGGAGGGACAAATCCTGTGGGGATTGGGAAGGCTGGGAGAGCTGGGGGTGCTCCATGGAGAGAGAAGCTCCAGGGAGAGCTCCGAGCCCCTGGCAGCGCCTAAAGGGGCTCCGGAGAGCTGCAGAGGGACTGGGGACAAGGGCTGCAGGGACAGGAGCCAGGGAATGGCTTCCCACTGCCAGAGGGCAGGGCTGGATGGGAGATTGGGAACTGGGAATTGTTCCCTGGCAGGGGGGCAGGGGCTGGGCTGGAATTGCCAGAGCAGCTGTGGCTGCCCCTGGATCCCTGCAGTGCCCAAGGCCAGGCTGGACACTGGGACACTGGGAGGTGTCCCTGCCATGGCACTGGGGTGGCACTGGGTGGGTTTAAGCTCCTTCCAACCCAAACCATCTCAGGATTCTGTGATCACTCCAAAGGGGAAGCCAAAGCCCTTGGGATAAAAAGAGGAGACAAAGGGGTTCCCTGGCAATTCCCACACAGGATCCCAGCTCTGGGCAGCCCCAGCTGAGCTCTGAGGACAGAGCCAGACACCCCTGGGTGCTCCAGGCAGCCGGGAAGAGGCAGCCTGGGACACTGGGAGGTGTCCCTGGGGGTGGCACTGGATGAGCTTTAAGTTCCTTCCAACCCAAATCTTCCCATGATTTTTCCCCTTCCCAAGCCCCCCTGGCCCAGTGTGAGCATTCCCACTCCTGCCTGAAGAGGGGACAGGGAATGTTCTTCCCACGTCACCCCTCCCCTTGGGAAATCTGGAGCAGCAGGAACCTGTGAAGCCACCAGATTTCAGATATTTAACAACCTTTTCCAACCCGAGCTGTCAATCTCCGAACGTGAAATGAGAACCTTCAGCAGTTTCAGGCTCAGGCGCCGCCAGCCCCGGAGCTCCCCCTGCTCATGGAAACCGCCCTGGCACCTTCCCGGGCTGCCTGCCTTTGGAACAGCCTGGCCCCACAAGCCAAGCCCCTTTTCAGCCATCCGTCAGCAATTAGGCAAACAAAGGGTAATTAATACCCCGAATTAAGGGCTTTGCTCGTTTGGCTGCCCAGGACCCTCCATCCTTCAGACAACCCTGGATTTCTGCATCCCACTTTCCACATCTGCAAAATTCCTTAACTCCAAAGGTCCCTGTGCTCGTTAAACACTTGAAAACCACGAGGGAGAGCCTTCAATTATCCCAAAAATTCCCTGTGAAGTTGGGTTAATATTCCGAGGCTCCCATTAAAGACACATGTCCTGGGAAGTGGCAGGCACGAGGAATCATTATGCTAATTTTAGCCGGAGCATCTGCTCGATGTTAAATCTGAAACTCCGTCTCAGAGAAATCATTTAAATTATTTTTCTTTTTTTTTTTTTTTTTTTTTTTCTTTTTTTTTCCCTTCAGAATTGACATTTGTCAAACAATATGTTGGGAGCGGAGGCTGCAGCCAAGTCTGAGTAATCCTGGCGGGTGAGGGCTCGGGGATGGAGCCGGCAGGAATTCGGGATTGGAGAGAGGGGCTGGCCCCCAGGCTCTGCCGGTGTCCGCCAGCTCCTGCCGGGGACAGCGTCACCCAGCTCCTGTCAAGGTCACCCAGCTCCCTCCAGGGTCATTCAGATCTCACCAGCATCACCCAGGTCCTGTCAGGGCCACCCAGCTCCTGCCGGCGTCACCCAGGTCCCATCAGGGTCACCCAGCTCCTTTCAGGGTCACCCAGCTCCTGTCAGGGTCATCCAGATCCTGCCAGGGTCACCCAGATGTCACCAGCATCACTCAGGTCCTATCAGGGTCACCCAGCTCCTGCCGGGGTCACCCAGGTCCTGTCAGGGCCACTCAGATGTCACCAGGGTCACCCAGGTCCTGCCAAGGTCACCCACTTCCTGCCAGCGTGGCCCAGACCCCACCAGGGTCACCTAAGTCCTGCCGGGACAGGGTCACCCAGACCCCACCAGTGTCACCCAGGTCCCTGTCTGTCTCCTGGGATGCTCAGCAGGGAACAGGCTCGGCTGGGAATTCACCAGTGGGGCCCAATGGCCCCAAGTGATGTTTTCTCACTGCTGCAGTCGGTTCTGACAAGGCTTGAAGCAGCGTCTTATCCTATTTTTAGTGGGTTTGTACAACCTGAGCAGCTTCCCAGCCCTAATCCAGTTTGGGAATCCCAGAGAACAGGAGAGAGAACCTGCAGGGCTGTTTGCACCAGGGAAGGGACACAGACACCTTCTAGTCCACTCTTTTCCCTTTCCCTTTCCCTTTCCCTTTCCCTTTCCCTTTCCCTTTCCCTTTCCCTTTCCCTTCCCTTTCCCCCTTCCCCTAACACTAGGATTTTTCCATTGCTCCAGCTGAACTGACAGCCCAGTTTATTATTTATTATATATATATATAATAATTTTTTATATTTTTAAATTTTTTATATTCCCCTCTAGCCACCGAGACCACTGGATTGACTCCCCCAGTCTCATCCCTGTGGACACAGATGAACAGGGAAGTTTTCCTGATAGTCTGTCCATTCATTTCCTCACACCCATCGCCGGCTCCATGCCTGAGGTATCCCTAAAACACATCCTAGGCTTTGATTTGATTTTTTTTTCCTTTCTTTTGGTGGATTGGTTTGGATCATTTCTGTATTTGGAGTTTGGAGTTTTTAATATTTATTGCTTTAATGTATCGCTTTGGGCTCGGATAGTTAATCACTTTTTGTGCTTGGATTTTTGGCGTTTGGAGTGGGCTACAAGAGACCTGCAGAGGGACTGGGGACAAGGCTGCAGGGACAGGAGCCAGGGAATGGCTTCCCGCTGCCAGAGGGCAGGGCTGGAATTTGGCCCTGGATTCCTTTAAATCAGGCACCTCATGGTGCACAAGGCCCAGGAAGGAGGAAAATACCAAATGACACGGGAAGAGTTGCATAAATCATCCTGGATTCATCCCAAAATCCAGCCTGAATGGGCTGCACCACGGGATGGGTGAGCACAAGGCCTGGATGGGGCTGGGAGCGCCAGCTCTGACTTCCTCAGGGACAGAACATTGATGGGTTCCCTAATACCGCCTCAAAACACAGCAAAACTGCCTCAAAACTCCCTAAATATGCAAAAAAAAGCTCTATAACTGCCTGAAGTCAGCTTAACACTGCCTCAAAACCAGACTAAAACTGCCTCAAAACAGCCTAAACCTGCCTAAAACCACCCACGGATTACCTCAACCCCCCCTAAAACCCACTGAAAACACCCTAATCCCAGCCTTAAAACAGCTTAAAACTGCGTGAAATTGCCCTAACATTGCCTCAAAAATAGTCTGAAACTGCCTCAAAACACCCTGAAAGTGCCTTAAAACACCATAAAACCGCCTCAAAATACCCTAAGACTTCCCTAAAACACCCTGAAACTACCTGAAACCATGCTAAAACTTCCTTAAAACACCCTAAAACCACCCCCAAACACCCTAACATGGCCAAAAACCACCAGAAAAGGGGGGAAAATGCATAGTTCAGGCAACAACCGTAATTTTATACTTGAGTCATTTAAGGTTTGGGTTTTTTTGTTTTTTTTTTTTTTTTCTTTCATTTACAAAGGGAGGATTTCTTTGATGTGTCAGAAAACGCACCCAGCACGGCCTTCCGGATCTGTGGGGTTTATTCCAGGGGGGAATGTGCAGCCAGTGGGTGATAACGGGAGAAATGTGCAAAGCCGGGTCCTGCTGCAAGGATGAGCCTGAGCAAACCAGGCTGCGTCTGCAAGGCTCGGCACAAAGTCCAGATTCAGTGAAAGCTTTTGTCCTGGGTTGCAATATAAAAAAATGTGTATTCTATTCCCCATCTTCTGGAATGAGTTGAAGAGGGTTTTTAATTTTAACTCCAGGGGCAGGGGCGGGATCTTCTGTCCCTGGGCAGCTGTGAAACCAGCTGGGGCCGTGCTCTTTATCCCTGCCAGGACCCATCCTCCCTGCAGGGATATCTGCTGTTCATGGGCCAGCCAGGCTCACTGCAGGGCTCAGACAATCCCAGCAGCCCACTGGGACAGGCTCCACCCAGGGGGAGGAGCCCAGCATTCCCCCCTGGATCAGCCCTGGCATTCAGAAGCCCAGCACAGGCTGTTGGCACTGGATTCCCAGAGGGAGAGCGGCCCCAGCTCAGCACCACTGGGCCCTTCTCCAGGATCATCTCTGCTCCAGCAGAAGCACAGCTGGCACTGCAGGAGGACTGCACTGGGCTGACAGCGACAGCCACCAACAGGGCTCAGGGCGCTGCTGACCCTGGCAGCGTGGCCAGGAGTTTTGTTTGTTTGTACTACTATATTTGTAATTTTAATATTCCCAGTAAAGAACTGTTATTCCTATTCCCATATCTTTGCCTGAAAGCCCCTTAATTGCAGAATTATAATAATTCAGGGAGGGGGTTTCCATCTCCATTCTTTCCCTGGCAGACACCTTCCTTCCCAAACCAAGACAGCTTAAAATAAACTAAGAAAAACAGAAGAATTGACCATGGTGGTGCTGGGGGATGGTTGGTCTTGACCTTGGAGGGATTTTTCAACCTCAAGGATTGGAAATTCCAGCCTTGAGGAGCAGATGGTTGGACTTGGTCTCAGAGAGATTTTCCAACCTTTAAACCTGGAAATTCCAACCTGGAGAAGGATTGAACTTGATCTCAGGGAGCTTTTCCAGTCTGGACAAGGAAATCGTTGGACTTGACCTTGGAGGGCTTTTCCAGCCTTGAAGATTGGAAATTCTGATGGGATGGGAAGGGAAGGGAAGGAAGGGAAGGGAAGGGAAGGGAAGGGAAGGAAGGGAAGGGAAGGGAAGGGAAGGGAAGGAGGGAAGGAGGGAAGGGAAGGAAGGGAAGGGAAGGGAAGGGAAGGGAAGGGAAGGGAAGGGAAGGAAGGGAAGGGAAGGGAAGGGAAGGGAAGGGAAGGGAAGGGAAGGGAAGGGAAGGGAAGGGAAGGGAAGGGTGGGATGTATTGGAAGGTGTCTGTGTCCTTCCCTGAGGGCTCTTCAAAGCAGCAGGATTGGAAATTCCGGCTTTAAGGATTTGGAATTCTGAGAAGGGGGAAGTGACCAGGCAGGGACAGTGGGGTGGGACTTCAGAGCGTGGCACCAGGTCCCATCCCTCACCTGCCACTGGCTCTCACCAACCCCAGGAACCCTCAGAGCCTCTGGAATTCCTCCTCCCTGCCCGAAATCTCCCGAGCTGCTCTGTGGCACAAAGGAACCCTTTGAAATCTGGAGCAAAGAGGGGCTGGGGAAGGGGCTCAAGCCCTGCACACCTTTCCCCAATCTGCTGTTCTTGGCAGCCCAGGCCGCCGAGTTATTCCTAATAAAAATATCTCAGTGCCTGTCCCGTGCTTCCCGGCTGGAATCGATCCCAGCCCGGTTCCTCCGGAGTGAATTCCTTCACGCCTTTTGTGCAGGAAGCTCTGGAGTGGATTCACTTCAGTGCAAGATCCTCATCTCAAAGAGGTGAATCACAGCCTGGAACGGGGATTTTTCACTCTGCTGGCTCCAAAGGGAGAGGGGATGAATTCCCAGCTGGAGAGCGACGAGAGGGATCCAGCCCTGTGTTTGTGGCAGGATGTGAGGGCACAAGTGGCACCATTTCACACCCTGGACGTGTCACCTGGCCACCCTCACCTCCAGAAATGTCACCTGGCCTCCCTCACCTCCAAAAATGTCACCTGGCCACCACTGTGGTTTTTATATTATTCCCAACTCTGGTTGTGCATCATTCACTAATGAACACCACAGAAAAAAAAAAAATCCCAAATATTTTAGAGAAGAAAACACATCAAAAATCCCTTTCAAACACAATGTGATAACTTGGGAATTTAGGGAATGGAGGCTTCAGGCCGCACACAAAAATAAATTTAAATAAACACGTTGAAGTGGAGGTACCAAAACCCCCTCATGCTCTGAGCCTGCAGCAAGCCCTAAACTGGCAGGAAATCCTAAAAGCAGCGCTAGAGTAGTTTTAGGATTTCCTGAAGCAGAGGATTCTAGGTTTTAGGTTTTCCTGGGCTGCAGAGCCAAGCTCTGCTCACCAGGAGTGCCCAGAGTGGTTCTGCCACCAAGGTGGAGCCCAGGAGATGCAGCAGGGGAAGGCAGGACACAGCTCCTGCAGCAGCTGAATGTCCCCAGTGTCACCAGAGACCCCAAAACTGCTGCCACGGGGAGCTCGGGCCACATGAGATTCCCTGAGCAGCCAGGAATTGGGTGGCAGGGCCAGGGAACTGAGACCAGCAGCTTATCCAGGGCTGCAGTGTTCCCAGGGGAAGTTTAATTTAAGTTTAAGCTTCAGTTTGAGTTTAAGTAGCATGTAGTGCAGCCCTGGCTCCGTGCCTGAGGTGTTTTGGTTTTCTGAAATTCCTTTCCCAGGGAGTTTTCTGTTAACAGGAGAAATGTTTTTGTACTGTAACTTTGTTATTCATTCCTTTACCCAGGAGGGATTTCTCCTTGATGTCCCTCTGCTCTGACCAATGGGAGTGAAGAGGTTTGTCTTTGTGTCACCAATCCATTGGGTCTGTGTGAAATAGTATAAAAGGGAGACACATCCCAAAATAGAGGAGTCATTTCAGCCTTCTGAAGTCAGAGTCTGTGTCGTTGTGGTGTAAAACAGCATCAATGTAGGTTATGGGGCTTGGGTGATGTGCCCCATCTGCTGCCCCCAGAACAGCCCCAGCACTGGGCAGGACATTCCTGGTGGAGCCCAGAGCTGCCTGACGTCCCTCCAAACTGAGCTTTGATAACCTGAAAGGGAACGTCCCCAGGACGATCCCAGCCCTCCCCAACCCCTCTGCTGATGGGGGTTTTAGTCTGGTTATCCTGCAGACAACTCAGCCTTGGATCTTGTCAGGGGCTGAAGGAGTTGTCACAGCCCCAGCACAGCCCTGAAAAACTCCCTGGGCATAAGCAGAGATTTCTCTCTGATTTTTAGGGGTTTTTTTTTCCTCAGATTTTTAGGGTTTTTTCCTCTGATTTTAGGTGGTTTTGTGCACTCAGGGTTGCTGAAACTGCTGGAAAATCTGAATTTGCCATTTGGGGGTCGATTCCTGAGAAAAAAAAACGCAGCAACAGCCCAGAAATGAGGATGGAGATTCCTGGGAACCCTGAGAACTGAGGGAAAATGGGGACAGCCTCGAGTGAGGGGATCCCCTGGGCTCCAGTGCACACCAGTATAAACCATTAGACCAGTAAACACCAGCACAGACCAGTAAACACAAGTATAAACCAGTGCATACCAGTACAAACCAATACAGAGCAGTGCACACCACCACAGACCAGTACACCACCAGTGCTGCAATCCCACACCCAGGGCAGAGGGGGGAGGTGTGGGATCTCACCTGGCTTTGGCTCCAGGTGAAATCCTGTGGAAGGATTAGTTCTGTTTGCTCTGTGTGTGAGCACAGATGTTTTATTTCATGGATTTGGCTGCTCTGCCTCGGCAGGTGATGGATTTTTCTCTTTTTTTTCAACGTGAGAAGTGAGATCAGGAGGGGAGAACCTCTGCCTTTAATTAATTTGCTGTTTGAAGTGCTCAGCCTCAGCGAGGAAGCTGGATGAGAGGAGATTTTCTCCAGCCAGGACAGCCTCCCGTTTTTAGGATGGATCAGAACCTCTCCCCACCAGGACCTGGATGTGGCTCACACAAATGAGGATTTATCAGCTGCAGGAAAACATCCTCTGGGCTTCCCCTGCAGGAGCAGCTGAGCCTGACCCTGCCTGCAGGAAAATACCAAATGACACGGGAAGAGTTGCATAAATCATCCTGGATTCATCCCAAAATGCAGCCTGAATGGGGCTGCACCACGGGATGGGTGAGCACAAGGCCTGGATGGGGCTGGGAGCGCCAGCTCTGACTTCCTCAGGGGACAGAACATTGGTGGGTTCCCTAAAGCTGCCTAAATACACCCAAAACTGCTGCTTAAAAGCTCTCTAAATATGCTGAAAACACCCTAAAACTGCCCGAAGACAGCCCAAAACCCACTTCAAAACACCCTAAAACTGCCTAAAAACACCCAAGACTGCCTCAAAACACTCTAAATATGCTGAATGCCCCCTACAACTCCCTCAACACACTCTAAAATCACCCAAAAACTTCCCTAAAACACCCTCAAATGGCCTTTAAAACAGCTCAAACTGCCTCAAAACACCCTAAAAGCATCACATTTCCTCAATTTAAGAATTCAAACCTCCCAAACTCTGGTCATTTATAAAGAACTTTTGGGTTAGAACTGCTCTAAGTTCCTTCTCCAGCTTAGCACCATGTCAAAGGGTGTAAAATCAGCCAGAGGATTATCTCTGGTCATTTTATTGAGCAGAGAGAAAAAAAAAATTAAATACCCAGTAGTCCTCTTTTTCCCTCTAAATCTCCCGGGAGTTGAGAAGGAGAAATCCTGGTGCTTTGTTTTAGCTCAGGCATTTTAGTGGAAGGACAGAAAAGCATTTTCTGTGCCTGAGCTGTGCCCAAACTGGGCCAGGAGGGTGCTGCCTCCCCCCTTTGCTTTTGGGATCTCAGGGCTCCTCCAGCCCTGCACATCCCAGGGAGTTTGGAGGGCGCAGCTTTTAAAACTCTGCTCATCCTCGCTGAGCTTCCCACTGAAACACCCCAAGGTGAAGAAGACAAAAAAGAAAAAAGGCAAAGTTTAAATGGCAACTCAAAGCTTCCAGCTCAGGGGGTCTGGAGAAGAGGCAGAGCTGCCTGAAAAATTGTGTTGGAGCTGTCAGGCGGCCAAATCAAAGGGAGGCTTTCTCTGAGAGCGTTTCCAGGATTTATTTGCAGATGCTGAGAGACAGGAGAGGCCCAGAGTGAGTCTGGAGGCAGCAAAGGGGCTCCTGTAAATCGTTTTGTTGAGTTTTTTTCCCTGCCTTTCCAAAGAGGATCCCAGGGAGGTTCATTTCAGCACTGAGGTGCCTTCCCCACTCTGCCCATTCTCCAGCCTCTCCCCCGTGGCTTTGGGGTCGTTGCTGCCCTGGAGCCTCAGCAGAAAACAGGGAAAACCTCTGTGCTTTAGGTGATGTCCAGATTACAGCAAATACATTGGCAGGAAATTTTTAAAGGTTTTTATGTAATGTGTGTTTGTGTATAAACTTTAAAATAAGAAATGTTAATTTAAAAATACCAACGTTTGTGTATAAACTTTAAAATAAGAAACGTTGATTTAAAAGTGCCATAAAAGAGGACAGATTATTGTTAAAAGAGAAATTGAACTAGAAATTCGTTTTAAAGGACAGTTTTGTAAATAAGGCCCGATACTTTAGAGAAATAGAACTATGAAAGGTGTATTGTAGTAAGACTTGAGTAATTTTAGATGATTCGTTTTAAGGTATTAATAATTGTATAGCAAAAGCTGATAAGCCAAGAAACACTTAGAAAATATTGTAATTAACTTCTGATTGTAATGGTGTGAATTATAACATCTATATTATCTCACCCTTCACATAAGACTAAAAATAGTACAAAAGTTTTTCCAACACCTCTCGGTTACCCCATCTCTAAGACAAAAACATAAAAAACGTATAAAAGTATAATCCAACACAGATGTTTTTACATCTGCTTTGGCATCTCTGGCTTTTGCATTTGAGAGAGCCCCCAGCCCTGCCCTGCTCTGAGCTGCTCCAGGGAGCACCTGAAACGTCCCACACGTGGCTCAGGAGTTCCCCAAACTTCGGGGCTGGGCTCAGCTCACTCAGATCTAATCCATCTTTGGATCCAAGGGATGTGCCTGATGCACGAGCAGCCCCCCAAATCCAGCCCTGGGCGCTCCCAGGGAGAGGTTTCTTCTGCTGTTATGGGAATCATGGAATGGTTGGGGTTGGAATCCTCAAATCCCACCTAGTGCCACCCCTTGCCATGGGCAGGGACACCTCCCACTGTCCCAGGCTGCTCCCAGCCCTGTCCAGCCCTTACTAATTAAGAAATGACACCTAAATTATTTTTACTTTCAAGCCAGTAACCAACCACCCGTGGCCCGCAATCCAGATTTTTCTGCCCATTACAAAACACCATCCGAGCCATGAAGAAGAAGGTGAAAAAAACCTGGTCTATGCTCTAAAACCTCCACCTTGCTTTATATATATTACTGTCTTGGAATTCTGGAAACTTGAATTTTGGGATTTTAGTATATAGGAATGTGTGTGAGTCAAGATGGAGGATTTAAGGCATTGTCCAAGTCCTCCTTCACCTTCTTCTTCTTCATGGATTCAGGAGGTTTTCATCCTGACCTTGGCAGAGAAAAAGAGACCAGAACTGTCACACCACTACATTCTAAACCCTTAAACTCTAAGTTTCCCACCCTGTGATATACCACACTTCTACTCAAACTCCACACTCACAATCCCAGTGCTGCCACTCAATTTTGGGAGCCTTTTCCACGGCCTCGGGTCAAATGCAGTGTTTTCCTGGGGGTCAGTGCACAGAAAACACAAAATTCTCAGTGCCCAGGGTTCCAACAGCAGCCACCCTCCATCCCCAGGCTGCTGCAGGGCCGGGCTGAGCAGGGCTTGGGGGGTCAGGTTGGACCTGGTGGCCAGTGGGGAGAAGGTCCTGGTGGTCAGTGTGGGGAGATCCTGGTGGTCAGTGTGGGGAGATCCTGGCAGTCAGTGAGGAGAGGTCCTGGTGGCCAGTGAGGAGAGGTCCTGGTGGCCATGGGGTCACACTGCAGCTCAGACCATGGGAAAAGGGCTGCCAGGGGTCTGGGGTGTCCTGGGCAGCTGCTGGACAGGGAATGTGGATGTTCTGGAAGGGAACACCAGTCCCAAACACTGCACGGGTCACCTGCACCTCCAAACCCGGAGCTTCTGTGACCCACTGGGATTTTAGGATGGAAAATCTGCTCTGGTGCCTCTGACCCACCCATTGCAGCCAACACCTCTGGGAGACTGACCCAAAACTTCCTTCCTTGGTCACCCTTCCAGGAGATCCCAACCCAAAACCTCCTCCACAAAGCTGGACTGTGCCACCAAGCCCACAAATTCTGAGCTTCCTCCCCTGACTCTGCTCAAATGTTTCAAAGAATTGCTTGGAATTATTTTTTTTCCTTTTTAGACATATAATTATTTTACGCTTTCAACTCAGCACAGAAAGCTCCTCAATATTCCTCCAAGGGCTGAATCTCTGTAATTACAGGCTGCAGTCAGGCAGTGGCTGCTGGAGCTCCCTGCCCTGACCAGCAAAGCAGGTCAATTAGGAGCTCTGAACCCACATTACCGGAGGGAAAGCTGGGCTGAATTCTGGTCAATAGTGCTGGAGCTGTCTTGGAAGGAAAGGTGAAATGAGCTAATGGAGCTCTGCAGAGAGACCTCCCCATCAGCTGCAAAGGCTTTAATTTAATTTCTGATACGGCAGAAATTAATGATGTCTTGGCATCCAATCCATTTGGAACCTGCAGGGTGACGTTCCTGAGGTTCCCCTCTGTCCCTGCTCACCTCCAGCTCAGGGGCTCCATTTAGAGCCATGGGGAGGGTGCTGGGGCACAGACAGAATTTTCAGGGTGTTCTTCCCCCCTTTGCTGGCTGAGGCTCAGGACAGAGAGTATGAATTATAGAGGCACAGAGTATGGATTATGAAGGGCTCCTTGGACTGCTGCTATTCCCAGGACTATTCCCAGAATGAGGATCATTCCTCAGGTGCTCTCAGGTGGCTCTCGAAAATCTCAGAAATCTTGGAACCCCCTGAGCCAGGTTTTTTTTTTTTTTTTTGGGACTCCTTTCTGCTTCTCTTCTGAGCATGGATTTTTGGAAAGCAGCAAAAGCGCCAAAGGGGAGATTGGAAAGAGAATTGAAAAATTTCGTTTCTCCAGCTGGTGATGGTGCACATCTCACCCAGTGGCCACATGGGTGGGAGAGCAGAGCCAGGCATTCCCAGGTGTCCAGCTCAGGATATCCAGTGATTCCATAATCCAGAAATGTGATCACCCCTGCCTGGGCAGGGAAATTCCCCCTTCTGTGCCCTTGCCTGGACAGGGGTGACCACACTCCTGGAATTATGGAATCACTGGATATCCTGAGCTGGAGACCTCCGGAACATGGCAGAACCCAGCCGGGAGCAGCAGCACAGCCTGGGGCAGAGCAGGCTCCAGGGAGAGCTCCGAGCCCCTGGCAGGGCCTAAAGGGGCTCCAGGAGAGCTGCAGAGGGACTGGGGGACAAGGGCTGCAGGGACAGGAGCCAGGGATGGCTTCCCACTGCCAGAGGGCAGGGCCTGGATGGGAGCTTGGGAACTGGGAATTGTTCCCTGGCAGGGTGGGCAGGGGCTGGGCTGGAATTGCCAGAGCAGCTGTGCTGCCCCTGGATCCCTGGCAGTGCCCAAGGCCAGGCTGGACACTGGGACACTGGGAGGTGTCCCTGCCATGGCACTGGGGTGGCACTGGGAGGATTTCAGGTCCCTCCCAGCCCATCTGTGGCTGTACCACAATTCCAGTGTCCCCAGCCCGAATCCCAGTCCCACTATCAATCCCATTCCCTCGGAGCGTTCGGGGCTCTCTGGATCAGCAGGATCCAGCGGCGTTTGCTCACAGCGGTGTCCGGGCCCAGCCCTGCCCTGAGCAGCCTCGGCACAGCTCAGGGGGAGCTTCTCCCCACAGACAGCTCAGGCCAGGCTCGGCTCGGCTCGGCTCGGCCCGGTTCCCTGTCACAGGCACAAATGAGCTCATTAACCTCGCCGGGAAACCGAACCCAGCTCTGTTCTCCTGCGCTCAGAGCCGGGAGCCGCTCCTGAAATCATCCAGCCCAAGATGGGGGATCACTCCGCAGGGATCCAGCCAGGATGGGGAATCATTCCCGCAGCTGTGGCTGCCCCTGGATCCCTGGCAGTGCCCAAGGCCAGGCTGGACACTGGGACACTGGGAGGTGTCCCTGGGGTGTCGCTGGCTTTAGGATCTGGGATTTAGGACCCACCTCGGTGGCCGTGTGTGCCCTGGGCCGGCAGCGCGGTGAGCTCCTGTCACCGCCGAGTCCCGGAGCGGCTGCGGGGAACTGGAGCGCGGAGCGAAGCCGGGCCTGCACACCCCACAGCCCGTTGCTCCTTCCCCGCACATTTCCCTGGGCTAACCCCAGCCCGGAGCGGGGATTGGGAAATCCAGGGAATGTTCGGAGGTTGCTGGCAGCCGGTTTTATGGCCCTGCTCCTCCTGCGGCTCTCCTCAGGTATGTCAGGAGCAGCCCCGCCGCCATCCGCAGCCCCACGCTGCGCTGTTCGCAGGCAAAACCGCTCCAAAAACAACCCCTTTAGGGAATTGACACCTTTGGGTTTTTGGGGGGTTTTTGGGGTTTGGGGTTTTTTTTTGTTTTTTTTTGGTTTTTTTTTTTTTTTTTTTTCACGCTAAACTCTGACCTGAAATGGCCTAGAAGCGCCTCAGCTGACCCTGGGTTTATCTGAGCAGCTCCTAAATCCCCTCCTCTCCTCGGACCTCTGCTCTGCCAACACCTGCCCGGCCACAGCCCTCCGAGCAGGTGCGAACCAGAGCGGGATGGCAAGAAAAGAAAAAATACAGAAAAAAATCAAAATCACCTTGCCAGGCAAGGCAGGGCTGCTCCTGAAGCAGCCTGGCTGTTTTCTCCCTCTCCCAGAACAGAGAGAGTCTCGTTTGATTAATAAAGACGTGGCTGTCTCTCCTTTTTCTTTTTTTTTTTTTTTTTTTTTTTTTTTTTTTTTTTTTGAGAACGTATAAAAATCCAGGGCGAGATTTCGTTGGCAACGAATTCCAGGGCTTAATTATGCACTGTGTTAACAGGCTGGTGTTTTTACATGTCTGAAGAGGGCCACTGCTCCCACACTCTCTGAGCAGATTAAATAAGCAGACAAACGTATCCTTTACACCTTTTTATGGGATTGGCGGAATTTCGGTGGATTGGAATCCATGAAGGTTTTCAGAAAGGATCTCCAAATCCCTGGATTTGAAGCCTCTCTGGACTATCCAACCCCTGGAATTTGGAATTTGGTGATTTTAAGGTTTTCCAAGCCTCTCTGGGCTGTCAAAACCCCTGGAGTCTGGAATTTGGTGATTTTAAGGGTATCTAACCAGTGAGAGGTTGGAATGAGTTGGTTTTTAAGGTCCCTCCCACCCAAACCATCCTGTGATTCTATAACTCATCAATGTACAGAGATAAGTAAATGCTGCACTGATTTGTAGAAATCCTTCACATCCATCTCATAAATAGCAAATAATGTGTGTGCCCACTCATCCCAGCAAATGCCTCCTGCATTTTACCAGGAAAAAAAAACCTGATTTTCTGCACTGTTTTGTTCAAACAAACCCTGTCTCTGTGGCTGCAGTGCCAGCCCAGCCTGCAGGTGACAAATGTCCCTGCTCCAACTGTCCCAGCAGGGCTGCAGCTGCCAGACACATTTCCCTGGGGTGGGGCAGGGTTCAGGCTCTGCCCTCACCAAGGACCCCACAGGACACGTTTTGTGTCTCTGGCTTCCACCTCACCCCTGAGCTGTGACACTCAAATTTTCTTATCAAGCTGCCCCTGGATCCCTGGCAGTGCCCGAGGCCAGGCTGGACACTTGGGAGCACCTGGGACAGTGGGAGGTGTCCCTGCCATGGCACTGGGGGGGCACTGGGTGGGATTTAGGGTCCCTCTCAACCCAAACCATTGCAGGATTCCTCATCCCCAGCAGGACAAACAGATTCAACACTGATGAATCACAGAACCACACGATTAAGTAGGTTAGAAAAGACCTCTAAGATCATCAAGTCTGTCCCCAGCCCAGAGCCCTGAGTACCACCTCCAGGAATTTCTTGGACACCTTCAGGGATGGGGAATCCAAACCCCTGGGCAGTTCCAAGCCCTGAGCCCCCTTTCCATGGGGAAATTCCTGCTGATTCCACCCTGAGCCTCCCCTGGCCCAGCCCGAGGCCATTCCTCTCCTCCTGTCCCTGTTTCCTGGAGCACAAGCCCGACCCCCCGGCTGTCCCCTCCTGGCAGGGACTTGTGCAGAGCCACCAGGTCCCCCCTGAGCCTCCTTTTCTCCAGGCTGAGCCCCTTTCCCAGCTCCCTCAGCCCCTCCTGGGGCTCCAGACCCTTCTCAGCTCCATTCCCTCCCCTGGACTCACTCCAGCCCCTCCAGGTCCCTTCCATGAGGATTAAATTTGTCACAGATTTCAGATTCACTGTTGGCTCCACCTGCACATCTCTGTCTCCACAGGAGCCTCCTGCTTTCAATATTCCCAATGCAGAAAGTGGATTTTTTTTTTCTGTACCCAGAACAAACCTGAAAATGAGCCTGCCCCACCCTGACTGCTGGAAATGCTGTTTATTCACCTCCCTTAATTTTGCTTCTGTGGTGTAATGATAATGATGATAATAATAATAAGAGAAGAAA
Organism: Sylvia atricapilla; assembly: GCF_009819655.1. Lineage (NCBI taxonomy): Eukaryota > Metazoa > Chordata > Aves > Passeriformes > Sylviidae > Sylvia > Sylvia atricapilla. Next base: position 5,421,320 of record NC_089163.1, read on the forward strand.
CCAAGGAAACAACCAGGAAAAATTAAAGCCATTTTGTTTATCTGCATCAACATGAAATGGCAAACGAGGCTGTTAAAACTTTGGAGTTTAAAGTTGCAGCATCTTCCAGGAATAAATCAGAACTGGTCACATGGGGTTTAAATCAAAAAACTTAAATAACTCTGCCTGGCTCCTTGGCTGGGAGAAATTGCTTTTTGTCCTATAAACAACAGTAGCGTGGAGAATAAACAAATAATATTCCAGTTACTTCTGTGGCTGCAGAACGGAACACCAGGCTGGATTAGAACTGAAAACAACCACGAATTCTGGAGATAAATCTTGGTTAAAAGTAAAATGTTTCAAGAGCTGAGTGCTCCCCTGTTACAACTATTAACACCACATCCTTTCCTGGTTTTTTCCTCATTTTTCCTGGGTGATGCCCGTGTTGGTCCAACACCTCCAGGCAAACCCAGCCCCTTAAATTCCTCCTCACAACGTGGCTCAAATTTCCTGAGGATGCCCCAGTGCTCGTGGGGAATTTTAACAGCTCTGCTGCTCCTTTTCCTCAAGACTCAATACTGAAATGCATTAGAATACCTGTGCCTGTCGTGCGCCTCCACGAGCCTCAATTCCCCAATCTTTGATTGCCCATCTGGAGCTGGCTTTGAAATCCCTGGATCTGAAGCCTGTCTGGGATATCAAATCCCTGGAGTTTGGAATTTGGTTATTTTAAGGTTTTCCAGGCCCCCTGGGATATCAAACCCCTGGGGTTTGGAATTTGGTGTTCTTTAAGGATTTCCAGCCAGTGAAAAGTTGGAATGAGATGGTTTTTAAGGTTTCTCCAACCCAGACCATCCTGTGATTCTATAACTCATCAATATATGGAGATAAGGAAATTACATATAAGGAAAAAACCTTTCCTCCAATCCTGAACATCTGTGGATGCTCCTCTGCACATTTTAATTATTTTTTTTTTCTCAAACTCCCAAAGAATAACGGAGCCCTTGACCAAACCAGGGGCAGACAGGGATTTGCCTCATCCAGGGGTGCCTGGAAACACTCTGCTAAACATCCTGGAAAAAATTCCAAGAGAGAAACATGTCCCAAACACAAAGTGTTCCCAACAGGCTGTGGAGAAAGGGCTGGGCTGGTGTTGGTTTTGCCAATGGATTTTCCCAGTCCATGTCCCAGTCCCATCATGAAGGATGACATTTGGAAAAGCAAGTTCCCTTTCCCTGCTGGGTCTGCTGGGGGGATCTTTTGGGAATTGCTTTTGTTCTTTTGGGATCTGGGCTTTATGGAGCACAGCAACACTTCCTGAAGAAAGAAATGCTCCAGGCTGGATCCCCCAAATGCTTTTGGTTTGGCAACTAGAAGGTGGAAATATCCCAGTGACTGTTTAGGAAATCCTGGAGGATTTTGAGCTGAAATCCTTCCCTGTGAGGGCTGAGATTCCCAGAGCAGCTGTGGAATCCCTGGAAGTGTCCAAGGCTGGGATGGAGCATCCTGGGATGGTCCCTGCCCATGGAATTGGGTGGGATTTAAGGCCCCTTCCAACCCAAACCATTCCAGGATTCCACGAATGAATTTTGCCATAGAATTTCACCCAAAATCTCAACCAAATCCCTGTTCCCTTCCCTGATGGAACTGCCCAGGAAAACAGGGATCTGATCCTGGCTGGGTGAGGCTTGGAGGCCCTTCCCTGGCTCAGGGCCAGGAGCTCTGGGGCTGCAATGCCAACGGATATTTTGGGATTACTCCGTGGAACTGCTAAGCCAAGCTGCCATAATATCTGCCCCTGGTTTAATTCTGTCCTCAGGGCTTCCCAAATGAAAGCAGAGCCTTTCCATTCCTAAAAGCCGGAATTTGGGAATGTCCAGCAGGAGGTCCAGGCTGGACACACAGCCAGAGAGATCTCACACAGGACCTGCTCAGTTCTGAAGAGCAAAATCCTTCAGAATTTTGCTGAATTAATGCTCATTTCAACCCGAAACCCCCTGGGACAGCTTTGCTTCCCAAGCAGCTCAGTGAGGCACGGAGGAGCATCTTGGGAGAAATTCTAAAATAACCCCTCTGGTTGCCACAGCAAAGAACCCAAACATGCCCAAAAATATTTCAAACAGTGCAAACAGAACCTGGAGTTCACTTTTTTCTGCCCCCTCTCCCAGCGCCACGACCTGCCACGGTTTGGGAACAGGAACAGAGAACTCAAATCCAACATCTTTTCTCTCCACTGGGCTCCATCCCTGCCCTACACCTGGGGCTGAGCCTCGTTTCCTCCCACCTGCCCAGAGTTTCAGTCCATCCAAACAGGAATTTCATAACTCCAATGCAAAAAATCCAAAAAAACCTCCCTAATTTTGTCTCTGTGACCTCAGAGCCTGGGGCACCCTCCGGGCCATCAAAAGAAGGGATTTTAGGAGCTGCTCTCTGCTTTTCCTGACTCCTCAGCCCCGGGAGGTTGATACCAACCAAGCCTCTGGATTCCCTGTGGAGAAGAATTAAAGGAATTACTCACTGCCAGGGCAAGCTCAGTGAGCAGCTCCTGAGGGGCGGCTGAAGTTCCTCCCTGAGAGGGTGGAATTTCAATTTAAGGATGATGTGGAGTGATGTGGGTGTGGAGCTTTTCCCTCCTGGGTATCAGGGGGGAGCTGTGGCATCTTTGCTGTCCAGCTGCCCCTCAGGGCCACGTGGAACTCACATTTTGCAGTAATTCCTGCCTCTGCAGAGCTGCTGCTCCCTCCTGGGCCGCCCCCAGCTGCCACTTGTGCAGTTCCCCTGTGGGAACTGACAGTGGTCAGAAAATGGATTTTCGGCTCCAGGCTTGAAGCCTGTATGAAAGCTGGGCCCCAAACATTCTCATTCTAGCCTAAGAAATCATGAAGAGGAACCCAAAACGATCCCTCCTGCTGACACCTGGTGTTTTTCCAACCTGTTTACTGATAAAAATGTTTAGAAGCTGGTAACACTCAAAAGGACCAATCCTATTCATTGTACTGTGTCAAAAGAATCTGTCTTTCAATAAACTTTGTTATAATGCCCCTCGAGAAAATGAAAGTTTTACGTGTCGTTACATGAGCCGTCCTAAATCGTACCAATACATCCCCACCAGGGCCTCCAGCCCAGCTCCACCAGCCAAGCCCCCAAACCCCATCTCTTGTCCCCTCCAGCTCCTGCCAAGCAGAACCCATCCAAATCCAGGTCTCCAGGGGAAGGTTGGTTTGGGTTTGGCAGCTCCTGGAGCCATGAGTGAAGCTTTGGGAACATCCTAACAGCTGTGGATTCAGGGATTCTGAGGTTTGGAATCACTCCCCCATTTCTTGCTTTGGGAACACACCAGCAGCTCTGGGACTAGGGACTCAGTTCTGAATTTCCCCTGTTATTCCCCTATTTGTTGCTTTGGGAACATCCTAACAGCTGTGAGATTAGGAACTCGGCAGAGTTTTCCCCACTGTTCTCCCATTTCTCGCTTTGGGAGCAGCCCAGATGCTGTTGGGATTAAGGACTCTCAAAGTTCTCCCCCATTTTCCGTTTTGGGAAGATCCCCACAGCTGTGGGATGAGGTGCTCATCCCAGTTTTTGCCGTTGCTGCCCCATTTCTCACTTTGGCCATACATCAACAACTGTGGGATTAGGGACTGTGAAAAAGCATTCCCCCATTTCTCACTCTGGGAACACCCCAAGAGCTGTGGGATCAGGGACCCTGTCCTGAGTTTTCCCCATTTTTCTACAATTTCTTACTCTGGAGGAAGAGGAAGGCTGAAGGTGACTGGGCCCTTCTGGCAGAGCCCAGGGAATCCCAGGGAATCCCAGATCACCAAGGCTGGACAAGAGCAAGGCCAGCCATCAACCCAGGGCCACTAAACCGTGTCCCCAAGTGCCACAGCCACAGGAGGAGCTCTGTGAGGGCTGAAAGGAGAAGGTCAGAGGAGAGGTCAAGGTCACAGGTGAAGGTCACAAGTGAAGATCAGAGCAGAGGTTAAGGTCACAAGGAAAGCTCAGAGCAGAGGTCAAGGTCACAGGTTAAGATCACAGGTAAAGGTCACAGGTCAGGACCACAGGCCAAGACCACAGGTCAAGGTCAGAGCAGAGGTCAAGGTCACAAGGGAAGAGCAGAGGCAAGGTCAGACCAGAGGTGAAGGTCACAGGTAAAGGTCAGTCAGGGCACAGATGAAGGTGACAGGTGAAGGTCAGAGCAGAGGTCAAGGTCACAAGTGAAGCTCAGAGCTGCAGCTCCCAGACCCTGGACCATCGCCCACCTCTGCTGGAAGAGGTCTCATCCCCACCCATGCATTTTCACTGCTCTCTTATCCAGTGAGAAATCCCAATGATCCCAAACCCCAGTGCCCCACAGGCTCCAAGTGGCAGAAACTGCTCTAAAAACATGCGTTCTGGGCAAAACTCTGTCCAAAAAGAGCATGGGAGAAACCCCCAGGGTTAAACACCAAACAACAGCCAGCCAAAGGCTCCAAAATCCAACACTAGAGACAGCCAGGGGGACATTCCCCCAGAGCTCTCACACGGAGCTCAGGCCAGTCCAGGAAAAACAGGGTGAGAAATCATGGCAGGTTTTCATGTGCCACCTGCACACGCTGCACACACCCACAGGGCCCTAAATATAAACACACAGCCCCTTCCTGCTGCTGAAGGAACAACCCGGGCTTGTTCTCCCAGCCAGGCAGAGCTGCAGCTGCCGGCGGGTCAGACACGTTCAGGGTGGGACATTCGCTGCCCCCTCCTCCCCCCCGTTATTTTTACAGTGTTTGTGGGTTTATGAATGAGGCATTGACGGTGCCCAAACCTCAGAGATCCACCTTGGAGGCAGAGCTAAAATTAGCCCGGAGTTTATTCCCCGAGCTGTCAGGAGGGAAGACAGCTCATGTGGGATGCTGGAGATTGGCAGGCAAAACAGCGTTCCCAAAAAAAGCCGGGCCTGTGCTGCACCTCTGGTGAGGGCTGAGAGGTTTGCACACACCCCACATCCCCAATTATCCCAAAAACTCGGTTATTCCTGCCAAGTCCAGCAGGGTTAAGCTGTGCCAGCACATCCAAGCAGAGAGGAAGAACGCTGGGAGCAAAGGAAGAGCTGAGGTGCAACATGTGAGCAGTGACTGACTTCAATTTCCATCCCAGCAGACCCCGAATCGTTTGAAGGCAATAAATACAGAGCTGATGTCCCTTATCAGGGAGAAATAGGCAGGGCTGGATAGAGCACGACATTTTACCAGCAAAGAGTCGGGGGGAAGAGGAAAAGGAACTTCATTTTCACTTCAGCTGGGATCAGGGAATTCAGGGCCGGGGTGTTTGGCTTGCAGGAGACAGGGAGGGGTCAGGAAAATCCCAACTGGGTAAGGAAAGCAGAACCTCCTCGGCTGGAGTGCAACCAGGTGTGTGTGGGTTTGTCCAGCTGGAGCAGAGCACCCTGAGGGCAGAGCTCAGGGATCCGCAGCACCAACCCCTGCTCTGGGACAGGGACAGCAGCCAGGGCACGGCTGGAGCTGGGCCAGGGCAGGCTCAGGCTGCAGAGCAGGGAAAGGTTCTTCCCCCAGAGGTGCTGGGCACTGCCCAGGCTCCCCAGGGAATGGGCACGGCCCCGAGGCTGCCAGAGCTCCAGGAGCCTTTGGACACCAGGGATGACAGGCTGGGGTTGGTGGGGCTCTGGGCAGGGACAGGGGTGGCACTGGATCATCCTGGTGGGTCCCTCAGCTCTGGGTGTTCTGTGGCTCCAAGATCCTCAGCTCAGATCCCGAGGGAAAGCCCAGCTACAGGAGATCCAAAGCTTTGAGGAAACCTCTGAGCTCAGCACCAATGTCCACAGGAACTCCTGCTGCCTCCCTGCTTTAGCAAACTCCTGGCAAATGACAATTGTTTCAGAGTCCCTCAGTTCCAGCTGTCAGGGGCGGCTCCACAATGACCCCATGGCCCGGGCTGTCCTTGTTCCCTGTCCAGGAGGGAAATCCCAGGGCCCCACCAGCTTTGCTGCTGCCACAGCACTCCAGGGGTGACAGGCTGGGATTGGTGGGGTCTGGGCAGGGACAGGGGCTGGAATCCAGGATCCCTGTGGGTCCTTGTGACCCTGGATATTGTGTGATCCTGTTCTGGGGTTCCCTAATCCATCACCTGCAGTTATCTGTGGATAATCTGGGCACCCTCAGCACCCACCAGGGCTGGCGGGCACCAAGTGTAGCACAGCCCCTCCTCCCCACTCACGACCTTTGCTTACATTTCATCTCCTCTACTCTGCTCCCGAAATTTGATAAAATCCCAGCACGTTGTGAATTCATTCACTAGTTCCCATTCTGAGCCATGGTGCCAATTCCTGGTGCTGAGGGCAGGGAGAGGCTGCAGAGGAGCAGCACAGACCCAGCAGGGCCGGCCCAGCTCACACCAAAGGCTTCAAATCAAAGCCCTCTGAGCTCTCCCCTCCCTGATTTCCCCACTAGAAGGGCTGAGTAACTCCCCACTTCAAGTAATTCAGAGCTGGCAGTGCAAATTCAGCCTCATCCTGAGTAATTCAGAGCTGGGAGTGCAAATTCAGCCTCATCCTGAGTAATTCAGAGCTGGCAGTGCAAATTCAGCCTCATCCTGAGTAATTCAGAGCTGGGAGTGCAAATTCAGTCCCATCCTGAGTAATTCAGAGCTGGGAGTGCAAATTCAGTCCCATCCTGAGTAATTCAGAGCTGGGAGTGCAAATTCAGCCTCATCCTGAGTAATTCAGAGCTGGGAGTGCAAATTCAGTCCCATCCTGAGTAATTCAGAGCTGGCAGTGCAAATTCAAGCCCACTCTCAGTAATTCAGAGCTGGCAGTGCAAATTCAGCCTCATCCTGAGTAATTCAGAGCTGGGAGTGCAAATTCAGCCCCACTCTGAGCAATTCAGAGCTGGGAAATGAAGCTGAGCTCTGCGCTGGGCTCTGGCACTGCCAAGGATGGTTCATCCACTCCCAACCCCGGTGGGGCTGAACTTTAACGGCAAAGGTTATGGAAGGTGCCCAGGAGGAAGGTGAGTGTGATCCTGTGGGTGTAACCAGTGATCTCCTGGTGTCAGCCCCACTCCCCTCCCAGCCCTCAGCAGCAGAGTGAGGAAATCCAGAATTTTTCACCAGAACTGACGACCTGGGACCATCCAATCCTTGTGCTCCAGCTACGGCTTTGTGCCAACTCCCTGTTGTTCCTTGCTCAGTAAAGGAATTTTTTATTATTATTATTTTATGCCCTGCTGCAAAGAAGCCGCTCAACTATTTTTGGTTGGTTGTGTGGTTGTGGGGAGGTTTATTTGTTGGGTTTTTTTGGGGGGTTCGTTTGTTTGTTTGTTGGTTGGTTGGGTTTTGGTGGGGTTTTTTGGAGGGTTTTGGGGGGTTTTTGTTTGTTTTTAGTGGGTTTTTTTGGTGGGTTTTTTGTTTTTTTGGTTGGTTGTTTTTTGGGGGGGGTTTTTGGTTTTGTTTTTGTTGTTGTTTTGGGGTTTTGTGGGGGTTTTTTTGGTGGATTTTTTTGGGTTTTGGTGGGGTTTTTTGTTTTGTTTTTTCTTTTTTGGTTTTTTTTTGAGGGGTTTTGTTTTTTGTTGTTGTTATTGTTGTTTTGGGGAGTTTTGGGGAGTTTTTTGGGTGGCTTTTTGATGGGTTTTTTTGTTTGTTTTTTTGTTCCCCAGCAGGACCAAGCTGTATGAACTGAGCAGGGCTATTCTGACAGACCAGAAGTTTTCACTCCCTGCCCTGATCTCCCTTCCCTGGCAGACTCCCGAGCCGAGCGGACACCTCACCGCAGCATCCTCAGCTCCGGGTGGCCCCGGTGACATCCCAGGGACCAGAGCCTGGGGCTGTTTCCCCTTGTCCCCGCCCGGGGACATTGATTCTGACCTCAGCGGAGCCTCCTCAGCTCTGTCCACTGAATGTTTCCAAACACTGGAAAGCCAATTTCAGCCCCATTGAAACCCCACTGAAACCCCACTGAAACCCCATTGAAACCCCACTGAAACCCCATTGAAACCCCATTGAAACCCCATTGAAACCCCACTGAAACTCCACTGAAACCCCATTGAAACCCCACTGAAACCCCACTGAAACCCCATTGAAACCCCATTGAAACCCCATTGAAACCCCACTGAAACCCCACTGAAACCCCACTGAAACCCCATTGAAACCCCATTGAAACCCCACTGAAACCCCATTGAAACCCCATTGAAACCCCACTGAAACCCCATTGAAACCCCACTGAAACCCCATTGAAACCCCATTGAAACCCCACTGAAACCCCACTGAAACTCCACTGAAACCCCATTGAAACCCCACTGAAACCCCACTGAAACCCCATTGAAACCCCACTGAAACCCCATTGAAACCCCACTGAAACCCCATTGAAACCCCATTGAAACCCCACTGAAACCCCACTGAAACTCCACTGAAACCCCATTGAAACTCCACTGAAACCCCATTGAAACCCCATTGAAACCCCATTGAAACCCCACTGAAACCCCATTGAAACCCCATTGAAACCCCACTGAAACCCCACTGAAACCCCACTGAAACCCCATTGTGCCGCGCTCCAGCTGCCCCAGGAGGGTTTTTTTTACTCATCTCCTGGCCCCGCACCAAAATTCGGGATGACAGATTGCCAAAAAGGACGGGCAGGGAAGGGGCTGCGGGGCGGCCAGACGACACGGCAGATGAATTTATGGGTTGGGGTTCTTGTCCCCTGCCGCCGGGAACGGAGGGCAGGAGCTGGGCCCGGCTGAAGGGACATGGCAGGGAGCGCTGGCAAGGGAAAGGTCCTGGAATAATCAGCTTTAATCGCTGATGGAGGCGGCTCCGAGCTGTCACTGCCGCCCCGGGGAGCACAGCCTGTCCTCTCCCGTTAGCACTCGGCCACAGGCTCCTCAGGTCTGCCCCGACCACCCCAAATCCTGCCAGAACAGCTCTGCCCTCCGCAGGGGCAGCAGCATCTGCCCCAGCCCGACCCATCCCGAGCCTTCCATCCTGAGCCACCACAATTTACCTGGGGAGACACCCCATAGGCCGGGAAAATCATCCCACAGGCTGGGAAAATGCCTCACAGGCTGGGAAAATCTCCCCACAGGCTGGGAAAATGCCCCATAGCCTAGGAAAGTGCTGTGCATCCTGGGAAAATACCCTACAGCCTGGGGAAATGCCCCATAATTTGGGGAAACACCCCAGAGCCTGGGAAGACATCCCACAGATTGGGGAAATGCCCCACAACTTGGGAAGATACCCCACAGCCTGGGAAAATTCCCCCACAGCTTGAGGAAATGCCCCAGAGCCTGGAGAACAGCTCAGAGCCTGGTAGGACACCCCACGGCCTGGGGAAATGCTTCACAGCTGGGTGCAGCCAAGGGCCACACATCCCGATGGATAAAGCTCCAAAGCAGGGAGCAAACTCCCATTTCTCACTCTGGGCCCGTGCTCCCCTGTCTCACATCAGCCAAGGGATTCCCAGCCCTTAAAACCAACCCAACAGCAGCACCAGATCAGGAACTGAGTCCCTGAAATGTCTGTGTCCATGCCCAGCAGCACTGGGCTCTCCAAGAGCTCCAGGAGCAGCGCGTCATTCCCACAAACTCCTCTCAAGCAGTGTCCAGGGAAGGCAAAACTTCACCAGCAAACTGAGACTTCATGAAGTTTGGGACTTTATGAGGTGGGATTTGGGACCTGCTGGTCATGTTCAAGGGGAGACACCCAACAGCAGCTTCTGTTTCTCAATATTTTACATTTTCAGCTGCTGGGTAAAGAGCCAGGAGGAACATCACGGCAGCAGGAGCTGCCAGCTCCACCCTCAGCCTGCCAACCCCGGCTGCTGGGAGCAGAAAATCACCGTAAACACCTGGATGGGGTCCCCTACAAACCACAAACCAAACTGGAGCCCTCTGGCAGCAGAAACAAAGTGAAAAACCAACTCTGCACCAGCCCTTATCCCTCCAGCTCAGTCAGCAATGCCTGCTGCAGGAATTGCAACCCCCTGGGGCTGTGTCACCTCTGAGGGGCACAAATCCTGCAGGAACCCCACAGAAAACAAAGAACCCATCACAGACCCAGGCCTGGGCTCGATCCCAAAGCCCTGAGGGCACGAGCTCTGTGATCCCCACATCCCAAAACCCCTGAGCAGGCACTGGGGCCATGGCTGGGCTCTTACCTGTGGGAGAGCTGCTACAGGTGCATCCTCTGGGAGCTGGGGGAGACTCAGGTGTTCATAGGACAAGGGTGCCTGGAGGGGGAGAAAAGACATCGGTGAGGTGAGGCAGCTTGGACAGGGAGTCATTGTACCCCAGAGACTCCCAGCCTCTCCAAATCTGGGAGTTTGTTCCCTGCTCCCAAATTTTATTCCTTGCTCTCAAATCAGGGACTTTTTTCCTTGCTCCCAAATCATGGGTTTTATTCCCAAATCAGGGACGTTATTCCCTGCACCCATCCACACTTCAGAGATTTTCCCTACTCGCCCTTCCCCTTCTTATCTCAACCCTTCCATCACCATTTTGGCTTTATCTTTATCTTTTAGGCATTTTCCTCTGTGCTCTTCTCACTAGCAACCAAAACGTTTTGGAGGAACAGAACTGCAGAGTTTTCTTTGCACGTGGAGTGAAACATTCCCAGAGACACAAAGACGAGGCACGGGAGCCTGGCTGGTGATGGGGGTTCTGCTGCTCCTAAAATCACACCCTGAGTGCAAATTCAGCCCCATTCTGAGTAATTCAAAGCCAGGAGTGAAAATTCAGCCCCACTCTGAGTAATTCAGAGCTGGCAGTGCAAATTCAGCCTCATCCTGAGTAATTCAAAGCCAGGAATGAAAATTCAAGCCCATCCTGAGTAATTCAGAGCTGGGAGTGCAAATTCAGCCCCATCCTGGATATTTCAGAGCTGCGAGTGAAAATTCAGCCCCACTCTGAGCAATTCAGAGCTGGGAAATGAAGCTGAGCTCTGCGCTGGGCTCTGGGCACAGCCAAGGATGGTTCATCCAACTCCCAACCCCGGTGGGGCTGAACTTTAATGGGAAAGTAAATGGGAAAGGTTATGGGCAGGTACCCAGGAAAAATAATGTTCAAAAGGCTGGGGCTGGCTTTATGAAGTTCCCAGAATCCCAGAAACACAGAATTCCAGAATCCCAGAATAACAGAAACACAGAGTTCCAGACACACAGAATCCCAAGAACACAGAATTCCAGAATCCCAGAATGGTTTGGGTGGGAAGGGACCCTAAATCCCACCCAGTGCCACCCCTGCCATGGCAGGGACACTTTCCCTGTCCCAGGCTGCTCCCAGCCCCAATGTCCTGTCTGGCCTGGGACACTGCCAGGATGGGCCAGAGAATGTCCTGGATGCAGGGAAAAGGGCAGGATGAGGGAGCTGCCACAGGGCCCCATCAGGGAAGGTGTCCCCAGCTCCAAGGGCAGTGGCCCCAGGCATGGGACATTGCAGGGGTGACAGAGGTGACATCCCTGTGGTGGCCTGGAGCATCCTCAGTGTCTGCCTGGGGCTGGGAAGAGGAGCAGGAGGAGCCACTGCAGAGCCTCATCCACACCCACACCCATCCAGGGTTACTCTTGTTGTCTCTCACAATTAATATTTCTCATTACACTGCAGGAAATAACTCCAGACAGGTCAGGCTGTGAGGGTTTAATGGAGCCAGCACTCTCAGGCCACCCAGGAACTCTTCCCAACATCTCCCCAACCTTGTGCTGCCAGCCATTAAATCAGATCATTTCAAAGCTGTGTCTGGGGCTGTGGCCTGTCCTGAAAGCATCTGGAGCTCCTAGAGCTCCTAGGAAATACAGACAACTCCACACAGTGTCATTGCAAAAGCTCCTCTGCACAAACAAATGCTGAATATGAACACTGAGAACGCCTGGAATCACTGGGACAGAAACTGGAGGCACGGGTGAATTCAAACCACCCCACCCAGCAATGCTGCACTGAGTAAAAAACCTCATCCTGATGTCCCTTACCATGGAGAAATAGGCAGGGCAGGATAGAACACGGCATTTTACCAGCAAAGAATAGGGGAAAAGGAAAAGAAACTTCATTTTCACTTCATCTGGGATCAGGGAATTCATGGCCAGGGGTGTCCAGCGTGCAGGAGAGAGGGAGGGGTCAGGAAGATTATTTATTCCTTGCTCTCAAATCAGGGATTTTAAACCCTGAATTTTATTTTAATACAGCTCCATCCGAGCTGGTTTTCCTGACCGTCCTCTGGCAGGAGAGGAAACCAGGGCTGCAGCAGCTGGGTGACCCAGCCTCGCTCTGCTGTTCCCTCTTCCCAATCCTTCCTTCTCCCGGCCCCACCTTCCCCCGGTGGGACTCCCCTGCTCATCAGCCCTACCCCAAATCTGAGCTTTTCTGCCCCAAACCCGGGGGGGTACACGCTGCCCTCACACAGCTGCGTTCCCCTGTCCCCTGTCCCTGTGCCCTGTCCCTGTCCCCTGTCCCTGTGCCCTGTCCTCTGTCCCTGTCTCCTGTCCCCTGTCCCTATCCCCTTGTCCCCCATCCCCTGTTCCCTGTCCCCTGTCTCCTGTCGCTGTCCCTGTCCTCCCCAGCACACCGCTCTGCGTTCCCGGGGGAAGGCAGGCACGGAAAAGCCGGCAGGGCTGGCAGGGCTGGCAGGGCTGGCTCCGGCACGGCGCTGCTCTATTTTACCTCCTACACTCCTTGGAAAACACTCGGAAGGAGCCAGGCGGGACCGCACACATCCCAGCTCCAGGAACAGCGCGGCCCCGCAGAGCTCCGGAGCCCCTCGGCCCGGCCTGGAGCAGCGCCGGGGAGGCAGCGCAGGGCTGGGGCTGGATCCCTGCGGGAGTGATCCCTCATCCCGGGCTGGATCCCTGCGGGAGTGATCCCCCATCCCGGGCTGGATCCCTGCGGGAGTGATCCCTTACCCTGGGCTGGATCCCTGCGGGAGTGATCCCCCATCCTGGGCTGGATCCCTGCGGGAGTGATCCCCCATCCCGGGCTGGATCCCTGCGGGAGTGATCCCCCATCCTGGGCTGGATCCCTGCGGGAGTGATCCCTCATCCTGGGCTGGATCCCCGCGGGAGTGATCCCCCATCCCGGGCTGGATCCCCGCGGGAATGACCCCCCATCCCGGGCTGGATCCCCGCGGGAATGATCCCCCACCCCGGGCTGGATCCCTGCGGGAGTGATCCCCCATCCTGGGCTGGATCCCTGCGGGAGTGATCCCTCATCCTGGGCCGGATGATTTCAGGAGCGGCTCCCGGCTCTGAGCGCAGGAGAACAGAGCTGGGTTCGGTTTCCCGGCGAGGTTAATGAGCTCATTTGTGCCTGGGACAGGGAACCGGGCCGAGCCGAGCCGAGCCGAGCCTGGCCTGAGCTGTCTGTGGGGAGAAGCTCCCCCTGAGCTGTGCCGAGGCTGCTCAGGGCAGGGCTGGGCCCGGACACCGCTGTGAGCAAACGCCGCTGGATCCTGCTGATCCAGAGAGCCCCGAACGCTCCGAGGGAATGGGATTGATAGTGGGAGTGGGATTCGGGCTGGGGACACTGGAATTGTGGTACAGCCACAGATGGGCTGGGAGGGACCTGAAATCCTCCCAGTGCCACCCCAGTGCCATGGCAGGGACACCTCCCAGTGTCCCAGTGTCCAGCCTGGCCTTGGGCACTGCCAGGGATCCAGGGGCAGCCACAGCTGCTCTGGCAATTCCAGCCCAGCCCCTCCCAGGGAGCAATTCCTCTCCAATATCCCATTTAAATCCATTCTCCATCAGTTTCAAGACCATTCCCTGGCTCCTGTCCCTGCAGCCCTTGTCCCCAGTCCCTCTGCAGCTCTCCTGGAGCCCCTTTAGGCCCTGCCAGGGGCTCAGAGCTCTCCCTGGAGCTTCTCCTCTCCATGGAGCACCCCCAGCTCTCCCAGCCTGGCTCCAGAGGGGCTCCAGCCCTGGAGCAGCTCCGGGGGCTCCTCTGGGCTCTCTCCAGCAGCTCCAGGTCCTGCTGATGTTGGAATTCTGAGCTCTGCAGGTGGGGAATCACCTGAGTGGGGCAGAGGGATAGGATCTCCCTTTTCCTGCTGCCCACTCTGGGGGTTCAGCCCAGGTTTGGGGGTGTCCCTTGCTGTCCCAGCCCTGTCCCAGCCCTGCCTGGCAGGTCCCAGCTTTAGCCTGGGTCAGGCTGGGTCAGAGGCTGCCCAGGGCAGGATTTCCATCCCTGGTTTGTCACCTGTGACTGGGATTTGTCACCCGCAGCTGCCCCTGGCTCCGGGGCTTTGCCGGCTGTGTCACCGAGCTGGGCTGTGCTGGGGACACCAAACCCAACACGTGTAACACGGCACTGAGCCCTGGAGGACTCTCTTTTTCCATCTTTAATCCACAAGTTTTGCCATTTATTCCAGATTTAAGACTCTGTTTTGGTGTGAGTTTTTTTGAGGGGGGCAGGGGGACAACAAACAGAGCCCAGGATGCCTTTAAACACCAGTACAGCACTGAACCCTGTAGGTCACTCTTCCCACTCTCTTTTTCCATCATTAATCCACACCTTTTGCCCTTCATTCCTGATTTAAGGCTCTGGGTGTTTTGGTTTTTGGGCTGAGGGTGTGGGAACAGAGCCCAGGATCCATCAAACACCAGCCCAGCACCGAGCCCTGTGTCACTCCTCTCCCCCTAAGACTCCTTTCCATCATTACTCTACACTTTTTGCCCTTCACTCCTAATTCAGGGCTCTGATTTTCCGGAGGATGGAGGACCCCTTTCCCTCCTGGCTTGCAGCCCCGCGGAGGTGCTGTGGATGCTGCAAACAGATCCCGGGATCCATCCCAACTCCGGGCCCGTTGTTATGGCAACCCTCGCACGTGTGGCTGTGTGTGCCTGGCGAGCTGCCTCCATCCCGGGTTGTCACGGGCAACACCGGCCGCTCCCAGCGCTGCCACATCCCCGGCCCGCCCGGCGACACCAGACATGTCCTCAGGTGTCCCCGAGCTCCCCTCGGGGGGATTTTCTCTCTCCTGCCCCAGCCCCTGAGCGCGGCTCGTGGCTCCATCCCCGACAGATGGTGCTGAGGAAAGGCCAGAAGTGCCCCGAGCCCCCCCTGAACCCCGATCTGCTGCTGAGCCCTGCCCACAGCCCCAGCAGATGGCACCAGGGCAGAGCTGGGCATGTCCAGCTGGAGGTTTGGGTGCCAGGCTCTGGGATGTGCCCCGTCCCAGGGCAGGGCTTTGAGCCCTGGGACTGCCTGGAAAGTCTGGCTTTGGCTTGAAGTGATATTAAAACATCCCAGCTTGGTGATGCTGCAAAGATCAGCCCTGAGCTCTCAGCCTCAGCTCCAGCTCTGTCAATGCCTCCATCAAAATCTCCTGCAGAATAGGAAAAAAAAGGATAAAAAAAGAGGGAAAAAAAAAAAAAAAAAAAAAAAAAGAAGAGAAAAAAAAGGGGTAGGGAAATAGGAAGAAAAGATCCAAGTGCAGAAATGAGAGCAGGGAAAGCAGCAGTGCTGTTACATCAAAGTGTTCACAGCAACTTCTGGGATGCTGAGATCACCGCAGGCTGCTCTGGAGCCCTGGACCAGCGGATCAAAGAGAAGGCACAGCAGAATTATCTCCTTCATCCCTCCACTTTTTTGGGGTTTTGGCCAAATGCCTCGGAGTGATGCTGAGGAGCCTTCTCTGCACTGGAATGTGACCCCAAAACTCTCCCTCTGCCCCTTTCGGGTGAGGGTTTCCTGCTAAAAGCTGTGGTCAAACCCCGTGTTCAGCTCTCAGCACTGTAGGATTCTGCATTCTGGAAACACTGATCCCTTTGGAGAAGTTAAAGAAGAAAAAGCTGCATGGTTCGTTTAAGTCCAAAAAAAGAAAAAAAAAAAAAAAGTGTGAGGGAATAAAAACCTGCAAATAATTGACGGGTGGAAACGCCAGATTGAAAAGAAATTTCTGGGGAGTTGTGTTTTGCTAATGAGGCAGGTTGTGGGAAGGAGAATTGAGCCTGAGAATCACAAAAACAAACTCGCAGAGAGGAGGAGAAAGGACCGAGGGGTGGGACAGTGCGCTGGGGACACGGGGCCGGGCAGGAGCAGCTCCCTTGGCCGGGATAAAGCTGATTTCACCTGCCTCGTCCCCCTCTGAGCCCAGATTTCCAACAGCCCCTTTCCTCATGAAAAGCAGCTTTTTCTCCATTCTCTCTCCAGCAGGACCCCCCAAACTCTGTTTCCCTGGCCCTGTGTCCTGACAGAGCCCAGCGAGGCCCAGCAGGACACAAACACCCTCTGGAATTCCCTTTTCCAGCGGGAATTTCCCCTGCACTGGCCCAGGCAGCAAACACAAGCCCAGGGCAGTGTGTCTGCGCCATTCCTGCTGCTCCCAGCGTGTCCCCCCTTTGCCCAGCTGGAAAAAGGAGGGATCTGCCTCACACCCTTTGGCACCACCAGGTCAGCAGCAGCTCAGTCAACACAAATAATCTGATTATTTCGAATAATTTTATTCAGCTCCTTTTCCCTGACTCACCCTACGCGTTAATTCCTGACTCGAAGCGCCGATTAATGAACTTTTATCAGGACGTTCATCCCCGTGCCGAGGCAATAAGCCCCTTTGGGATCCCCTAAATGCTCTCCCCAGCCCCTCAGCTCTACCTGAGCGTCCCTGGGAAGGCAGGAGCCTGGCAGGAATTCCGTGAGGAATTCGGTGAGGGATTCCTGCAGCAGCTGCAGCCCCTGAGGTGAAACATCCCCGGCGTCAGGGATGCTCCAAACCCCGCTCGAGTTGTAGGGAACCAGGTGAGGAGAAAAACAACACCAGAGAGGAGAACAGCTCTCACTTCTTGCTGTTCTAAAGGCTGATATTCTGCTTTATAGTCTATTGATATCTGTATTAAATATACATTCTATCTGTATTTATATTAATATCAAATATTTATTAAATGTATATGTATATGTATATTTTATTTTATTTTAATTTAATTTAATTATTTTTATTTCCATTTTATTTATTTCATTTTTCTTTTTATATTTTCATAATTCTATGATTTTATAGTTTTATCGTTATATAAAAATATCTCTATATATAAAGGTATAGACAGTTTATATTAATATATAAAATACATTATATTTTTATATATAAATGTAAATATGCTTTATCTAATATAAATATAAATATTATTATATATTATTATATATTATTTTACAATATATAGGCTTATAATAAGTAATGTCTATAATATAATATAATATAATATAATATAATATAATATAATATAATATAATATTTATAATATAATATATTCACCCCTGGGGACACCTTAGAGACCCTCTCCACACATCACCATGCCAGAAAAGTGGATTTTGTCACCCCTCAAGGACACCTGGGGAGCCTCCCCACACCAAACCTGCCCTGAGGGCAGATGTTGTCACCTCTGGGGACATTTTGGGAACATCTCCACACCAAACCTGCCCCAGTGCAGATTTTGTCACCCCTCAGGGACACTTTGGAAAGCTCTCCACACCAAACCTGCCGTAAAAGTGGATTTTGTCCCCCACTCAGGGGCACTTTGGGAACCTCTCCACACACAAACCTGTCTCAAGTGCAGATTTTGTCACCTCTGGGGATGCTTTGGGAACCTCTCCACACACCAAACCTGCTGTAAAAGTGGATTTTGTCCTGCCCTGAGTGCAGCTTTTGTCCCCTCTCAGAGACACTTTGAGAGTCTCCCCACACCAAACCTGACCAGTGCAGATTTTGTCACCCTTTGGGAACACTTTGCAAAGCTCTCCAGACACAGCCTTGCGGTAAAAGTGGATTTTGTCACCCTTTGGGGACACCTCGGGCACCTCTCCACACCAAACCTGACCAGAGTACAACTTTTATCACCCTCCAGGGACAGTTGGGAGCCTTTCCACACCAAACCTTCTGTAAAAGTGATTTTGTCCCCCCTCGGGGACACTTTTTACCCTCTGTGGCAGGAAGGCAGCGCTCAGGCGCTCAGCGCTGTCTGGCTCAGCAGCAAAGGGATTAACTGGGATTTTCCTGGGGGATCCAAACGCCTGAACGCGTTTCCTGGTGGTACCAACAGCACCTCAAACCCCAAAACATCGTGAGGAACCTCCCCTGGCCCCAGGGAACGGGAGAGGAGAGAGGGAAATGGGATTTCTCAGGAACAGGAGAGAGGGAGATGGGATTTCTCAGGGAGAGAGGGAGATGGGATTTCTCAGGGAGAGGAGAGCGGTGTCTGGGATCACTCTGGGAACGGCCCCATCCAGAGCCCAGCCTGGGGAAGGATTTTGCTGCAGCCTCGAACATAACCCGGGGAAGAGCCAAGTCCTCATCAGCTCCCGCAGCTCCTCCCGTGCCAAGGGCTCTGCAGGATCCGAGGCTGGGTCATTCCCAGGAGGATGAACTGAGAAAAGTCCCGAGCCATGGATCCCACTGCTGCCAGATCCAGGGGAACCCAATCACTCGGGACATCTGGAAAACCTGAAACCGCCGTTTCCCTGGGTAATATTGGAGACTAATTCAGAGTTCAGGGATAGGAGTGGGGGAGAAACCCGGGGTTCCTATCTAAGTGGGGAAAAACGGTGCAGGGAAATGTCACAGGTGACTCTGGCAGGTTTGCATTGGAACCTCTGGAATTTGGCAACAAAAATCAAAGGAATGAGAGGGAAAGGCTCCCTGAAGGCTGATCCTGATGGGCTTTCACCTTCCCCATTTATTTACTTCTATTTACACTTACAAGATGTAAACAGATGCAGAACTTTCGGTGTGATAAACTCAATTATCATCTCCAAATGATCCCAGTGTTTTCCAAGGCCACTCGTTGCTGCTTGGGAATGATTTCACTGCCATGAAGTGAGGGATGAATGAGAATGTTACTCATGGAAAACACAGCTCGGTCATAACTTTCTTTTAGACGCTGAAATTAGCAAGGATCAGCTCGGTCCGACTGGAATAATAATTTTAGCAGCCGAGTCAGAAAAGCAAATGCAAAAATCAACGCCTCGCCTCAAGTAAAAAGTTCCCCTGCAGAACCTTCTGTGCTCTGCAGTCCAGCTGGAAATTTGTTGTGGCAGAAATCTTGGTTTTGGGGAAGATCTTTACAGCTCCCAGGAAAACTGGCCAAAAAATCCTCCCCTGCCCTCGGGGCTCCTACACCTGGATTTGGGACACGATTTCAGGGAGGCTCCAGGGTGCTGCCCTGCTTCCCAAAAGTGCAAAAATGCATCTGTATGGCTGAATTTAGACCACTTTTATGGAAAAAAATATAAAATTCCTATCCCTGGCAGTGTCCAAGGCCAGGTTGGAGGCTTGGAGCAGCCTGGGACAGTGGGAGGTGTCCCTGCCATGGCACTGGGTGGGATTTAAGGTCCCTCCCAACCCAAACCAGTTGGGGATTCTCTGAAAGGAGGAAATGCCACAGCTCCTTGAGAAGGGAGGTCAGGAACACCTTCCAGGGGCTCCTGGAGCAAACCCTGGGAGTGTCACCGTGCCCAGGATTGAGCAATGCCTCCCGTTGGTCTGGAGAGGGAGGCAAACAAAACCCAGGACAAATACAACGAAGGGGAAGTTGCCCAAGATCCTCCAGCCCAGGTGGGGCTCCAGGGCTGGGGTTAAAGCTGGGACATGTCCCCAGGGTGTCCCCTGGCTGTGCCAGGTCCTGCTGCTGGCCCGGCTCCCCCAGGGCTCCTGGATTTCCCCAGGGCTGGGAATGAGCTGCTGGAGCTAATTAGCAAATTGAGTTTGGGACCCCCAGAAGCTGCCCCTGGAGCCATGGAATCATGGAGTCATTGAGGGGTTTGGGACGAATGTCCGAGATCTGTGAGTCCAACCATCAGCCCAGCACCACCCCCGTGGTCACCAGTGAGCCGTGGCCTCAGGTGCCCCATCCATGGATTTTCTGAACACTTCAGGGATGGTGATTCCGCCATCCAATGATGGATCACCCTTTCCATGATGAAATTTTTCCTAAAATCCAACCTAAACTTCTTCTGGTGCAACCTGAGGCCGTTCCCTCTCCTCCTGTCCCTGTTCCCTGGAGCACAACCCGACCCCCCGGCTGTCCCCTCCTGGCAGGGACTTGTGCAGAGCCACCAGGTCCCCCCTGAGCCTCCTTTTCTCCAGGCTCAGCCCCATTCCAGCTCCCTCAGCCTCTCCTGGGGCTCTGGAACCTGCCCTGGACCTGCTCCAGCCCTTCAGTGTCCTGTCACAAGGGGACAGCTCCCTGCCACACCTGGTGCTGTCCCAGCAGCAGGGCAGGAACATCCCCAAGGATAAACCCAAGGAAACGTTCCTGATGCTGCAGCCAATGCAGTTCTGCCTCTGTTTGCTTTTCCTAAAAATGACGGGAAGGGAGAGATGAGCTTTAATTAAAGGAGGTTTATTTGCAAAGCTGAGAAGTGCCAAGATCGTGGCTGGCCCCTCGACCTTGATGTATCACATTATGTTCAAAACTTGGGATTTACATCCATGAAAAGGTTCCTCTCCTCTCCTCTCCTCTCCTCTCCTCTCCTCTCCTCTCCTCTCCTCTCCTCTCCTCTCCTCTCCTCTCCTCTCCTCTCCTCTCCTCTCCTCTCCTCTCCTCTCCTCTCCTCTCCTCTCCTCTCCTCTCCTCTCCTCTCCTCTCCTCTCCTCTCCTCTCCTCTCCTCTCCTCTCCTCTCCTCTCCTCTCCTCTCCTCTCCTCTCCTCTCCTCTCCTCTCCTCTCCTCTCCCCTGCAAACCCCCCTGGCAGTGCCCAGGCTGTGCCAGCCCCCAGCCATGCCCAGGATGCCACATCACACCCCAAATGTGTGGCCGTGGTCCCCCAGGGCAGCTCTGGCTCAGAGTTTGATTCCCTGAGACCTCAATCCCCTGCCCCGTGGCAGATCTCACCCTCCTGTGCTCCCACTATGAATTTTCCTCCACCCCAGCCGTGATTTCCCTTGTCTTGATGTCGGGCTCAGCCTTTCCACTTCCATGTGAATCGTCCTTCCTTCTGTGTCGTTTTGCTGCCTGCTCCTGCCCCTGGTGAGGAGCCGAGGAGCTCAGGGCAGTGCTGTGATGACAGCAAGGTCCAGCCATTACCTACAGCCCCCTGATGGAACTTTAATGTTGTTTTCCTGCAATGGCCTCGAATTTGTCAGATAATCCAGTTCGAACGGGAAAACTCCTCCTCAGCAGTTCATTGTCCTCAGCAGCACCAGACCCAGCTCTGCTCAGCAGAGAGGAATTCGTGACTGGCACAGGGGGGATGGATGGTCCTGGGCTAAATTCAGGATTTTAACTCTTCCACTGCTCAGACTGAGCCCTGCATTAAAATCTGCTGTGGCTGCTAATTATAAACCCCAGCAATTAACTGCCCAGAGCGCAGCTTTTGCCCACAGCCCGTTTGTATTTCCCATTCCCAGCTCAGGTGGTGCCATGTGGCTCCATCCCAGCACATTTTCAATCCCTTGGGTGCCAACATTTGCAAGATTTCTCTGTCTGCAGCTTCAGAGGCACATCTGATGGCCCTCAGCGTCTGTATGGCTGAATTTAAACCACTTTTCACTGCGTTTTTATGGAAAAAAAAATTATCCCTGGCGGTGCCCCAGGCCATGCTGGGCACTTGGGGCACCCAGGGACAGTGGGAGGTGTCCCTGCCCATGGCTGGGGTGGCCCCGGGTGGGATTTAAGGTCCAACCCAAACCATTTTGGGATTCTCTGAAAGGAGAAAAGCCGTGGCACAAAGTGTTGCCCGTCCTTTAGTGCCTTCGTTCAAGGTGGTGAATTAAAAATAACTCTTAACCTGGGCAAGGAGACCTCAGTGAGGGCAAAGGGCTGATAAGAACACGGATGTGGGTTCTTGAACCCATCTTGAACTTCATCTCGAACCGGTTCAGGAGGATTTTATTATTTTTATCACCGTTTTAAAATGATCATTTTTATTCCTTGGCAGTGGTCGGTGTGGGCTATAAATGTCCACACAGAAAACGCCGAGTTATAAAACATTTGGGCGTTTTCCTCAAGGATTCTGCCGTGTTTTACACACCCTAAAACCCCCTCCTCATCTCTCCTGCCTCAGCTCTCATCTTCCTGTGCTCTGGACACAAACCTGGGATTTTAGTTCACCCCAGCCATGATTTCCCTTGTCTTGATGCTGAGCTCAGCCTTTCCACTTCCATCTAAAGCCTCCAGCTGCTTTCACCATCAGGAAAAATCCAAATTATTCTGCTGAGAGCCCCGGGGCAGGGAGGGAGCGGTCCCACCCCGGGGTGGGTACCTGGATGGGGGGAGTTTTATGGCTGGGGTTTATCCCTGTGTGTCAGGAGCCGCGCTCAAACTGGGTTTTAACTCCTCTGGAGTGCCAGGGAGGAGTGGCAGTGCCTGGGGAAGGCTGGAATGAGGAGAAGCTCTAAATAAACCTGTCAGGGAGATGCTGAAGAGCCCAATCCATCACCCCAATCAGCACCCAGCACAGCCGGACCTTTTCATCTCCATCCTCGGGGTCTGCCAAGGCCCAGGGTCTGCGGGGCTGGATAGGCGATTTTCCCTTTTCCTTCAGAAATAATGCTAATGGCCCTTCTCCCTGTAAGCCCGGGCTCCTTTTCACGGAAAACAAGGGAAAGAGGAGGAGAAAAGAAGAGGCAGCCTGCCAGGGATGTGAGTGCTGCAGGAGCTGACAAAAGACAAGAGAATTTGGGCTGGGTTCCTTTTTTTTTTTTTTTTTTTTTTTTTTTTTTTTTTTTTTTTTTTTTTTTTTGTTAATAATAATTAAAAAAAGAAGACAAAAAGGCAGCTTTGCACTGCCGAATTCACAAGTTGTTATGGGAACTGGCAGCACAGACAGATGATGGCCCAAAGGAGCGCTGAGCGGCGTCTGTGGGATCTGCAGGGATGGAAATGTCACACGAATGTCTGTAACGGGCAGGATTTCACCTGGATTGGGCTGTAAACCCCCCTGGCAGTGCCCAGGCTGTGCCAGCCCCCAGCCATGCCCAGGATGCCACATCACACCCCAAATGTGTGGCCGTGGTGCCCCAGGGCAGCTCTGGCTCAGAGTTTGACTCCCCGAGACCTCAATCCCCTGCCCCGTGTCAGATCTCACCCTCCTGTGCCCCCAGTATGAATTTTCCTCCACCCCAGCCGTGATTTCCCTTGTCTTGATGTCGGGCTCAGCCTTTCCACTTCCATCTAAAGCCTCCAACTGCTTCCATCACCAGGAAAAATCCAAATTCCTCTGCAGAGAGCCCCGGGGCAGGGAGGGAGCGGTGCCAACCCAGGGGGAGGATCCCTCTCTCTAATTTATTTTTGACAACACATGCATTTACCAGACATTTCCTGGGACCCCTGGGCTTGGAAATGACCTGGCTCAGAGCTGGGCAGTGGAACCAGGAGGAGTTTGGGATGCTGGAGGTGAGGAGAAGATGAGGGGAAGGGTTTTATCTCTTTGGGAAGCAGCTGAGGCTATCACCTCTGTACAAATTAATCCACTCACCCCTCCCTGCCGTGGGAGGAGGATTGGGAGGGTTGAGGAAGGACTGACCCCAAACCCGTCTGTTCCCAACTGTTTCCACCTCTGAGCTGGATGAGCTTTTTGCAGCTCTGCACAGCCCCAGGAATGCTGGAAGGGCTCAAGAACTGAGGGACCTGAGACAGCAAAATCCTCTGGGGTGTCCTCAGAGTGGGAAAGGTTCATTTAGGAGCACCTTGGTGCCCCTGAGGGGCTGGAGGGTGCCATGGGCAGGGAATGGAGCTGGGAATGGGATGGAGAATTCCTGAGGAGCTGGGAAGGGTCTGGAGCCCCAGGAGAGGCTGAGGGAGCTGGGAAGGGGCTGTGCCTGGAGAAAAGGAGGCTCAGGGGGGACCTGGTGGCTCTGCACAAGTCCCTGCCAGGAGGGGACAGCCGGGGGGTCGGGCTGTGCTCCCAGGGAACAGGGACAGGAGGAGAGGGAACGGCCTCGGGCTGGGCCAGGGGAGGCTCAGGGTGGAATCAGCAGGAATTTCCCCATGGAAAGGGGGCTCAGGGCTTGGCAGTGCCCAGGGAGGTTTGGAGTGCCCATCCCTGGCAGTGCTCAAAAATCCCATGGATGTGGCACTTGGGGACCTGGATCAGTGGTGACCAGGGTGGTGCTGGGCTGGTGGTTGGACTGAAAGGTCTTTTCCAACCTTAATAATTCCCCAGCTGCAAGGTTCTGTTTGTCTGAGGAGCTGACACAGCCAGGAACAGCCTCATTGTCCCTCTTTGCAGCTCACGGCTTCTGCCTGAAATTTGGGAGAAGCAGAACCTGAAGTGGCTCAGGGTAGACAGCAGCAGGAATTTCCCCATGGAGAGGGGGCTCAGGATCTGCCCAGGGGGTTTGGATTCCCCATCCCTGGAGGTGTCAAAAACCGCGCGGATTTTGTGGCACTTGAGGACAGGGTTTAGCTGGGATTCGGTTGAAGGTTGGATTGGATGATCTTGGGTCTGCTAACCTCAATAATTCTATATTTTCACTTTTAAAGCAGAATTACGCCCTGGTGGCACAGAGGAGTTCTCACTGCACGGGTCAGAGCTAAACCTTGGCTTTTCCCATAAAGATTTGTGGAGGTGGGCGGAGCCCCGGCTGCTCTGCCCTGGAGGGAGCCAAGCTGAGGAGTCAAGGAAGAATTTTGCAACTTCACCCAGAGCACCTAAGACAAAGACAAACCTCCTAGCTACGGTGACTCATCTGGAGACCCACAAGCCCCCTCGGGATTTTATGTAGATCTGTTACAATTGATTGGTTCTGTACCCTTTTCCTCCCACCCTGGTGTCCCATAAAAACCCCTGGGTTTCCTCTGGTCAGCAGAGGTTCCTCGTCCCTGGATCCCTTTCGCTGGTACCCTCTCAATAAAGTACCACCTGCGGAAATTCCATACGCAACCTCTCTCTCTCTCACCACGGCCGGCTAAAAGAGGGGCTAACTCACAAAGGCAGGAGCTGAGAGCACTGAGCAGAAATCACTGAGAGCTGAAATCACTGAGCTGAAAAATCACTGCTCTGCCCGATGCTGAGAAGCCCCTCTGCCAGCTGAGGAGCGCCCTGTCCCCCCAAGGAGCTGTTTCTAACGAAACTTCCTTTGGCGTGGCTGTGGCTCTCTGAGTCCCAAGCGGCGGACCCCATCCACCAACTGACATAAAGATTGGATTTATAGGTAAGGCATAAACTCAGCCAAAATTGGAATTTCAGCCATGACACAACAGTCCCCACCTCAGGGGGGGTTTGCAGAGCACAGACCCTGCTCCAGGCAGCTCAGGGATATTCCCCAGTGACCCCCAAGGGCTCTGTCACAGCACCACAGACCCTGGGGACAGCCAGGTGTGGGACAGACACCCCAGAGGCCTCCAGGGCACCAGGAGTGACACATCCACGGATGGAAAACACGACAGGGAAGAGGCTAATCCCAGGGACTGTGGCCCTGACATTTCTGGGTCTGAGAGATTTCAGCCTGCTGGCAGCTGCGAACTTTTTCCCAAGGAAAAATTTCTCAAGAAAGTTTTTTCTCAAAACCATCTTGGCAAACAACTCTCCTTTCTCCAAACAACCTTTCTCCAGGAGGTGTTTTGCTGTTTCTCTGGTTTAACCCATGGGATCAGAGAGGTGTCATTCCCATTCCCCAGCCATGGTCAGTCTGTGTGGGAGCACCTTATAAAAGGTAGTAAGAATGAGACAATAAAGCCTTTTCTCTGTGCTCTTTGCCTTCTAACATATTTGGAGTCTTTATTTTGTGTCCTACAGTGACAAGGGACAGCGCTGGGATCACACCAAGCTTTGCCAACAGCAAGGTGGGAAATGCTCCTGGAGCCTGGCACAGCCCTGGAGCCATCCCCATCCTTTGGGAGATTCCCAGGAAAACACTGAAAAAGGGTGGAGAGAAGAGCAGGGCCCAGCCCTGTCACAATAGGACACAAAATAAAGGTTTTCACTCCAGTCAGGAGGCAGCAGAAATCAGAAGGTTTATTTACAATTCATTCAGCCCTTTTATACCACGCTGGGCTAAAAGGCACATTATTGGTCCATGGGGTTGACACCTCTGCCATTGGCTCAGGGACAGAAATAGCAAACAGCTCCTGTTGTCATGGGAAAGGAATATTGTCTACACGAGGTTGTTTTGGGAAAAGGAAAAAACTGTTGAAAAGTTTCCCTTGGGAAGAGCTCAGCAATCCTCAGGGTCAGGAAATATCGAGCCCACACAGCCCCACGTCCCTGCAGCAGAGTTTTTGCTGCCCCCGAGGTGGGAATGAGCTGAGCTGCTGGGCTGGGAGTGCTGGAGGTCGTGGTTTGGGGACAGCATCAGCCCTTGTGTGACCTCAGAGCTGCTGCTCACCCTGAGAAGGAAATCCAGGAAAACTCCAGGGCACCTCCTGCTCTGTGCCGAGCTGCCCAGGCCAATCCTCATCTCCCACCTCACCCTGAGCTGGGCAGGGGCACAGTGCAGGGCAGCCACGACCCCAACCCACTCAGACTGTGCCCACCTGCCTCACCCACAGCCCTCTCACCATTTAAATGTGCGTCATAAATCAGCTGTGGGGCTTTGCCTTCAGTCCCACCACAGTGTCTGTGCCTTCCCTCCTCCTGCCCATCCCATCCCATCCCATCCCATCCCATCCCATCCCATCCCATCCCATCATCCCATCATCCCACCTCTGTGCTATTTTCCCAGCTGTTTTATTTTTCCAGCTGTTCCATTTTTCCAGCTGTCCTCTCAGCCTGTGCCAGGAGAGGGCTCTGGGTCTCCTTCCCCTCTGTAACCTCCAGCACTCCAAAAATTACAGGTCTGTCCCACCAGCATGCAAGGAAACATTTCCTGCACCAAAATCCTTGCAGAAGGCCCTTGACTTGGACAGAAGATCGAAAACTCATTTGGGGTATTTTTTCCCTGCATTAAAAGACTTTTCCTGGAGTTTGGGAGGAGAGAACCCAGGATTTGACCACGGGAGCTGCAGTTTGCATTTACCTCCTGATTTTCTGGGCTCTCCTGCCAAGTGTCTCTTCCAGGGGCAATAAAACCTGCTCTGCAGAACCACTCCAGGGCCCGAGGAGCTCTGCTCTCAGTCCCAGATTCATTCCGAGTGAGAAGGAATTTTCTCAGCCTTTGCTGGGTCTCCTCTCTGTCCAAGCCACCAAACCCTGCTCCACACCCAGCAGATCCCTCCCAGAGTCCCAGAGTTATGAGCAGACAGAATTTTGTGTTCTGAATACAAGCAAAAAACCTCAGATATTTTGCTATTAAAAAAATAAAAGATAAGGCAGTAACATTTATGGAGAAGGAAAGTTAATAGACTAAAGATGCCTCACAAACTACCCAGTTTTATAGGGAAATTGATTGAATAAGTTAAAAACACAGAATGACTTTTTCAGTTTCTACCAGGTCCTCTGGAAATTTCTGATCACTTTTATTGGAAGGTTCCTCAAGTGAAGAACCATTAAGGGGAATAAAATGGACTGGCACAACGCAAGGTGCCAGGTAAATTTGCCTTTAGCACCTCAGGAAATTGGATATTTTCCTCAAGAATTTTTCCATTTTCCTCAATATTTTTCAATTTCAATTTCAAATTTCAATTCGATTTTCCTCAATATTTTCCAAGTCTGGTTTGGTTCAGCTCGTGCCCGTGTCCTGGAGCTGTTTGCAGTGACCCAGAGTGTCCCAGCTGAGCTGCGCACCCACCACGCCCTGCCGTCTCCCCTGCCCCTCCACCACTCCAGGGAGGCAAGGGGAGAACAAAAACAGCTTTTCCTTCTCCTGGTGGGGCTCACAGGTGTCACCAGCCACCCACATCCCTCCTGTGTCCCACAAAACCTGAGGACAGAGCCAGGGATAAACCTTGGGCTGAGAATACCTGAGAGAGGCTCCTGGGAGGTCCTCACCACTGCTGGGCTCATCCAATGCTCCAGTGCTCACAGCTGGGGCCATCCCTGCCCCAAGGGGTTTCGGAGCCAATGGGACTTAATTTCTTTTTTTTTTTTCTGGTGAAATTATGGTTTGGATAATATAATAATAATAATAATAATAAGCCCCACAGATTCGTTTGGATCTGCATTAACCATCAATTAAATCACTCCAAAACACGAGGTCACAGGAGAGAAGGGTGACATGAACACCCAGGTTGGTTCCCTCGCTCCAAGCTCATTATTTTTTGGCTGAATTCCCTGCCTTCCTTGTCAGGAGTGGGGCAGGAGATTGTCTCAGTGGAGCAAAGCATTTTCCTTTTCTCTTTCTTTTGATCCTGCAGCGAGGAGGCCACGGGCGATTTCCACGGCAGAGAAGAGCAGGGATGCAGAATTATCCCGCAGAAAACAGCAGGAAAATTCCTCAGGAAAGGCAAGAGCAGAGCCAATTTTGGGCTGCAGCCCCCAGGAAAATCCCGCTGAAAGCAGGACATGGGAGAAAAGTGAGTTTTTGTTGGGTTTTAAGCCAGGTTTAGACTCCTTCCCCGCAGGTTGGGTACGCTGGAGCCCTCCTGCAGCTGGATCTGCTCTGGGAATGCACATTTCCCAGGGTGGGGGATGAGGCTGCTGAGCTTTGTGCTATCAACACCTGTAGGTGGAATTTTGGGGGATAAAAATGAGAGGAATTTGTTTGTGTGCACATCTGGGTGCTCCATGCACAGGTCACAAGGAAGGATTTCCTCGCTTTGGACTGTTCTCAGGAGGGAAGGAGGGGGCACTCCTCCAAGCACGTGCTCCTGGTGGTTAAACACCCATTACATGTGTTATTAAATAAATATTTAATCGATTTAATTACTGCATTGTAACTTCTCATCCATTTCTAAGCTTTTATCACACGGGCTGCAATACCCAGGGCTAGAAAACCCAAAACCTCCCTCAAAAAAAACCCTAAAAAACCCCTAAAACCCCCCTAAAAAAACCCAAAATCAGGTAAAGTGCCCTGCCTGCGACTTGTGAGTTTAAATTCCCTTAGATTTAAATTGGCTGGAGCTGCTCTGCTGCCTCTTTTTGCCATCAAATGATGCAATTCCAGCAGCAGCTCCAACCCCAAGGTCCCCAATCTCTCAGCACCACCCAACCCCTGGGCTCTGGAGGTGACTGGGAGACCGAGAGGCTGAAAATTCCAAGGTTTGGGGATTGGATGTGCAGAGCTTGTGGCTGAATTGGGAGCAGCTGTTGGAAAAGCTGGAGGAGAACAGGAGTGAGCAGTGAGGCCGTGCTCAGGCCAGGCTGTGACATCCCAGGGCTGCTCCTGGAAGGAATAACAGGAATAACAACCCTGGAATGGGGGAAACGCCCTCAGGATCCTCCTTTTGGGGTCTGTGCCTGTCCCTACTCATCCCGGGCTGCTGCAGGACACAGCAAAGATAAAATAACATCCCAGGGGAAGCAGCAGGTGCCTGACCTCCGAAAATGCAATCCCAAGGGGCAGCTTCACCCCAAAATCAGCCCAGGGAGCAAAGCAGGACAGACAGGAGGCCACCAGGGATTTCCACGGCCAGGAGGAACAGGGATTCAGAATTATCCTGCAGAAAAGAGCAGGAAAAATCCTCAGGAAGAGCAAAAGCAGAGCCAAGTTGGGGCTGCAGCCCCTAGGAAAATCCTGCTCAAAGCAGCACATGGGGGAAAAGCGAGGCTTTGTTGGGTTTTAAGCCAGGTTTAAACTCTTTCCCACCTTCTGCCCCCCTCGGCAAAGGGCTGGAGGCAGGGGAGGAAAAGCGGGAATATGCAGGGCAGGAGGGGAGCACGGACACAGCCCCCTCCATGGGGACACTGCAGAGCTCGGAAAAGTGACAGGAGTTTTGTCACCCTGATTTTTTTTTTAAATTTTTTTTCAGCCTTCTGCTGTTCGCCTTTTTGTGGTGGAGTTTCTCCCAAATTTTCCGGTCGACAAAGTGAAGTTGACATTCCTCTCTGGAGGAAAGACAACTGATGGGCTTCTCGTTTGGCCAGTGTGGTGGGACAGGTGGCCACCTCACCCTCCAACCCCTGCTCATTGGCCAAAATCTCTACAAATCCAAGTCAAAGAAGAAACTCCGCTCTCTGTTTTTGCCCTGCTGACCTGACTGTGTCCTTCATTTCGTGTCCTGTAAGGACAGAGTGTGCTCCAGAGGAGGGCCTGTCCCAGCCCTGGGCAGG
This sequence comes from Sylvia atricapilla, assembly GCF_009819655.1. Taxonomy (NCBI): domain Eukaryota; kingdom Metazoa; phylum Chordata; class Aves; order Passeriformes; family Sylviidae; genus Sylvia; species Sylvia atricapilla. The sequence goes on from NC_089163.1 coordinate 5,451,283, forward strand.
AGGCAGCTCTGTGGCCCTGGAATGTCACCCTGCAGCAGGGGACACCTGGCAGGGGACACCTGGGGCAGGACAGGACAGGAGGGGACCGTTTCTGTCACTGCCTGCAGCCAACCCACAACTCCGGGGGCTTTGGTTGGGGTCTTTGGCTTTGGTTTGGTTTATTGGTTGGGGTGGGTTTGGGGGGTTTTTTGTGGGTTTTTTGTGGGTTGTTTTTTGGGTGGGTTTTTTGGTTTGTTTCAGGTATTTTTGGTTTTGTGTTTGTTTGATTGATTGATTGTTTTTAGGCTGGTTTTTGGGGGGTTGGGGAGGGTTTTGGGAAGCTTTTTGTTTTGTTTTGTTTTGTTTTGCTTTTGTTTGGTTTTGGAGGTTTTTTGGGATTTATTGTTTGTTGGTTTGTTTTAGTTTTAGTTTTTTGTTTTTTTTCATGGATGTAACAGCGAGCAAAAGCAGAGCAAGCTGTGAGATGATCATAATGACATTTAGTAAATTAACCCCAGCGCAGCTCCTGCTCCCCTCAAAACCTTTCACACCACCTGAGTCACCCTAATTTACCGAGGGACCATTTTCTCCCTGAGCCCCACGACTTATTTGGGATTTTTTTGTTTTTTGGTTTTGTTTTCTTTCAATTCCTGGTTTTGGTGGAGTTTTTTGTTGGTTTTATTTTTTTTTTTTTTTTTCTGGAGGAAAACACCAGGAGAGCTGGGCGGCAGGAGGCCGAGGGAAGGCAGCGCTGCTCAGCAGCCACCCACATGCTCCCCTAATTCATCCTCGCACAAAGGCAGCTCTTTGTCTGCCTCCTGCCATTCAGCCCCGGTGAGATATCGCTCCCAGGAATCGCAGCCTGCCCGGCCGGGGGGACAAAAGATAACAACAAAAAAGAGACAAAACCCATCAGACTTAGCGCCATTGTCACAGACAGCTCCTTAAAAAAAAAATTATATATATATATATTCGGATATTATATTATATATTTATATATAAATATATATTTTAATATATACTATATAGTATATAATATATAATATATATTATATAAGATATAATATATAACATACGATATATAATAAATTATAATATATAATATAATATAATGTATATTTATATTTATATTTATTGCTATATTTCTATTTATTATGTATAATATAGTTTACACATTATATAAATATATAATATATTATTTTATATAATATTTTACATATTATATAAATATATTTTATTTTATATATATTATATTTTTGTATATTTGCCACATATATATATATATATATGGCAAAAATCCGGCCTGAACACCCTCTCCAGCCAGCGCAGAGTTAATTTTGGCCACACAAACAGGGAAAATAACCCCCCTGATTCCTTAGGAACGATGCAGGATGGATACCCACAGCTCGAGATTGTTTTAACCTCTGGACCTTCAAACGCTTCGCCTTTCTCAGCTCAATTCCGCTCCCGTGTGCCCCGCGGCCCTGAAGGGGTTAATGCCGAGCCATTGTTTTAATTGGCTCAACAATTGGCCTCCCGCCACTTCCTCCGGGAGATTATTCCAGGATCTAATCGAAAGCGGTGCCAGAAAGTATTTTCCTGCGAGCTCGTGCCAGAGGAAACACTCTGGGAATAGATAAGGGCCCGAGTTCCAGCGGGATCAAATATTGCAATTATTGTAATTCTTGTCATTATTGTAATTATTGTCATTATTGTCCTGCCCGGCCCGGGCTGAGCTCGCACTTCCCGACCTGCAGCATCCCACGAATCACAAGGGGTGGGAAAACTCCCTAAAAACCCCATTGGACCTTTCCAAATGAGGGAAAAGAAAAGGAAAAATAAGAAAAAAAAAGCGCCCAGTTCTCTGTGGTGTCACGTCCCTCAGCAAAGACAAAAACCAGGTCTCGATCTACAGTCACATTTTGTCTATTTCTTCCTTTATATTTTTAATTTTTTTAAAGATGTCTGAGCAGCTGAGAAAAATCTCCTGCCTATTTCTAAAAATTAACCACTAGAATCTGCATCGCTCCACGGGAATCAGCCCAAGCCCACGCCCGGCCAAGACAAAAAATCTCATTGTGTGTTTCACTTTCTGCTGGCACGACAAAACCAACAAAAACTCTACGTGAAAAATAAATGAATGAATGACTAAATAGATAAATGAATAGATGGATAAATGAATCAAATATCCTGTGGAGGCTGAAGCCAGACAGAAATGCCTCTGCACGATCTGAAGGGGATGGAGCTCCATCTGCTCTCACCCACAGCTCCTGAGCAAATTCCTCAGAGAAATACAGATTTTTTGGCCTAAAATTCTCTTGGCCTTTGGTGTAACCCCTGGGCATGCAGGGGGCATGCTCTGAGCAATGAAAGTGCTGTGAAGACACGTTTGCGCAGCAGAATTTTGAGACATCATTATTGATATTTGGGATTATTACTATTATCATTCTCTGCAGGTTGATTTTGCTGCTGATTTCGGGCTGGGAGCGCACACACAAATAATAACACATCAATATATGTTCAGTTTGTCACCTGGCACTGAATATTATTGTTCTTGTCTGCCTGAACATTGATATGAACTAAACACGGGTGGCACAAGTGACATCACACAGGTGACATCACACAGATGATATCACACAAAGTGACGTCACACAAGTGATGTTTTACACCACAACGACACAGACTCCGAGATTCAGAAGGCTGAAAATGACTCATTTATTTTTGGGATGTGTCTCCCTTTTATACCATTTCACACAGACCAATGGGATTGGTGACACAAAGACAAACCTCTTCACTCCCATTGGTCAGAGCAGAGGGACATCAAGGAGAAATCCCTCCTGGGGAAAGGAACGAATAACAAAGTTACAGTTACAAAAACATTTCTCCTGTTCACAGAAAATTCCCTGGGAAAAGGATTTCAGAAAACCAAAACACTTCAGGCACAAAAACAGGGCTCCAGCATCTCACAGGTGACATCACACAGGTGACATCACACAAGTGGGAGCAGCAAGATCCAAAATCTGCTGGTTCCCACAGGAAAATGGGGAATTTCTATCCCCGTGCACACGGCTGGGTTCTATTTATTGTGTTCGTTGTATTTATCATGTAAAAAGTTATAAAATTTATCAAGGCCCTGCAGTCTCCAGCCCCTGGGAAATATTGCAGCTGCCAGACACACAAATTGTATTTTCAGCCATGATTTATCCATGGAAGTCCCAGGGTCATTTCCCGAGGATTATTTTGCAGTTTTTCTCTGCCTGCTGCTCTCCAGAGAGTGGAGATTCCCCTTCCCACGTGCAGGGGAAGTAGGGAAGTTTAATAAACCTGGTTTAAAGAGCAGGGAAAGTGGGGAAGATTAAAAGAGCAGGAAATTTTAAAAAGCAGGGAAGTTCAAACCTGGCTTAGAGAGCAGGAGAGTGGGGGAGTTCAAACCTGGCCTGAAGAGCAGGGAGAGTGGGGAATTTTAAACTTGGCTTAGGGAATAGGGAAAGTGGGGAAGTTTATATGTGTTTTAAAGAGCAGGGAAAGTGGGGAAGATTAAACCTGGTTTAAAGAGCGGGAATGTTCAAACCTGGCTTAGAGAGAAGGAAAAGAGAGGACGTTTAAACCTGGCTTAGGGAGCAGAAAAGTGAAGGAGTTCAAACGTGGCTTAGAGAGAAGTGGGGAAGATTAAACCTGGTTTAAGGAGTGGGGATGCTCAAACCTGGCTTAGGGAGCAGGTCCCTGGGATCGTTCTGCTCTGGTGCAATCACTGCACTTCTGATTGCTGGGCGGAGGTGGAGGGAAAAAAACTCTAAAGATAAATCAGCCAGAACATCCTAAAAATAACCAGGAACGAGTCTAGGGAGGGCTTTTAGCTGGGAGGAATGAGGAGAATGAATGAGGAGCAGCAGAGTCTGAGACTGCAGAGAGCAGAGGGGTGGGAGTGGAGCACAGGAACCCCCAGGCCATGGAAAAGAGGGGCCAAGGAAATCAATCCCGACTTTTCCAGCCCGGGGGAAGCTCCTGTTGCAGATCCAGGGGATGGGAGGGGACTGGCTGAACGTGGGCAGGGCCTGGGAGCACCCTGGGGACACCAAACCCTGCCTGGGGACACCAAACCCTGCCTGGTGCTTGGTGTGAACAAGAAATTCTGGGCCAGGGGAGGCTCAGGGTGGAATCAGCAGGAATTTCCCCATGGAAAGGGGGCTCAGGGCTTGGAACTGCCCAGGGAGGTTTGGAGTGCCCATCCCTGGCAGTGTTCAAAAACCCCATGGATGTGGCACTTGGGGACCTGGCTCACTGGTGACCAGGGCGGTGCTGGGCTGGTGGTTGGACTGAAAGGTCTTTTCCAACCTTAATAATTCCCCAGCTGCAAGGTTCTGTTTGTCTGAGGAGCTGACACAGCCAGGAACAGCCTCATTGTCCCTCTTTGCAGCTCACGGCTTCTGCCTGAAATTTGGGAGAAGCAGAACCTGATCTGAGAGAAACATCCCTGTCCTGTGTTCCCAAACCCAGAAATGCTTGGAGAAGACTGTCTGAAAGCAAAGAAATCTGGATCCCTCCGAGGATTCAATGAGCCTTCACAGAATCACAGAATTCACAGAATTCACAGAATTCACAGAATTCACAGAATGTGGAGGTTGGAAGAGACCTCCAAGATCATGGAGTCCAAACCAGCCCTGACACCTCAACACCTTCCTCTGACCCTGGGCCTGGGAGAAGCTCCTGTAAGGATCTGGGTGTTCAGGTTGGATTCTGAGTCCAAATCTGAACAGTCCTTTAAGGCTTTCATGTTAATTAACCATGAGCTGCTCTAATTTTAAAGGAGCACAATCCACTAACACCTCAGGCCTGTGTGTCCAAGGAATTCATGGAATTCTTGACTGATTTCAGATGGAAGAGACCTTAAATCCCACCCAGTGCCATGGCAGGGACACCTCCCAGTGTCCCAGTGTCCAGCCTGGCCTTGGGCACTGCCAGGGATCCAGGGGCAGCCACAGCTGCTCTGGCAATTCCAGCCCAGCCCCTCCCAGGAGGAATTTCAGCTCCCCCAGAGCAGACCTTTGACAAGTCTGCATCAGTTGCCTGTTTCAAATTTGCTTTTTCAGCCTTTCAGGCTTTGTCTTTGTTCTTTTATTGTAGCAAAACCTCAATAGGAAACTGGGGTTGGCTTCTCTTCACCACTTGTTGCTTAATTTATCTGACAAAAACACCTTTTTTCTCCCGCCTGCCTGTTGAAAACCCATTTCATCTTTCTTCAGAGGTAAATCTTGAACTTTTTTTTTAGCCAGAGACTCTAAGAGACACTTCCAGGTGGTGCTCAGGCAGAGCAGAGCCACAATTCTCAAACTCTTGAAAATATCAATTATTACTTTCCATCCTGATTTCCCCCCCACCCACTGCCTTTGTTTGCTCCTCCAGGGATGAGCAGAACCTGATGCTGAGCTGCCCAAGTTTTCCCTGAGCTGTTTAAATCCTCCTGAGCCACCCCAAACCCTCTCCAGGCATGGCACAAACACACTGAAATCAAACTCTGCCCAAAAGGGAATTTCAGTTTCCCCTCCACCATCCAATGGTGCAGCTTTAAAAAACAGCTCTAAACCTTAGTGAGAGTTTCCCCTTCACAAATTTTTTGGGGAGCTGATCCAAATCCCAGCCTGACTCTGCAACCTCAACTCATTCCCTTAAAAGCTTCCAAGTGACCAAACCCAACAGGGTTCCTGGGCTGGGAGATTTGGGTTTTGGGTGGAATTCTCCCATCCAGGTTTTTGGATGGAATTCTCTCCCAGTCCCCTCAGCTCCTGCAGGGCCCTATGCCAGTTTTTGGGGGAGAATTCCACAGGTTTGGGTTGGTGCTGGCAGTGCCCTCAGGAGCCTTGGCTGCTTCTTGCTCCATCCCTGGTTAATTATTGCTCTGTCCCTCACTAATTATTGCTCTATCTCTAATTAATTTCTCTCCAAGCTGAGTTTTTGCTCAAACACTTCCCCTCCTGATGGGTGACTGAGCAAAGGTGCCTCCTCCTTCCTCTTGACCTCGAGGAGCCCCGGAAAGCTGAACAAAACCAAGGCTTGGTGAAATTCAGAGGGGTTTTCCCCACAGATCTCGTGATTTCTGGGCACATTTATCACAAGCTGAGGTATTTCAGGTCAGTTCCTGGCTCAGGTGATCCATGAAACAGCAGAAGAACAAACAAGATGAGGGTTAAGTTGGTTGGGTTTTTTCACAGCCCTGAAATCCAGGGTTTTATGGAGCATTGTTTCCTTATAATGCTCCAAAAGAGGGACATTGTGGGTCTACCCCAGTGCCAGATTTATAATTAACAGTTTGATTTAGAGGTAGAAGGTGAACATGGGTTGATGGTTGGACTTGAGGATCTTAGAAATCTTTTCCAGCCTTGGTATTTCTGATTCTGTCACCTTTAAAAAGTGTCTTCAGCAGGCTCAGCCCCAGAGATTCACATCACATATCAGAATTGGGGTTTTTTACCTTCAGGATTGGTCAGACCTTGGAAGAAATTGCCCAGGGAGGTGGTGGAGGCCCCATCCCTGGAAGTGTTTAAGAAAGATCCACATGTGACACTTGGGGACGTGGTTTAGGATGGTTTTAGGGTGATTTTGTGGTGATTTTGTGGTGATTTTAGGGTGATTTTGGGGGGTTTTCAGGGTGCTTGAGTGGTTGGACATCAGGAACCCTCCCCACCTGTGGCCTGGTGAGGTCAGGAGTATCTCTGCACACACCAGAGTTCATTTGCTGGCAGTGATCACTTAATCCTAAAAAATCCTTTCCCTAAGGCTGGAAAAGACCTCAAAAATCCCCAAATCCACCCCCACATTTACCCTGCACCACCAAACAGAGGAATTATTCCCTGTTACCCATCTGGCACTGAGGGATAACCACAAAATCCCTGGTTTGGAGTTGCACTGGAGGATCTGGGAGCTCTTGGCTGATTCTGTGATTTCCTGGCCGTGGCCTGTGGGAGAGAGATCCCTGCTGCTTTCCCGGAGCAATTCCTGGAAGAAATTACCAGCAATTCCTGGAGGGGATGACGAGGAGAAGCTGATTCAGGGAACAGCAGAGGACAGCTGGATGATTTCACCCCCGTGCATCCCAAACCTGCTCCCGGCCCCCAGCACCGCCCTGGGGACGTGGGAAGACAGAATTCCAGGAATTCCCAGCTCTCTGCACACACACAGGAGAGGCACCAGCGCTCAAGCTGAGATGTTTCTGCTCTCTCCAGGTGTGGCACCTCAGCACATTGTCAGAATCACCCGGTTTTCACACCCCACAGACATTTTCTGCAAATGAGGTAATTTCTATGGCAGGGAGATGTTTGTTCCCAGAAAACAGCCCCAGCCAGGGAAAAGGGAAGAGATCATCCCAGTCCTGACTTCGTTCTGTCAGCTTTGGAATAGAGTGAGGGGAGTTTTTCCCAGTCCCTGCTGCAGAGGAGGATCCCTCAGTTTGGGACATGGAGAAGTCACCCTGAGCAATCCTTGCCCACCTCGGGCTCAGGGCAGAGGCTTCCACAGCAAAGCAAAATCCTAAAGCACCGCCATTGTATCAATAAATAAGTAATTATATCAATAATTACCATAATTATAACAATAAATTAATTATTATATCAATAATTGCCATCATGATATCCAGAAATAAATCATCATTTCAATCGTTACCATCATTATCTCAATAAATTAATTTTTATAGCAACAGTTACCATCATTACATCAATAAATCATCAATCACTTCCCTGAGTTTAGGGAAACCCACCCCAAATGCTCCTGGGAAATGCCAAGTGCTGTTCAGTAACAGAAGCTGTTGGCAGCAGCACCCACAGGAACCTCCAGAGCACAAACTCATGGAATTAGGGCTGGAAAAACCTCCAAGGTCATCAAACCCAACCTCAAACCCAGCTCTGAGGGAAAAGGGCACATCCACTGCCCAAACCAGTCCCAAGCTCCAGGGATGTGCTGGGATTAAATTGCTCTTCCAGGAGACAAAACCATCCCAGGAATTCGGCTCCTTCCCTGCCTTGGCCTCCAGCCCTGCTGGGAGAGCCTCCCGTGGCTGTTCCTGCTCCAAAGGGACCATCTGGGGACACGGGGACACCCCAGGACAGCACCATCCCATCCCAGGAGCTTCCTCCTCGTGCCTCCAGCCTGGAAAAATTCACAGTTCACCTGTTCGCTCTCCCCAAGGCGGCAGGAGAGCAGCACCCAAAGGAATGTTTATCCAAAGGAATGTTCACCCAAAGGGATGTTTACCCAAAGGAATGTCCTGGCAGGAGCAGGTCAAACACTGGCTGGTTTCAGGGGGTTTTTAGGGATCACAGCGATTCCATGCGCTCAATGGAACACTTTGGGCACAGCAGGGGAGAAGCAGAAAGGCACAATATGAACTCCTGGAGTACTGCTCTGGTCCCAAATATATAGAATTTATTTTTATTTTAATTTTATTTTAATTTTTCTTTTAATTTTTCTTTTTATTTCTATTTTTATTTATTTTTTTATTTTATTTTTTAGTTTATTTTAAATCTAGTTCTAATTCTAATTCTAAGTTTTTAATTTTAATTTTAATTTTAATTTTAATTTTTACTTTACTTTCAATTTTCATTTTTATTTAATTTTTATTGTTATGGATTTTAATTTTTTAAATTTAATTTTATTTTATTTTTAAAGTTCCTTTCTCTGAGGAAGAAAACGCCTTCACTGTTATTTCTGGCTGTGGGAGCACCCCACTCGCTGAGATTTCCCCATGGCCAGCCCAAGCAGGGAGCTCTCAGCATTTCCAGGAAAACCTCCCCACTCCTCCCAACATCCACACCTCGAGCTGGCTGACAGGGAAGGACTCAGGAGAAAACTCAGCTTCAAAAAAGAACATTCTGGGGAAAATTTTTTTATTTCCCTGCTTTTCTTTACCTTGCACTGACACTCGGGGCAGACTTTGCTGCATCGCCCCTGGAAGGCCCAAAACTTCACCAGGTGGAATTCTGGGGGGTTTTCCCACCAAATCCCTTCACTCCATGGCAGTACAGTTGTGTAGAAACCCCAAATCCTGTGAACCCGACATTTTCTGAGCCTGAGCTCTTCCCAAGGGAAACTTTTCAACAGTTTTTTCCTTTTCCCAAAACAGCCTCGTGTAGACAATATTCCTTTCCCATGACAACAGGAGCTGTTTGCTATTTCTGTCCCTGAGCCAATGGCAGAGGTGTCAGCCCCATGGACCAATAATGTGCCTTTTAGCCCAGCGTGGTATAAAAGGGCTGAATGAATTGTAAATAAACCTTCTGATTTCTGCTGCCTCCTGACTGGGGTCAGCATCTTTATTTGGTGTCCCATTGCAATAGACATGGAGCTCCAGAAATCTCTAGAAATCCATTTCCCACTTTGGGACACATCCCAATGGAGGGGTCTGAAAACACCAGGCTGAGGATGTATGTGGACTTGATATTTACTGATCCTGAGAATTGCTGAGCTCTTCCCAAGGGAAACTTTTCAACAGTTTTTCTTTTTCTTATCTTTCTTCTTCTTTTTATTTTCTTTTCTTCTCTTTCCTTTTTTTTTTCTTCTTTTTCTTTTCCCCAAAACAACCTCGTGTAAACAATATTCCTTTCCCATAACAACAGGAGTTGTTTGCTATTTCTGAGCCAATAGGAGAGGTGTCAGTCCTATGGACCAATAACGTGCCCTTTTAGCATGTCATAAAATGAATAAATTGTAAATAAAACCTTCTGATTTCTACTATCTCCTGTCTCTGGTCAAGCACCTTTATTTCGTGTTCTATTGCAACAAAATCCCAGGATTTTTACGTCACACAGCCTGATGGAGCCTCCTGTTCTGTGGGGGATGGATCCATCCAAAAAATTATTTTTGAATGATCCCAAACCCTGACCAAGGTTCCTGTGCTGCCACCCTGCAGGACCTTTCCTTTCCAAGAAAAGCAAGTTGTCATTCCTGAGCCTAGAATTGCAGAGTTTTTCCCACTCTGGCTGCCCAGGACCCCTCTGTCCCCTTCTCTGTGACCCGCCAGCCTCAGCACAGAGCTGATAACAGCAAAGGGCCGGGATGCCCATCAGAAAACCCCAAACCCAATCAGAAAACCCCAAACCCCATCAGAAAGCCCCAAAACAAATCAGCAGGAAGGTTCTGGGAGCCATCCATCACCATGCCCAGGACACATCCACAAACCTAGTGTTATAAGTGTACATTATACAAGCCCTGGGAACACAAACCCTGTGAGGAGCAGCTGAGGGAGCTGGGGGTGTTTATCCTGGAGAAAAGGAGACTCAGAGGTGACCCCATCACTCCACAAGCCCCTGAAAGGTGGCTGTGCTCAGCTGGGGCTGGGCTCTTTCTCCAGCAGCACTGACACAACGAGAGGACACAGCCTCAGGCTGGGCCAAGGGAAATACAGGTTGGGTATCAGGGAAAAGGATTTTACAGAAAGGGTGATAAAGGACTGGAATGGTCTGCCCGGGGAGGAGGTGGAGTCCCCATCCCTGGGGGTGTTTAAAGCAGACTGGATGTGGCACTGGGGCCAGGGGTTAGTTGAGGTGTTGGGGCTGGGTTGGACTCAATGATCTTGGAGGTCTCTTCCAACCTCCACATTCTGTGATTCTGTGATTATAAAGCTTTTCACGAGGCATGTGCTACATGATTAATAATGTTGTGGTAAGGATGTAAGTATTTATTTCTGCTATTAGTAAAGAAAATGAGGCATAGTGGAAGTAGTTGATATAGTAATTGCTTAAACTGTCTGTTTAATCAGGATAACATCCAGTGACCATGTAAAGAAGACCCCACCATTGATACCCCAACTATCAGCATCTCCCATCTGAAGGAAGTGTGGACCCAGGCCTGAGCTGGAGGTGATAATGAAGACACAGCCCAGAAACACACGTGCTCTAGAAAGGGCAAACCCAAGGAGGGGCCACACTAAACAGCTCCTGGAATATGGGAACTGGTTTGTGGAAAAGTTTGAATATTGAACAAGACTGAGGCAATAGAAAGGGTATTTAAAGAAGCCTCTGAAATAGCAGGTAGTGGACTTGGCTAAATGCTGAGTCACCCAGCCCAGCCGTACTTTGATTTTTTTGTCTCTTAATTGTCTTATTTTTTATTATTAAACTGATTTCTTAAAATTTACCAAGAAAGTGACCTTATTTTCTCACAACTGGAGGATAAAAACCCTGGGATAAATCACAGCTGGGAATATTATCAGCAGGAACACAGGATTTGCTCAGCCAGAGCCATTCCCTGCCTGCCACAGGATGAATTCTGCTGGAAACTCCTCCCTGTTTCACAGGATTATCACCTGGCACCTGGTTTGGGGCAGTCCCCAAAGGGAAAAACCTAAATCTTTCCTCTTTTTTACAGCCCTGAAATCAAGGTTTTTATTGGGAGTTTTTTCCTTATAATGCTCCAAAAGAGAGACATTGTGGGTCTACCCCACTGCCAGATTTATAATTAACAGTTTGATTTAGAAGGTGAACATGGGTTGATGGTTGGACTTGAGGATCTTAAAAATCTTTTCCAGCTTTTCCCAGCTGCAGCATCCACAGGCACAAGGACACTGGGGCAGGGAAGGGGTCCCAAAATCCAGCACTGAGATAGACACAGGGCACAGCCTGTGACTGCTGTGCCCCCCTCGGGAGGGATGGTGGAGCAGCAGCCCCGAAAAATGCCTTTTTTAGCTCTCCCTGCAGTGGAAATTTCATTGGCAGCCAGCTCCCCAAGTGATTTTACAGAATATTTTGTGGAATATTTTAGAGAATTTTTTACAAAATACTTTACAGAATTTTCACAGAATTTTTAATGGAATATTTTATGGAATATTTTGCAGAATATTTTATGGAATATTTTTACAGAATATTTTATGGAGTATTTTTACAGATTTTTTAACAGAATTTTTAGAGAATTTTTTTGGAATATTTTAGGAATATTTTATGGAATGTATTGCAGAACATCTTACGGAACATTTGTACAGAATTTTTTACAGAATATTTTTGGAATATTTTACAGAATATTTTAAGAAATATTTTTACAGCCTTTTAAACAGAATTTTTAGAGAATTTTTTTGAAATATTTTATGGAATATTTTACAGATTTTTCTTTACAGAATTTTTAATGGAATATTTTACAGAATATTTTATGGAATATTTTACAGAATATTTTACAGGGTTTTTTTACAGAATATCGGAAGGGTCCCCCGTGGATTGGCAGCTCTCCAGTGAATGGCCCAGGCAGAGATGAAAACCCCAATTCTGGCGTTTCCAGCACCGTGCTCTGCCCACCTGAGCTCATCCCAGGCCTTCAGCAGGAAAATCCCAGCCTGGTGCATCCGTGACCTCATCCCAGGTCACCAGCCCTGGTGCCCCTGCAGGGCACAGACACGGCACAGCAGGACCCTGATCCGGCAGCCTTTCACTTCCCTTCCAAACCCCAAACCCACAAAGAACCCCAAAGCCACAAAAAAACGCACCAAAACCCACCCGAGAGCTACAACAGCCACGTCCAGACTGGAGAATTCCACGGGACATGGGAACTCACTGATCAAACCTCAGCTTCCCCCAGTGCAATTCAACCTCTTGTTTCGTCCTCCAGCCCACAGGAGGAGCGAATTTCACCGACTTCCAAAGGACCTACTGGAGATTCCTGCAGAAATAAATCCCTGCCGTGCTCACCTTCCTCGCCCCACCAACCCAATGCAGGCTGCCCTTGTCACCCCGTGGGGACACGATTTCAACACCCCCAGCTCCTGTTTCAGCAAAGACAAGGGGCAGAAGGAGATTTTTGGGGGTTTTTTTGAGGTGGTGAGGCGAGAAGGAGAGAGCAGAGGAAGCCGGCCCCGCTATAATTAGAAGTTTTTGCCGCCCCCGAGGGCGGCTGCTCGGCCCACGCCTTTCATCACGAGTGGGTGCTGGGCTAAATTTACCTCCTGTCAGAAGGGTTTGACTCGGGGCTGACACAGAAAACCCCACCAGGATGTGGTGAGCGAGAGGGGAAGTTCACAAGGTGCGGGCGCTAACTGACATCACGTTGGAGGCACAGCTGAAACTCAGATGATTTTTCGGGGTTGTTTTTTTATTTTTTGTTTTCCTGTGTGCAAGATACTCGTTTGAATAGAATTAAAAAGGAAAAGGAAGAAGAGAGAGGCATTCTTCAGAAGAAAAAAAAAAAGCACAGTGGCAGCTCTGGGGTGGCTCTGGTGTTCACTGAGCAATGAATTCCCTCTGCACAGCCCAGTCCTGGGGCTGGTGGGGGAAAATCCCACTGTGCCCACCCTGGCACGGAGCTGATGGGATGGCAAAGCTCAGCTGACCCAGCCTGGGCACCCAGGGGACCCCAGAGTCCCCTCCCCACACCCATGGCCAGGATGGGGAACAGCAGAAGGAATTTCCTGGTGTCAAAGAGAGACACGGGGAGAGGCACCTGATGTCCCCAAGAGCTCTGGGGACAGCAGGAGCTGCTTGGATGGGGTTTGTTTGATCTCTCATGGAATGTCCTGAGCTGAAGGGACTGACAGGGATCACAGATTCCTGGTCCTGGCCCTGCCCAGACCCCCACCAACCCCAGCCTGTCACCCCTGGTGTCCAAAGGCTCCTGGAGCTCTGGCAGCCTCGGGGCCGTGCCCATTCCCTGGGGAGCCTGGGCAGTGCCCAGCACCTCTGGGGGAAGAACCTTTCCCTGCTCTGCAGCCTGAGCCTGCCCTGGCCCAGCTCCAGCCGTGCCCTGGCTGCTGTCCCTGTCCCAGAGCAGGGGTTGGAGCTGCAGATCCCTGAGCTCTGCCCTCAGGGTGCTCTGTTCCAGCTGGACACACCAAGAGCCCTCAGCTGCCCCTCCTGTGGCCCCTCTTGACCCTTCACCCTCTCCATGTCCCACCTTTGGACTCTCTCCAAGATGTTTAGGTCCTTCTCACACTGAGGCACCCGAAGGTGCCCCCAGCACTGGAGGAGAGGCTGCCCCAGCATCCAGCAGAACAGGACAATCCCCTCCTTTCATTCTCTTGTCTCTGTTCTTCTCTTCCTTCTCATTCTCTCAGTGCCCCTCTGGCCTCCAGCTGATTCCCAGGTGGGGTTGGAGGCTCTCAGGGCCGACTCCTGGATCCCTGAAGGGATCCTCAGCCACCCAGGCTGATTCCTCTGTTTGTGTTATCCCACAGCATGATCTCAGAGCGGTGCCAAACCTGAGGAACAACTTCCTGAGCTCCTCCAGTGGAGAAAAAGCAGCTCCTAAGTGACCCCACAGTCATTTGGGTGATGTACAAAATACCTGCCAGTGGCAGAGGGGCAGGACAATCCTGGGAGAGGGGAGAGCATTAGGAAATTCCCAAATTCCAGCGCTTTCATACACAGCAGAGACTGCCAAAGGAAGAGCAGCACACTCCATCCCTGAGTGGCTGCAGCAGGGATTGACAGTGACGTGGATGCAAAGAAAGCATTAATTAAACACAAAATAAAAATGGTACTAATTCACACTGTTGATGTCCAAAACAAACCTCAGCCCTCTGCAGTCCCACCTTTGCCATGGGCAGGGCAAGGCTGGATCCAGCAGGGCACTGCAGTCCCCCCGGAGCCAATGATCCAGGCAGCACCCACAAATTCCCTTCAGGGCACCCCAAAAAGCAGCTGAAGTGACCCCCATAGTGCTGCCATCACTCAGGAGAGATCAAAATAAATGATAGAAGAAATAAATTATAACCTTGGCTTCACTTTTGATGTTTGTCAGTTCATAATTCTCATCATTTTCTCAGTTTTCTGTCCCACAGAAAGAACAATTCCACTTGGAAAACCTGTGGATAACCCTCAATCAGCAAGAAAAAATTGTGCAGCCTGATATACACAGAAATAAGAAGCTCTGGAAGTCGCAGTGCCTTGGATTTGTTCATAATTCAATTAAAACGAATGAGATCAGCAGAACTTGTTCATTTTCTGCTTTTGTTTTCATTTGATCTCGGCCTTCCCGGATCTCTCAGGATGCCAGGAAGGGAAATCACAGATCTCAGTCTTCCCAGCCTCATTCCTGCAAGGCCAGGGAGACAATTATGAACAGGAAAAGCATCACTGGGTGCCTTGTGACTCCTTTGTTCTCAGCTCCATCCCCAAAACCACCCCGGTGGGGCCTGGAACTGCCACCTCTGAGCTGATTCTCAGATTCTCTCAGGTTCTTATCCCAGGCAGGGAATTCTGGCTCATTTCCCCATGTCACTGTCCTGGGTTGCAATGCAGGATGTAACCAGGGTGTGTGTTCTATTGCCAGATGTTTAAATCAGCTTTTTGGTTCAGGTTTTTGGGGAGGTGTTTTGTTTCCTTTATCCCTGCCAGGACCCATCCTCCCTGCAGGGATATCTGCTGTTCATGGGCCAGCCAGGCTCACTGCAGGGCTCAGACAATTCCAGCAGCCCACTGGGACAGGCTCCACCCAGGGGGAGGAGCCCAGCATTCCCCCCTGGATCAGCCCTGGCATTCAGAAGCCCAGCACAGGCTGTTGGCACTGGATTCCCAGAGGGAGAGCGGCCCCAGCTCAGCACCACTGGGCCCTTCTCCAGGATCATCTCTGCTCCAGCAGAAGCACAGCTGGCACTGCAGGAGGACTGCACTGGGCTGACAGCGACAGCCACCAACAGGGCTCAGGGCGTCTGCTGACCCTGGCAGCGTGGCCAGGAGTTTTGTTTGTTTGTTTGCTTTTCTCCATTTGTAATTTTAATATTCCCAGTACAGAACTGTTATTCCTATTCCCATATCTTTGCCTGAAATCTCCTTAATTGCAAAATTATAATAATTCAGAGGGAGAGGGTTTCCATTCTCCATTCCAAGGGAAGCTCCAGCTTTCCAAACCTGTCTTCCCAAACCAGGACAGACACTCCAAAGGCATGGCCTTCCCATATCCACGCCCTGCAAAGTGTCCCCAGCTGCTCCTCAGCTTCTGTCCTTGACAAAATTCCATCTTGACATGCAATCCTGGCACTTCTAGCACCTCCCCTTCCACCTCCTCCCTCTCCAGGGCACCAAACTCATCTCTGCTTTCAAGGCCACCCCCAGCCCGAGCTGGCACTGCTGGATTTGCTGTCCCAAGGTCAATTCCCTGTCTCCAGGCATGGATGTCAGGAAATCTCCACTAGTAGCAGCACTGCTACCAAAAATCCCTGGATTTGTATCTCCTTCTGCCTGGTGAAATCTGAGATTTTCCAAGGTGGAGTCGAGGATGAGCCATGAGTTAAAAACAGAGAGAAAAGAGCACATATGTGGTACCCTGTCAGTTATTTATAAATAAAATATCTTTTTCAATATATTTTGGTCCTGGGCAGGTCCAAAAGCTCAGCTTTATCTCAGAATTAAGATTTAAGAAAATTCCCAGTACCCACCACCCTCTGGAGAGATTTGGAGGTGGAAATTGGGAAGAACAAGACAAAATCTCCAGTGGAAAGCTCTACAAAGCCTCTAAAACTCTGCAAATCGTCTTCCTCACATGCAGCACCTTTCCTTGTGAAGAAGACAATTTTTCTGTCCTTCCAGGAAGTACCTGAGGCCTTTGGGAAGTGTCTGTGCTGCATTTTTCCCCTCTGTGCAAGGCTAGGGACATGGAATATTCCCTGTCCTCAGCTGGCTTGGGAGGAGAAGCTGCACAAGGATAAAAAGCCCAACCCAGGAATTTTAAGGCCAAATCAGATGCGAGTGGAGAAGTCATTTGAGGGTTTCAGGTTTACCTGGAAGGCATCAACTCCTCTGCATTTTAATTAGCAGCGCTTCATCAAGCTTCACCTCAAGCTACCTGAGAATCCAAGGCCTGGAGGTGCAGAAATATTTGCTGAGGAGCACCCAGGAGGGCAGGGAGGGGCAGGAAGGGAGATAAATCCCCAAATCCTGGGCATATTCCCAAAATCCTGGGCTGGCAGTGCTGTGGGGCTGCTTGGATTGGGATGCAGTGGTTGGGTTTTTTGGCTCCCCTCAAAAGTCTCCAGGCTCGGGGCTTTCCAGCCAGCAAAAAGCTCCAGGGCTGCTGTGTCATCCCAAAAACACCAGGATACAGGTGGAAAGGAAGATTTCCAGGGCATCCATTTGGCAGATAAGCATCAGGCCATGCCTCATCCAGCCTTTTCCTCATTTTCCTACAGGGCTAAACTGGAGTCACAGCTCCCAGAAGGAGCTGTGGAAGGCTTGGAGCACTCTGCCTTCCAAAGAAATACTGGGCTGTTTTATTTCATTGTATTTTTTCTGATTTTGTGCTGAATTGGGGTGAATTGCAGGGTAATTGGGGTGTCAGAGGGATGGGGAATTCACCCCTCAACACAAACTGGGGGTGGAATTGAGGAAGTCCCACCACAGACACATCCCCACAGCCTGTGGGTGCTGCCTTAATGAAATCCGAGGATCTTTAAAGATCCAAAAGTCAGAAACTCAGGAAATTCCACAAAAAGATGGAGCTCCTCAACCAGAAAACTGATTTGTGCTTGGAATTCAAAGCAGGTCAAGGGAGATGATTCCCCTTCTCTGCTCCATGAGAGCCCACCCAGAATGATGGGAACAGCTTTGGGGTCCCCAAGACAAGGAGAGCTTGGAATTGTTGGAGGCCAGAGGAGGCCATGGAGCTGATAAAGGATGGGAGAAATTCCCTCTGGAAGAGCTGGGGGTGCTCCATGGAGAGGAGAAGCTCCAGGGAGAGCCCTGAGCCCCTGGCAGGGCCTAAAGGGGCTCCAGGAGAGCTGCAGAGGGACTGGGGACAAGGGCTGCAGGGACAGGAGCCAGGGAATGGCTTCCCACTGCCAGAGGGCAGGGCTGGATGGGAGATTGGGAACTGGGAATTGTTCCCTGGCAGGGTGGGCAGGGGCTGGGCTGGAATTGCCAGAGCAGCTGTGGCTGCCCCTGGATCCCTGGCAGTGCCCAAGGCCAGGCTGGACACTGGGACACTGGGAGCACCTGGGACAGTGGGAGGTGTCCCTGTCGTGGGAATGGGATGAGATTTAAGGTCCCTTCCAAAAACAGCCCAAAAAGGCCACAAATCCTGTTTTTCAGGAGCTAAAAACCACCAGGATGTGAAGTGAGAAAAGAGTTTCATTACCATTTGACCAGATTTCTGTAACTCTCTGAGCCAAATTCTGGTTTTCTGCACCCACAACAAGCCACAAAATCAGCCCAAAAAAGGCACAAATCCTGATTTGCCAAAAGCCAAAACCCATCAGCATTTGGAAGAAGAAAAAAGTTTCAATCTTTCTTGACCACATTTTTGTACCAGTGAAAATCTCTCTGACCCCAATTCTGCCTTTCTACACCAAAATAAGAAGCCACAAAACCAGCCCAAGAGCAAAGACACAAACCCTGATCTTTAGAGGACAAAACCACCAGGATTTGAAGGGACAAAAAATTTCAGTAACTCCCGACCACATTTTTGTACTAATGAAAAATTGCCTTACCCAAATTCTGCCTTTCTGCACCCAAACCAAGCCACAAAACCTGTCCCAGAAAAGGCACAAATGCTGATTTTCAGGAGCCAAAACCCACCAGGAGTTGAAGGGAGAAAAGAGTTTCAATCTTTTGTGAGGAGATTTTTTAACTCTGTGAGCCAAATTCTGCCTTTCTGCACCCAAAGCAGAAAACCTGCCCAAGAGTAAAGGAACAAAACCTGATTTTCAGGAGCCAAACCCCAGGATTTGAAGGTGCTCAGGGTTTGGGTGTTTGGGGCTCACAGGGCTCCACAGCCCAGGGTGGCCCCAGTGCTCCGCAGGAGCAAATCCCAATAAAACTTCCTGAAGGCGAATCGGCTAAAATCAAAGTCTACTGGAGATTCCCAATATCAGGCAAATGTCCGAATGTGTCTTGGGCTATGTAACAAAAACCCATGTATTCTATTTCATCTGCTGCAAGCAGCTGGGGAGATGTTTTTCTTTATCTCATCACTCCAGGGGCGGGGCCTTCTGTCCCTGGGCAGCTGTGAAACCAGCTGGGGCCGTGCTCTTTATCCCTGCCAGGACCCATCCTCCCTGCAGGGATATCTGCTGTTCATGGGCCAGCCAGGCTCACTGCAGGGCTCAGACAATCCCAGCAGCCCACTGGGACAGGCTCCACCCAGGGGGAGGAGCCCAGCATTCCCCCCTGGATCAGCCCTGGCATTCAGAAGCCCAGCACAGGCTGTTGGCACTGGATTCCCAGAGGGAGAGCGGCCCCAGCTCAGCACCACTGGGCCCTTCTCCAGGATCATCTCTGCTCCAGCAGAAGCACAGCTGGCACTGCAGGAGGACTGCACTGGGCTGACAGCGACAGCCACCAACAGGGCTCAGGGCGTCTGCTGACCCTGGCAGCGTGGCCAGGAGTTTTGTTTCTTTGCTTTACTCCATTTGTATTTTTAATATTCCTAGTGAAGAACTGTTATTCCTATTCCCAAATCTTTGCCTGTAAACCCCTTAGTTGTGAAATTGCAATAATTCAGAGGGAGAGAGGTTTTCCATTCTCCATTCCAAGGGAAGCTCCAGCTTTCCCTGGCAGACACCTGCCTTCCCAAACCAGAACAAAGTGCCATTCCCACAAAGGGATTTAAAGCAGATTTAAGGGTTCAGATTAGATCCAGCTCCTTCCCAAGCCTGTTATCCACAGCAGGATAATAGAGAGAGGGAAAATGAGGATGGGGCAATGTGGGAGAGCTGCTCCTGGAACAATCCCTGTCTCTCAGACAATGCCCGAGCTCCAAGGAAGCACTTTGGTCTATAAATAAAAGGTAATGGGATCAACACAGGCAAAACCAGATTTAAAAGTCAAAACAGGTAGAGCACAACTGCCACAAGGCTGGGGGTTGGAAAAAAAAAATCCATTCCCCCAAAATCCACCAGCTGGGAACAGAAAAAACAGCATAAAAATGTAATTAATATTCGTTAAAAGTGGGGAAATAGCACATGATTTAGAGGGGCTCGGGGGATGTGCAGCCCAAAAGAATTCCCTGGAATTTTAAGCATCCATTTAGGCTTGGTTTTAGCCTGCTGGGAGAATTCTGTCCTGGTTTTGAAAGGTTTTAATGTGTGGAGCAGGGAGCAAGGAGGGATCAAGGATTGTGGCAGGAAAGCAAATTTATATTCAAAGGACAAGCCCTTCACAGAAAGTCCAAAACTCTTCAAAAACTCATGCAGGAAGTGCCTTAAAATAAATTTAAAAATATGCAGTATGGAATATCCCATCCCTGGAAGTGTCCTGGGCCAGGTTGGATGGGACTTGGAGCAGCTTGGGCTGGTAGAGGATGTCCCTGTCCATGGCAGGGGTGGGATGAGGTGATGAAGGTTTTTAGGTCTGTCCCAACCCAAACCATTCCATGATTCCACAAAGAAAAGGGGTCAGCAGAAATTATTCCCTGAGTCATGTCCCAGCAGGAGAAACATCATTAAAAATCGGTATTATTTTGCTGAACTCTGGATTAAAAGATGCACCACAAAGCACAGATAAAGTAAAACACTGAAATAAAACCCTGAATAAGAAATAAACCCCTCGATCATCAAAAATCACTTTCCAACAGCATTGGGAAAGGGCTAACTTGGAAAGGGTTAATTGAGAAAGGGTTAATTGGGGAAGGGTTAATGAAGCCACAGCCGGATCCAGCCTCTGACACCCCCACCCACACCAAATACCAAAATATTTCATTATTAACACCAAGGAGCAAAATATTTCATTATTAAACCATTTCATTCCTTTCCTGAAGAAGTCGCGGGCTTGGCTTTGGGATTTGGGGCAGCACCAGAGCTCTGGAGGAGCTGCAGGGCTCAGGGACTGCCGGGATCATTCCAGCCTTGGAAAATTTGTGGGAATTCTTTTGGGGGGAGCTGAGATCTCTCAGCCAGGGCTCTTCTCTCCTCCAACCTGCCCAAGCAATTCCAACCCCCTCCAGGATATGTTCCCTGATTAGTGCCGAGCTGATAAGAGCTAATTCCAATCAAGGAATTAGGATGGGATCCAAAATAGTCCCTCATTACCTAAAGTGCAGTGTGGGAGGGGTTTAGGGCAAAAGTCAGGGGGAAAAAAGACAAATTTCCCCCATTAAACATAGAATTCCCCCATTAAAACCAAAATCTCCCCCATTAATCACAGAATTCCCCCATTAAACACAAAACTCTCTCATTAAACCCAAAATTCAGACTCAGGGATTTCTGGAAAAGTTCTCCATGGAGCCACAACAGAGCTCCAGGAAGGGCAGCTCATTCCCACACGGAGTGGTCAGGCAGGAGATCTCACCAGAGAACCCAGAGGAAATGGGTTTAAACCAGGAAAAATTGAATATTTATTGTTGGGGTGGGCAGGGAGTGTCCAGAGCCTGCTGGGGAGGAGGGAGAGACCGGGATCAGAGGGAATTTATAGGGAAAGGAGCAAAATCGAGAGGCAGGGTTGTCCCCATTATCCCTCCTGTGACAGACCCGGGAGCTGATGAGGCTGGAGAGGAAAATCCCCCAGGCAGCAAAGCTCCTCCTGGAGCTGGGAAAGAGCAGCTCCTTCAAGGGCTGCTCCCAAAAAATACACCTTACCCAGGAGAAAACCAGGGATTAATTAATTTCCATCGGAATATCCCAGTCTCCAGCACTCCCCATCAACTTCATCCCGCAAAAGCAAGAGCAAAGCGGTAAAAAACCTCAATAAAAACAAAGAGTAAAAATTAGGAATTCTTCCCCCAAGGACGGGAGAGGAGGTGATTTTCCAAACGAATTCCAGGTCTGAGGGGATCATTTTTTTCCCCTGCCCAGATGGATTTCAGCTCCAGGGAGCAGCTGGGGCTGGCAGATGGATGCCAGGGCCATGCCGGGAGCGTCAGACGGGCACAGGAAAACCTCCAAATGCCCGGTGCTGGAGCCCTGCCCTGCTCCAGGACAGCCATTCCTGCTGGAATACAGGGAGCAAATCAATGTTTTCATGGAGCAAACCAATATTTACGTGGAGCAAAACAATATTTACGTAGAGTAAATGACACCAGCAGCACCTGAGTTACGCACGTGGAGCGAGGAATTGTGAAAATGGAAAAAAAAAATTGACAAAAACCGGACTTATCAAAGGGTTTTTGGTTTAAAAGGAAGAGTTTCCATCCGTAGAGTGAGAAATCCAGATAGCAGGCCTGAAAAATGACCAAAAATAGACTTTGCAAAGGGTTTTCAGTTTAAAATGAGGAGTTTGCAGTGACAGAGTGAGGAATCGTGAAAACAGAAAAAAAAAAAAAAAAAAAAAAAAAAAAAAAAAACCAAATAAAGGACTTTTCAAAGGTTTTTCACATTTTAAAGTAGCTGTTTGTGTCCAGAGTGAGGAATTGGGAAAACAGGAAAAAAATTACAAAAAAATTAACTTTTCAAAGGGTTTGAAACTTTTCAAAGTTTAAAAGAAGTTTGTTTCCATAGAGTGAAACATCCAGAGACCAGCCCTGAAAAATGACAAAAAAATGGACTTTTGAAAGAGTTTTCACGTTTAAAAGTAGCAGATTGCCATTCCAAAATGCTCCATCACATCCCTAATTCAAAGTTTCAAGATTTGGAGTCCTCAAGGAAAATCTCTGGTAAAATATTCCCTTATCCAAGCATCCCATTTTCCCCATTTTTCCCATCCATTTTTTCTGTTTTTCCCATCCATTTTTCCCATAATTCTGCCATGTCTGGGTCCCCCAAAATTGGACCCCAATGAATTAATTATTCCAGGCTCATTCCACAACTCTGTGGAATATTCTTGTACAAGGCATATGGGGAAAGGACTGGAAAAACCTCTCTCAAATCCCTGGAAAATGACCCTAAAAACCCAATCCCAGTATCCCAAGGAACACCCCAAAACCTTCCTGGTTTTATCCAACTGCTTGAAATTGAAATCTTGAAATTTGTAAAACAAACTTGAAATTTAATCAAATTTCTGCCTCTGCATTCCTGCCTCGCTGGGAGCCAAATTAAATCAAGAAATACATTAAAACACTAATATTTATTTTCTTATTATTCCACTTCATTTGAACTTTGCAGCTCAAGCTCAAGCAGAGCTGGGGGTGAATTAAAAAAGAAAATAAAGAGGAGGAAGCTCCATTTCAGTGGTGTCACTGCAAATCCATCAATCCCAAATCTTCTAGGCCGGATCCAAAGAAAACTTTGGACTTTGAGTGATCCCAAAATTCTCCAAACAAACCGAAAATGTTCGGGGTGAAATGGAGATGCCTCTTGACCTGCTGGGTTAAAAAATAGGGGGAAAATCCCAAATAAACACAAAAAAACCCAAATAAACCCCTCCTCTTGCTCCTAAACCTTGGGATGAGGGTCTGGGAAGGTTTGGGTTTGTTTTTTTCCTTGCTGTGGTTGGTGCCTTCAGCCCTTTTGGGGTAATGATGGATGGAAAATCCAGATTTGCCTGAGCTGGAATATGAGCTTCAAACCGGGACATTCATTAAAATCTTTTTTTCCTACAAAATTTAGAGGGAAACACCACACATTTGGAATTAATTTGGAATCTTTAATGCCTTTTAGATTTTCTGTTTAATTTTGGGTGTTGGGTTTTTTTGGGTTTTTTTGTTTTTTGTTTTTTGTTTTGTTTTGTTTGGTTGGTTTTGGTTTTGGTTTTGTTTTGCTTCCTATCAAGGTTTTAAATTGGAATTCCCTGAAGTCAGGTTTTCCTTGTCTCTCCCCTTTTCCCCATTCCTGTTGCTTGCTCCCACGGGGAGTGCAGAGGCATGAAATCCCAGTGGGAAGAGGTGGGATGAGCCTGGTTTTAGGAGGAATTTCCCCTCTTATTTTTTTGTCTGCTTGGAGTTGGTTTTTTGGTATTTTTCTTATTGAAAGGGTATAAAAAACCCTTTTGGAATTAATGGGTAAGAAAGAATTTTTAACTCTGTTTTTTTGGTTTTTTTTTCCCGGTTTAGTTGGAGAATTTATGGATTAAAGATTGATTGGAGCAGAAGGAGCAAGGGAGAAGGGAATATCCTCATCAGCTTTTCCTGGGATTAGCACAGCACAGGGAGACACAGAATTTATTTCAGTATTTCCTTCCTGTTTTCTCCTGCGTAAAGAGGGATTGTGGATGGATCCCAGAATCCCAGGATGGGTCAGACTGGAAGTGACCACAATGGTCACCTGGGGTTGTTGGAAAAGACACCAAATTTAGAACTTTAAATATATATATATATATATATAGTTATATATATAACTTTAATCAGGGGTTTTGTTCACCTTGGAATTGAAGTTTCTTTTCAGGGACTGTTCCACCACTCAAGGCCTGATGCAACAAATTTGGGGTAGCACAGAAAACACCCAAAAGATAACGAGCATTAACGAGCATTATTGACCATTAATGACCATTAACGACCATTTATGACCATTCATGACCATTTAATGAACACCAGCTCCAAACACCACCTCTAGCATGGTCAGACACTCCTGGTCTGGGAAAAGAGAGAATGAGAACCTAATTAGCACCAAAGGGATCAATAACCAACAGGAGGCCAAATACTACAAACTTGGGGCCAAGGAGCACTGAGCCAATGAATTTCCCCTTTAGTCACGGGCTTTGTTCACTTTGATCCCATCACCAGGGATCCCAGAATCCCAGGACGTGACAGGCTGGTCACCTGGGGTTGTCGGAAAGGACACCAAAATTAAGTTTTATATAACTTTACTCAGGGAATTTGTTCACCTTGGAATTGAAGTTTCTTTTCAGGGAATGTTCCACCACTCGAGGCCTGAACATCTCAACAAACTGGGGGTAGCAGAGAAAATACCCCAAAATAAGGACCATTAACGACCATTAATGACCATTAACAACAATTTAACGACCATTTAACCACCATCAGCTCCAAACACCACCCCTGGCGTGGCCAGAGACTCCTCATCTGGGAAAAGATCAATAAGAGATCAAAGAATGAAAACCTAATTAGCACTGAAGGGTCAATAACTAACAGGAAACGAAATCCTACAAACTCAGGGCCAACAAGCATTGAACCTATTTCTCCTGAAGTCAGGGGCTCTGTTCACCTTTTCCCAGAGGGAAGGAATTGAGGCTTCTTTTCTGGGATTGTTCCACCACTCAAGGCCTGTCAAGCTGAACATCTCAACAAACTGGGGTAGAAGAGAAAATACCTCAAAATAATGACCCTTAATGAGCATTAATGAGCATTAACAAGCATTAACGACCATTAATGACCATCAGCTCCAAACACAGCCCCTGGCATGGCCAGAGACTCCTGGTCTGGGAGAAGATCAATAAGAGAAGCAAGAATGAGAACCCAATTAACATCACTAAATTGGGATCAATAACCAATAGGAGACCAAATACTAAGAACGGCGTAACTTGAGGCCAATGACATCGAACCAATGGATTTCTCTGGATAAAACACGGGGAAAACGCAGTAAAATTCGTGTGGGATGGGATGATTTTCCCTACACACCCCAGGCAATGTGAGGATGAAATGATTTCTGTGGCACATGCTGGTCAGGAT
Source organism: Sylvia atricapilla (assembly GCF_009819655.1). Taxonomy (NCBI): domain Eukaryota; kingdom Metazoa; phylum Chordata; class Aves; order Passeriformes; family Sylviidae; genus Sylvia; species Sylvia atricapilla. The sequence continues at coordinate 5,476,654 of NC_089163.1, forward strand.
AAAGCAATGCCTCGATTCTCTGACACTAAAACACTGGAGAGTTTTTGTTTCCCTGCAGTTTGGGTGGCACCAGGGCCGGGCAGAGGGTCAGGATCACTCCCTGACCTGCTGGGAATTCTCTGTTTGGTGTTCCCCAGGGCACCGTTGGCCTCCTGTCCCCAGGACATTCTGCTGGCTCAGGGACAGCTCACTGTCCATCAGAACCCCCAGGAGCTGCTCCAGCTGGGGCAGGGGTCGTTCTTCCCCAGGGCAAGACCTCCTGACCTCCACCAGTCCAGAGCTCCAGCCCACAGCAGCCAGGTGAGGTGTTCTCCATCAGCCCTGATCTTACCACATTTATCTGGTGTCCATGGAAATGTTCTCCATCATCACTGATCTTATCACATTTATCTGATGTCCTGCTCCAACCTCCTCCTCCTGAGGGCCCAGGCTGGGAGAGGAATGCAGGAGGAAGCTCAGGGTGGTTCTTTTGAGATGTTCAGCTCATCATCACCTGCTGGAACAACACCCTGGAAAGAAACTCAAATTCCTAGGTTCACCCTGGAAAGAAATCTCAATTCCCTTCCCCCAAGAGCGAAGGCAAACACAGGCTGGGCTTGATGACATCAGAGGGGTGGGTTTTTTCAACCTTTCTGTGATTCTGTGGGAAGGGAATTGAAGTTTCTTTCCAGGGTGTTGTTCCACCAGGTGATGAGCGGAACATCTCAAGGGTTCCAAACATCCTGCACCTCCAGCCCCAGGAGGACCAGCTCTGCTCCTGCTCCACCACCTCCTCCACACATCCAGCCCCCGGAAAAGGCTGATCCCACTGCTCCTCACCCAGACCCTTCCCCAGAGCTCCTTCCTGGCTGTCTCCATCCCAGCACGTGGATGAACAAGTCTTGGTTTGCCTTCCAAGTGAGAAAGAGGCAATGGCTGAGGCACGGAAAAATTAAAGTACTGATTTAACTGAGATATGTATTCTAGATTAAACAAAACCAAAAGCAAACACCAAAAAAAACAAAAACAAAAACAAAACAAAAAAAGAAAAAAGAAAATCCACAAGTGGACCAGAAAAACCAAACCATACCAAACCAACTTAAAAAAGCCATAAGTGAACCAAAAAACCAAACCAACAAACAAACAAAAAAATCAAACCAAACCAAATGAATAAATCAAAACCAACCAAATAAACTGAGCCAAATTAAACAAAACCAAAAACAACAAAAAACTCCCACTAAAAGGAACAAGCAAAAAACCGCAACAAAACAAAGAAAACAACAACAACAATAAAAAAACAACAAATCCCAAACACACAAAACCCCCAAAAGACAAAAAACCACAACAACAGAAAGGCCCAACAAAAACCCAAACCCAGATTGTGGCTGTTTCACTGATATCCCAAATTTTTCCCAGCTGGGAAATCCAGGATCTCCGGCTGCCCATCCCCTGAGTAAATCAGAATCAAATCGGAGCCAGCCCCTGCCCCGATGCACAAGACACGAGACGGTTTTGTTAAACAGACAAAACTGTGACTTCTTACTGTGAATCACAAACTTGGGCCCTTGGAAACTGCAAAATGCCATATCCCTGGAGAATGCCATATCCTGGGAATTACCATATCCCTGGAAAATGCCATATCCCTGGAAAATACCATATCCCTGGGAATTGCCATATCCCTGGAAAATACCATATCCTTGGAAAATACCATATCCCTGGAAAATACTTTGGAAAACCAGGCAGAGGCTGTGATGGAGTGTCAGAGCCCATCCCAGGGAGGTGCGTGAGGTGATGCCATCACACAAAAGTGGGAATCTGCATCCCCACCACCAGGATCCATTGGAGTTCCAGCAAGGAAAATCCACTCCCTATCAGCAGGAACTACTTAACTCCAAAAATATTTTTTTCTATTGAAATATTTCTGATATCCAGAAGCCACCAGCTGCATCCATTTGAATTTCTTGTGGCTTTAAATCTTTAAACGTAAATTTATTTCCAGGAAAATACCGAGTAAATAATTTGAAGATCAACAGCACTATTCCTGGGACTACCAGGCTTTTCCACTGTCCTCTCTCAGCAAACAGAGCCCTTTTCAAATTGGTTTTTCAAGTTCAAATCAGGCTTTCCAAAGGAGGAAAGCAAAGATTTTACCTGAGGGACCCTGAGTCACGAGTTCCTTGGAAAAAAATTCCTCATTCAGAAGGAGCAGCCAAAGAGAACTGAGTGGGGTCTGAGCACTCAGTCAAGCAGAACACAAACAAAGGGAAAAGGGAAAGGAAAAAAAGGGAAAGGAAAACACAGGGCTGGCCCAGAGCTTGTGTTACCCACAAGGAGAGCACATTCAGGCATCACAATTCCCAGGAAATCACAATTATCCATCGGGAAAACCCTCCTGGTTTTCCTCTCCCAGGCACAGGCAGAGATTTCAGCCTCCAAAGAAGGCTTTGAGCAGCCCCGGGGGTGATGGGAGACAAAAATCATCCTGGAAAACAGCTGGGAACCAAAAATCATCCAGGAAAACAGCTGGGAACCAAAATTCATCCCCAATTCCAGCTGGGAACCATGGCAGGGAAGGAGGCAATCCAGGTGGGAAGGAACTCATTTCCAGGGGATAAACAGGAGCATCAAAAGGTGCAGCACAGGACCTTGCTCAGCCCGGGGGATCAGGAGGCAGCAGAAATCCTGAAATGTTTGTCAGGCTGGGGGCAGCAGGAGAACTCTCTCAGTGCTCCAGAAAGATGGAAAGGAGCAAAACCCACATGGAAAAAACACTGGGAAGAGGATTTTTGTGATCATTCCCTGTGGGATCAGGGGAGCTTGGCTCTGAGCAGCAGCTAAGGGGCTGTGGGGCTGGGGAGCATTTCCAAGAGGGGCAAATCCTACAGAGGGTTTGGATAATTCAGTCCAGAATCCCAAATCCTGGCTGGCAGGGCTGGTTCCTGACATCCCTCAGGAACTGCTGTTTTGGGAAGGACAAAGGGGAGCCCGTGAGCAACAGCACAAAGAGCTGTGGGGCTTTGGGAACACCTCCAGGAAGGGAAAATCCGATTGGGATTGGCTGATTCAGTCCAGAATCCCAAATCTGGGGTTCTTTGTATCCCTCAGCAGTTGCTGTTTCGGGAAGGAGAAAGGGGAGCAGATGAGCAGCAGCTCAAGAGGCCTGTGGTGCCTCAGGAGCATTTCCAGGAGGGGCAAATCCCACGGAGGGTTTGGATAATTCAGCCCAGAATCCCAAATCCCGGCTGGCAGGGCTGGTTCTTTGCATCCCTCAGGGATTGCTATTTTGGGAAGGACAAAGCAGCAGCACAAAGGGCTGTGGTGCCCCAGGAGCTCTTCCAGAAGGGGCAAATCCCACCGTGGGTTGGGAGGATTGGGGCCAGGATCCCAAACCCAGGCTGGCAAGGCTGGCTCCTGGAGGAGCTATTTTTGGGAAGGACAAAGGCGAGCAGATGGGCAGCAGCAGCAGCCACCAGGCCTGGGGAGAGCGGTTCCGAGGGGCCATCTGTGCTCCAGCATCCCAAAAATCCCTGCTCAGCCCTCCCCAGGCCTTGGGAGGAGCGCAGGAAAAGCAGGAGAAGGAGGTTCTGGCCACGGGGTCCGCTGGAAATCACTCTCTGAGGAAAAGAGGGATTTTCTTCTGAAGAAAAGTGGGAACAGGGGTAAGGAGAAAAACTGGGAGCACAGAGAAGTCTCCAGCGTTTGGATGGGACAGGCAAAACGAGAAATCCCTGCTGGTGTTTGCAGGGTTAATTATCATTGACGAGGATCAGAGATTGCAGGCAGGAGAGATCTCCCAGGAACATGTTCCCAGCAAGGCAGAGGTTATCCAGCTGGGAAGGAGATTTAATGGAAGGGATGGATGTGGCACAAGGAGGGACAGCTGAGATTGGGGTCTCCAGGGCTCTGAGGACACAACAGCTCCAGGGGCAGGGAGGTCACCCCTGCCCAGCCCACAAAAATTCCAGCATTCTCACCATTTCCAGCATTCCCAAATTTCAGCATTCTCACCATTTCCAGTATTCCCAAATTCCAGCATTCCTACCATTTCAGAATTCCCAAATTCCAGCATTCCCCCCATTCCCAGCATTCCCTGCAGTCCTTTCACATCTTCCATGAGGTGTTTCTGCCCTGGAATTCACTGGATTTCGCAATTCCCAACAAATCTGGCCATTGGTGCTTCAAGGACATGTCCTGGAGCCCTTCCCTTGGAGGGAGGAAAGGCTCCTCTTCCTCAGGGATGCAGGGAAATTCCCTTCAGGAATGCCCAGGGAATGCCTCCAAAAGTGGGATTTCAGTGCCTGAACCCCATAAAAATCTCTCCATTTCCCATGGCACACCTGGAGAAGGAGGTCTGGGAAGTTCCTGAGGACGAGGAGGAATTTCTGGACCACCCACAGGGATGAAAGGCAAAGGCTCCTGGAAATAATCGCTGATTGAACAGCAAATATTTTCATCTGTGGATCAGCAGCGTGTGCGTGGTGGGAGAATGGGGAAAGAGCAGCAGATATCCTGGTGGAGGAGAAATTTTGGAGTCTGATCCATTCCACTGCTGTGATTACAGATGAACTCAATTAACTGAACCTAAAAAAAAGCCAATTTAAGCTCCTCTTAGATTAAAAAAAAAAAAATCTCTGACAGAGAACATGGAAATATTGACAGAAAAGCAAAATATGTGGTTGCAACTAATTTAGATATTGAACAATCCACTGAGTTCACATCTCCTGGCTTCCCACAGGAACGGGATAAAGGGAACGGAATGAAATTGTGCTGGGCTGGATTTTGGGAAAGATTCTTCCCTCAGAGCGTGCTGGGCACTGCCCTAAAGTGGGGGAAAAGGGGAAAAGGGGAAAAGGGTAAAAAAAATGGTAAAAAAGGTTAAAAAAGGGTAAAAAAGGGGGAAAAGGGGAGGAGAGGAGAGGGGAGGGGAGGGGAGGGGAGGGGAGGGGAGGGGAGGGGAGGGGAGAGGAGAGGAGAGGAGAGGAGAGGAGAGGAGAGGAGAGGAGAGGAGAGGAGAGGAGAGGAGAGGAGAGGAGAGGAGAGGAGAGGAGAGGAGAGGAGAGGAGAGGAGAGGAGAGGAGAGGAGAGGAGAGGAGAGGAGAGGAGAGGAGAGGAGAGGAGAGGAGAGGAGAGGAGAGGAGAGGAGGAGAGGAGAGGAGAGGAGAGGAGAGGAGAGGAGAGGAGAGGAGAGGAGAGGAGAGGAGAGGAGAGGAGAGGAGAGGAGAGGAGAGGAGAGGAGAGGAGAGGAGAGGAGAGGAGAGGAGAGGAGAGGGATCCTTTCCCGCTGGGATCACTGTGGGGACAGATGGGCTGGGTCACCCTCCAGCAGCTCCTGATTTCCTGGGAGGCCTGGACAGGTGCCCAACCTTCAGACCATGAAATGAGGGGAAATTAATTCCTTTTTCAAGTGAAAAAAACCCAACCTTTAATGTGAAGATGTCTAAACTTTAAACAGGGTGGTGTCAAACCCTGCAGAAATCCCCTCTCCAGGCCATCCCTTCTTTTCCAGCACCTTTTTCCTTGGAAAGACTCTATAAAGGGAGGCAGAGGATGGATGTTCAGGGTCTGCATTCCCAAAATCCAGGGCTGCTTTGGAGACACCACAATCCCTGGTTTTCTTTTCTCCTCTTGCTTTCCCTTCCATGTGCATTTGTTGGAGTACCAGGAGCAGAGGGGGAAACCTTGGGATTATTGGAATTGCCACTTCTGCTCTACTAACCCTGGCAGTTAAAACCATCTCTAAGCCACTTCTCTGACATTTTCCTAGGGAAAAAAATCCAGAAAATGTAATTTTCCCACCTGGAAGAGCATCCAAGCTGGGCACATTTGCACTTCAGGTACCAGGAGCAGAGGAGAACAACGTGGGACTTGGGAATTGCCTCCTTTGCTCTCCTAATGTCTCTCCTAACATTTAAAAACCATCCCTAAGCCACTTCTCTGACATTTTCCTATGGAAAAAAATGTACAAACGTGTCCTTTTCCCAGCTGGAAGAGCATCCAAGCTGGCCACATTTGCACTTCAGGCAGGCTTTAAAGGTGCTGCTGAGGAGCAGCAACCTCCATGAGACACTGCAGAGCTCTTGCCAAGATTCCGGGAAAATGGGAACAATTTGGGGCAGGGAACACCCAGCCCCTTCCCCAGCCCCTAAAACCCTGGAATTTTACTTTATACATTTATTTGTCTCACTCAGTCTGAAGGAACATCTCTCTAAAGACCTCCCAAGACACCTGAGAGATTTTGGGAATGTTTCTGCCCCGTGTCCTGCCCCATGTCCTGCCCCATGTCCTGCCCGGTGTCCCTGTCCCTGTCCTGTCCCTACCCTGCCCCATGTCCTGTCCCATGTCCTACTCCATGTCCTGCCCCATCTCCTGCCCCGTGTCCTGCCCCGTGTCCTGTCCATGTCCTGCCCCGTGTCCCTGCTGCTGCCCCAGGAGCCTCTCCTGGTGACAGTGACACCAAGCCACCACCGCCCAGCATCCCAGGAGCATCCCCACATTCCCTTCCCCTTGTTTGGTCCCAGGGGAACATTTGGTCCCCAAAACAGGAAGGCAGGGCCAAGATCATTCCCAAACACAAACACACCAAGGAAGGTTTTCCCTCAGCTGGAAATTTTCCTTTCTCTGCTGGTTTATTTCAAGTCTCCACGTTGGAGCTGTTGGAGTTTTTTGCAGTTTCTGGGTATTTGATAAAGAAGGAAAAAGCATCTTCCCTATGGCCTGGCTTATTGCAGAGAATGTGGGAAGAGCACTTCCTTGGAGAGCAGCAGGAAAATTAACTTGGGGCAGGTGATAAATCCTGAAGAGTCTCACCAGCATTTGTTGTGCCTTTTCCTGTTACAATTTTCCTTTCCTAGCATCTCTGACCAGGAATTCTCAGCTCCTGGGGCAGAGGGAAGTTTGAGGGGCAGCCACAGGCTGGAATTTCCTGTATCCCCATCCCCAGGAGGGCACAAATCTCCTCCAGGGATCACACAAGGAGGAGATTCCCAGTCCTGGCTATCCCAGAGCCACGAGGGAGCAGGAAAAGCAGCCAGGCATGGAATTGTCTGCATCCCCAACACCCTGAGCAGCCAGACTGGGAGGCACTGGGAACACTGGGAACAGTTGGAAGCACTGGGAGCAGTGGGAAGTACTGGGAGCAATGGGAGCACTGGGAAGCACTGGGAATGGCACTGGGAGTGGTGGGAGAACTGGGAGTGCTGGAAATGGAATAATGGGAGCACTGGAAGGCTCTGGGAGCACTGGGAACCATTGGGAGCACTGGGAGCTGCAGCCCGTGTGGCTGTGGGGTGAAAAGGGCAGAGCTGTGGTGTGAGGAGGGCAGGATTGTGGGATCAGTAGGGAAGAGCTGTGGGGTCAGGAAAGCAGGGCTGTGGGGTCAGAGCTGGGGGGTCAGAGCTGTGGGGTCAGGAGGGCAGGGCAGATCCTCCTGTGCCAGCTCCAGGAATTCCCCATCCCACAGGTTTTGCATTTTGATTCCCTCAGGGCTTAAGGTGGCTCTAAGCAAACGCTGGAATTCCGAATTCCCCCCAAACCCATCGGGAAGTAAAGGAAGGCTCCTGGCTCAGGTGGTGACAGGAGGTGGGGAAGGGGACACTAAATCAGCCTGGCAGGCACGGGGGGAGCACAGGACACCTCCTGCTGCTCTTTCCCTTTGGACTTTAATTCAGGGATCGGGAATAAACCGCTCTGTTTTCCCAAACACCGTCAAATCCAACATCAGCAGCCTCCAGGACTGCAGTCAGAGGATAAAATCCAGCGTTCCAGGCAGGCTGGAGGCTTTGCTTCCCCTGGGAATTCCTGCTTGGACTCTCCACAGGGAAATAGGGATTTTCATTAGAGTTCCGTGGCACGATTCCAGAGACTTCTGGAACACGGTGGGAATTGTGGGTTGGATGGGGACAAACCCGGCCTGGTGGAAATGTCTCTGCCCATGGCAGAGGGTTGGATGATCATCAGGGACGAGCTTTAAGATCCCTTCCGACCCCAAACCATCCCGGGATCGTGGGAATTGTGCCCTTGTTGGGAAAGGTGAGACAGGAAAAGCCTACAAATGTGATTGCCTGTCAAGAGATACTAAAAATACAAAACCTGTGAGTGGAATAGAAATGAAAGCTGGTTTGAGATGTGCATGGCAGGCAGGGAGACAGCGATGGGCTGGTGAGGGGCTGGGTGGTGGCAAACAAAGGGGCTGAGGGAGTAGCCCCCAAAGTATCAGGGAAAAGGCAGATAACAAAAGTGTCTTTGGAGTTTAGAATACAGAACGATATGGGAATAGAGCAGTTCTCACAGGCTGTGTGCAAAGTCTGGTCTATGTAAAGTAGAATATTCAACACAAAAGGTGATATAATGTATTGCAACAGGGACTTGGCTCTCTTATCTTAGCTCTTCCTCAGCTCCCCCTTAGCTTCTCTCTGACCCTGCCCTTACCTTACACCTCTTATTTACTCTCTTCCCTCACCCTGATCACTCCTCTTCGCCCTCACCCCTTACCCCTCTCTCTCTCCCCTTGGGGCTCCCTGCAGCCCAGGCTGGGGGCTGGAGGCACAGCCCTGTCACCCACAGCCCTTGCAATAAAAACACGTGTTCCTGAAGTGTCTCAGGTCTGCAGAGTTTGCAGAGATGCTCCAACAAGCCCTGAGGAGGCACCGAGTGTCAGGAGGAGAGCGGATGGACAACATTCCCTCTCCACACCCCAACCCCAGCAGGAGCAGAATCCTTTGGGATGTTGGTTAATTCCCCCTTGGATGAGCAGACAGTCCCTGGCGCTGCTCCCCCGGCCCTGCAAATCCCGAGTGGGGAAGAAGGGAGTGGATCCTCCCCTTGGAATAATGGGATTTTTCTTTTTCTCCCTGAGGAGCTGCCGAGCGAGCCAGGGGCGCTGCAGAAGTTTCTATTCTGAGCCAGAAAACAGCAATTAAACCCTGACCCCGCAGCCTCAATTACAGCCACTCAACCCGCAATTAGCCAGCCTCAAACCCCTTCCAAAATATCCCCTTTTCCCAGGAAAATCACCCAGGCACGTTCTGTTGCTATCCCGGGTTGGTTATTAGAAGCCTTGCTCAATATTTGGGCCGGGCCCTGTTGCGTGACCTGTCCTGGCTCTAATTTTCCCTTTCCCTGGGTATTTTTGGGGGATTTGGGGGGTGTTTTGTGATGGCGCTGCCAGCCTGGCCAGGCACGGATCGCAGTGAGGGACGTCCCAAAGCATAGGGAAAAAAAATGATCTCGGAATAAAAGGATCTCTCCAGCATCACCAGCTTGGGTAAAACCATTTATTTTGGTGGCTTGAAGTCAAATTCTGCTCCTCCTGTGAGAACCCACAGAGCCCAGAGCAGCTGATGGGAGGAGGGGGGAAGTATTTTTGACTCAAATCTGCTTTTTTCCTCCAAAAAAATCCAGCCAGGAAGAGTGTTTGGGGCATTGGGGCAACCACGGTGAGCTCTGTCCCTTCAAAGTCACTCTGGGGCCCCAAAATGGGTTTAAAAGCTGCATTTTTTGCAAAGCCAACTGCACAAAGACCTGGTCACAATTCCGGGATGGAACCAGGATTTGCAGGAGGATTTGGTGACACTGGAGGGGTTTTTCCCAACATTATAATTCCATGGTTGTTTTTTTTTTTTCCCTCAGCCTTAATTATTCCACAGTTTTAACCTGACAAACCCAGAGCCCTGCGCAGACCAGGGAAGTTCAACCACTTCTGGCTTTTTCCATCCAGGAATGCTTTGAAAAAACTCAGGAAAAATTAAGAGGGATGAGAGAATGATGCAGGGATTTGGGATTTCACACATTTCCCGACACTGACTCCAAATAAAGCCAATTTACCATCCCTGGGCTGCACAACCTGCCACCCAAATCTGCTGATCCTGCCAGGACCAGAAACGCTGCGGCATTGCCCAGCCAAAGGCGTCATTCCTGCTAAAAAATATTCCAAATTAATCCCATTTTGGCTGCAAAGTTTCCATTAAAGCCCAGAATTTCCCATCCGTGGTGGGCAGGGAGCCAGAAGGATCCACAGGAAATTTCCAGGTGAAATTCCCATGGAGAACAAGGAGCAGGAGAGGCTGGAAGAGCCCAGGAGTGAGAGGGCGAAGTGGGAAAAATCCAAGGACTGGGAAGTTGTGAGGTTTTCCCTGAAATAACTTTTTTTTCCCCCAAAAATGCCTTTTTTCCCCAAAAAAAAGCTTTCCATTGCCTTCCCATCATCCTGGATCTCTGCTCCTTCCCCACAGAAGTTTATCCAGGTATTTATAATTTTTTTTTTTTTTTTTTTTAATAAGAAATCTCTCTTTGCTTCAGAACCAGAGTGGAGCATCTCACTTGTCCTTGGAATTACACAAAATTCCCTCATCCTGGATTTCTATTCCTTGGTTAGGAAAGTTGATACTACATATATATATATATATATATAAAATATCTGGATCACATATATAATATATATGATCCTGATATTTATAGTATTTTTAATAACAAATCTCTCTTTGCTTCAGAACCAGGGTGGAGCATCTCACCTGTGCTCACCTGTCCTTGGGATTACACAAAATTCCTCATCCTGGATCTGTTTTTCCCCATGGAAGTTTAAATTCGCCCACAATTTGTGCCCCACTGGGACACCAGCAGGTGATCAGCACAATTCCTGTGATTCTCTCAGTCAAAGGAAGGACAAACGCTGGAATTATCGACATTCCCTGGAAAAACTCGGGAAGCAAACAGCATTCAGGGATGCTGGGAGAGATTTTGGGGTGATTTGCACAGGGCAGGGGGAGGAATTTTATCTCCCTCCTCTCGCCGTGGCCCATCAGACACCTCAGAAAATCCAGAGGAATTTGAGTGATGATTCCAGAAGGTGTAAAAAAAAAAAAAAAAAAAAAAAAAAAAAAAAAAAATTAGGGGAAAATAAATAAATTTTATAAATATAAATAATTTTTTAAAAGTATTTAAAATAAAGAAATTTATTTCTAAAATAAATAAATAAATACCAATTAATAAATAAATTCCTGCTGTTCCTACACCCCCTCCAGGCTCACACACAAACGCATTCACCCAACTCCCAGGACAATGCCTCAGTGCCAGGGGGGAAAAGAAAAGCTCCTTTTATTCCCGGAATTCCCATCAATGGCTACTTTATCTGGAAATCGAGGCACATGCTCCCCAAACTTCCAGGGGGAGAGGGAGGGGAAAAAAAAATCTTCCTCCTGAGCCATATTAACGCTTTTGTGGCCGGGAAAAGGGGAAGGAAAAGGAGGGAAAAGGGGAGGAAGAAGGGAGGAGAAAAAGGAGGGAAAAGTGAGGAATAGAAGGAGGAAAAAGGAGGAAAAAGGAGGAAAAAGGAGGAAAAAGGAGGAAAAAGGAGGAAAAAGGAGGAAAAAGGAGGAAAAAGGAGGAGGAAGGGGAGGAAAAAGGGAGGGAAAAGGGAGGGAAAAGGGAGGGAAAAGGGAGGGAAAAGGGAGGGAAAAGGGAGGGAAAAGGGAGGGAAAAGGGAGGGAAAAGGGAGGGAAAGGGAGGAAAAAGGGAGGAAAAAGGGAGGAAAAAGGGAGGAAAAAGGGAGGAAAAAGGGAGGAAAAAGGGGAAGAAAAGGGGAAGAAAAGGGGAAGAAAAGGGGAAGAAAAGGGGAAGAAAAGGGGAGGGGGAAAAAGAGGAAAAAGGGAGGGAAAGGGATGAAAAACGGATGAAAAAGGGAAGGAAAAAGGGGAGGAAAAAGGGAAGGAAAACGGAGGGGGAAAAGGAAGGGGGAGGAAAGGGGTGGAGAAAAGGGAGGAAAAAGAAGCAAAAAGGGGAGGAAAAGAGAGGAAAAGGGGAGGAAAATGGGAGGGAAAAGGGGAGGAAAATGGGAGGGAAAAGGGAGGAAGAGGGGAAGGAGAAGGGGAAGGAGAAAAGGGAAGGGGAGAAAAGGAGGGGAAAGGGAGGAATAAAGGGAGGAAAACGGAGGGAAAAGAGGAGGAAAAGGGGAGGAGAAAAAGAAGGAAAAAAGGGAGGAAAAGGGGAGGAGAAAGGAAGGGAAAGGGAGAGGAAAAGAGGATAAAAGGGGGAAAGGGAAGGGGAGAAGGGAGGGAAGGTCCCACTCTGGGCTGGCTGGGAAAGAGCCCCTCTCTGCAGCTGTGGCTGTCCCTGGATCCCGGGCAGTGTCCCAGGCCAGGCTGGACACTGGGGCTGGAGCACCTGGGACAGTGGGAGGTGTCCCTGCCCAGGGAATGGGATTTCAGGACCCCCAGTCCCAAACCCTTCCAGGATTCCCGGATATTTTGATCACTCCTGGCCTGTTTCATCCTTGCTGAAATTCCCTTCCCAACACAACCGCCCTGCCAGGGAAGGGTGGAATTCCTGACACCCATTCCATTCCATTCCATTCCATTCCATTCCATTCCATTCCATTCCATTCCATTCCATTCCATTCCATTCCATTTTTCCCGTTCCATTTCCATTTCATTTGGACTCCTCTTTCCCGTGACCACGACGCCAAAAATGTCCAAACTGAGCCCAAATTCCGCTGCCCGCCTTTGGAGGAGCCCCAGGGGCACCTCCAAAGAGACACAGCTCCACTCACTGACCTCCCACGAGGGTTTTCAGCATTGAAAACTTCATTTATTGAATAAATTTATCCATTCATTTATTCAGCTGGAGTTCCCCTGAGGAATTCGCAGCGGAGAGTTCATTTTTCCCGGGCATCCCTGCACTCTTTGCTGTTTTCTTTCACGGTTTTTGTGATGCAAATAAATCCCTCCCAGCACAACTTTTCCCCCTCCAGGTTACAGCCTAAAGACACTGGGGCAGGGGGAAATAAATATTAAAAAAAATGAAAGCAAAATGAATAAAAGTGAATATCTTCCATTGGAAGATTAATAAATTATAAACTTTTTTTTTTTTTTTTTTTAATGGACAAGGAAATTTTGTGCTTCTGAGGATCCCAGGAAGGTGTCAGAAATACAAAGGGAAGATTTATTCAGAACCCCCCTAAAAATGATGATAAAAGCACAAATTCAGGACCTGTGGCTTGAAGGGGGAGTCCCAGCAGAGCTTTGTCCTTTGCAGGGTTTCCTTCACACCTTTGGGGTGACCCGGCCCCACAAACTCAGCATTTGGGGTTAGTTTTGGGGTTTGTCCCCTCCCCATTCCCTGGACTCCAGCAGGATGTTCCCAGTGGTTTTGTTCTTTCCTCCCTGATGGTTTTCACGCCCGTGGCTCATCCCCTGCTCTGATTTAATTTGGTTTTAATTTTAACAATTCCCAACCCAAGGGGAAGCAGCAGCTGCTCGGCTTGGCCCTGGACATCAGCATCAACCTGGGACGGGACAAAAGGGACCTGAACTGTCCAAAAGGGACCAGGAGAGACCAAAAGGGACCTGAGCAGTCCTAAAGAGACCTGGAAGGACCAAAAAGAACCTGACCAGACCAAAAGGGGTCTGAAGAAAAAGGGACCAGAAAAAACCAAAAGGGACCAGAACACACCGAAAAGGACCTGAACAGACAAAAAGGGACAAGAGACAAAAAAGTACCAGAACCATCCAAAAGGGACCAGGAGAGACCAAAAGGGACTTGAGCAGTCCTAAAGAGACCTGGATGGACCAAAAAGGACCTGAGCAGACCACAAGGGACCAGAACAGACCAAAAGGGACCTGAAAAGACCAAAAAGGACCTGAGCAGACCACAAGGGACCAGAACAGATCAAAAGGGATCTGAGCAGACTGAAAGGATCTGAACAAACCAAAATGGGACCAGAGCACACCAAAAAGGGACCAGAACAGACAAAAAGGACCAGAACCATTCAAAAGTGACCAGAAGAGACCAAAAGGGACCTGATCAGCCCTTAAGGGCCCCTTTGGTTTTGCCTTTGAGGCACTGAACATCCCTCCTGCTGCTGCTGCTGCTGGCAGAGCCCTTCTGGGAGCTCTGGGTTAATTGATTTATCTGCTGAGTAATTCCAGGGCTGCAGAATTGCTCAGGTGCCAGCCCTGAGAGCACAGAACTCGGTGGGCAGGATTAAAGCAGGGGATTGGCTTTAAAATTCCCATTTCTCAGGCTGCTTTTGGGTGAAAAGGACCTTAAAAATCCATCTCGTTCCACCCCTTCTCCTGCTCCAAGCCCCATCCAACCCGGCCTTGAAGGAGGTTTTAAAAATCCTTTCTCTTTCATTTTTGTTGCTTGTTTAATTATTTTTAATTATTAATTATTAATTAATTAAGCAGAAACCTCCACCCACTTTATCAATGAGGAGCAGTGAGAATCCAGCTGGAAGCAGGACACAATCCCACCACACGCTGCTCTGGGTTTTTTTATATTTTAAGGTGCTGAAAGAACATTTTTAAACCTCCTCCTCCTCCTCTCAGCAGACAGCTCAGACCCTCTTCAATTTGTTTAATGATTGTGCTGCTGAAAGACATTAAAAAAAACCAACAAACCAGCAAATCTTTGCTGAAACAAAGCAAAGAAACCACAAAAACGCTGAATTTCTGAGCTGGACTCTCTGCTGGACGTGGTTCATGGCAATTATCAAATAAAGGAAAATCACATTGTGATACAGAATGAGATTAAGGGAAATAAAATTAAAAAAAAAGAAAAACAAACAAAAAAAACAACCATAAAACAACCTAATGGCAGCTCAGGACTTGAAAGTTTCAGTCAGGGTTGATTTGGGGTCAGTCCTGGAGGGAGGAATGAATTCCTGTGTGCAGGGGAAGGTTTGGGGGCTGAGAGGTTCTGAGGGGCTGGAGAGGAAAATCCAGAGAAATTCGGGAGCAGGGAAGAGGAGGGGAAACTCCCAGCTCGGTGAGGTGTCAGGAGATGACCCAGCCCCAGCTGGTTGTTGTTCCTCCTGGAGATGTCCATGGATAAAAAGGGATTTTTATGGCCAGAGCAGGGAGAATGTTCCTTATCCCAAACCTCATTATAATATCCCAATAATACCCCAAGTCTCTTGATTACCTCATTTATCACACCAAAATCACAGCTGCCATCCCCACGCTGGCAGTGGTCACAGTGCAGAGTCACTCCTGGAATGAAATGGGCTCACCCCAAAAATCCATCAAATCTTAGCAGTGTGTGTGGCAGGAGGGACAGAAAGGAGGGAAAAATCCCCAAATTCCCTGGGAAATTCCCAGGGCTCAGAGGGGAAGTGTCAGCCCCAGTCCCAGGCAGGAATTCACCCTTCAACACACCCAATGGGCAGAGAAATCCTGAATTTCCAGCAGGCAGGGACGAGTCAAAGCCCAGCAGGTGCTGAAGGAATTGCAAAGGGCTCCCAGCTCTTTTGGGGGGCAGGGGGGTTCCTGCAGCAGAACCAGCCCAGGGGATCCAGGAGCTTGCGGGGATCTCCCAGAGGAATTTGGGACCCAGCAATGGGGTCAGGCTCTGCACCCCCAACCACTGACACCCCACACAGTCACACAGGAGAACCTGGCACAGAAAATTAAGGAATTTCAGGTCCCTTCCAGCCCAGCCACTCCATGAAATACCTGCCAGAAGGACCCTGGGAATTATTCGTTCCACAGGAATCCAAAGACCTTCACCTTTAGAATATCACGGGCTCTAAAGCAGCTTTTTGCAATAAAATCACTGCAGTTTTTCCAGCCCTGTCCGTGGAGGGGATGAGGAGATGTTTAATTACCCCTGTAATTACCCAGGTAATTCCCTGAGCAGAGGGGCTGGAGTCTCCTCCCTGGGATCCCCCTGACCCCCCTGTGCTCCACCTGCAACCACCAGAAACATCTCAGTGACAGCAAATCCACCTGGGTTTGATCCCAAAACCTGGAGGAATCAGGAATGGGAAGGGGAAAATGGACTAAAGCTGGATTTGTCCTCGACACAGCCTAAATTCTGAGCAGCCACACTCAACACAGCCACAGCTCTACCAGAGATGCTCTGAACAACAGTCAGAAGGACAAAAAAGGGAGAGGCAGCAGGAAAATGTGTTGGATCAAGCCTGGGTAAAAACAGGGAGAAGGGAAAGGTGGGATCAGAGCCCAGCTGGAGGTTCCTGCTGCCTCAGGCAGAGCTCGCTGTGCCCTCCCTGAATTAGGATTTCAGGTTTCACCACGACCCCCCTGAGCTCCACCTGCTACAGCCAGACCTGAAAACATCCCAGTGACAGCAAATCCACCTGGGTTTGATCCCAAACCCTGGAGGAATCAGGAATGGGAAGGGAGGAAATGGGCTAAAGCTCCCAGAGATTGGACACAGTCCTGTGCCCTGAGCTCTGGGATGGCCCTGCCGGGGCAGGGAGGTGACACCAGTGACCCCTGGGGTCCCTCACACCCAGTTCTGGGATTCACATCCCCCTTTCCATCCTCTGCTGCCTCCAGAACGGGATCCCAGGAGAGCTGAGCCCCCTCTGTGCCCAGGGGATGGGGCAGAGGCCACAGGCTCCTCCTAAAGAACAATTAATCTTCCATTCCCCACTGGAATTTCAGCGGATTACTAAAACAATCAGTTTAATTAGCGAGGTGACCCTCAAATTACCCTGAAATCCTCCAGGCTCAGCTGTCAGGGCATGGCCACAGCTACAATCCATCCCTTCCTCCTGGTCCTCACTCACACCTCAATTCACACCCCAAACCTCCTCTTTTCCCCCTAAAATCTCTCAAATATTGGGAATATTTTGTCTGGAAGTAGCGGAATCCAAAGCTTACTTCATGCTCTGGCCTTGGGGTGTGTCCAGGGCAGAGACTGGGAAGCATCCAGGAGGAGTTTGAGGTCTGAAAAGAAATAATAAATCAGGCTCAGTGCCCTCACTGCCACCCTGGACTCTCCCTGTGCCTCCCCCAGCCGGGAAATATCCCAAGGGGAACGAAAAATGTTTGAAGGATCTTCACTGAACTTTTAATAAAGATTATTTCCAGCATTAAAATTGAGATTTCGGGTTTTACCACGGTGCTCCTGAGCTACAAACAGGCCTGGAAATATCTCAGTGACAGCAAATCCACTTGGAAAAGCATGATCCCAAAACCTGGAGGAATCAGGAATGGGAAGGGGGAAATGGACTAAAGCTGGATTTCTCCTCGACACAGCCTAAATTCTGAGCAGCCACACTCAACACAGCCACAGCTCCACCAGAGATGCTCTGAACAACAGCCAGAGGGAATTCTGAGGGAGGGAACAGAGAGAAGGGGAAGAGGAAAGGGAAAAGAGGAAAGGAAAAAGAGGAAGAGGGGGAAAAAGGAAAAGGGAAAGGGGAAATAGGGAAAGGGGAAAAAAGGAAAAGGGAAAAAAGAAAAAGAGAAAAACGGGGAAAAGGGGGGGAAATGGGGAGAAGGAGGGGAAGGGGAAAAAGGAGGGCAAAAAAGGGGAAAAAAGGGGGGAAAAGGGGGAAGAAAGGGGGAGAAGGAGGGGAAGGGGGAAGAAAGGGGGGCGAAAGGGTGGAAAAAAGGTGGGGAAAAAGGGGGGGAGGGAGGGAAAAGAGAGGGAAAGGGGGGGAGGGGGAAGGAACAGGGAAAAAAGGAACGAGAGAAATGGAAAAGGAAAAGGAACTCGATGACCTCAGAGAGTTTTTCCACCCTTCAGGACCCTGTGATCCCAGGCTGGAGTTCAACAAGGGCAGCTCATTTAGAAATACCATTATTTTTTAATCATGACCTAAAATTAGCAGCAGCATCAGAAAGTTTGGATCCTCTGACACAGCAATTCCAAGTCTGCCACGAAAAGAGCTCCACGAGAGGCTGGGCAGCTGCTAAAACCCCAATTATCCTAAAATTCCAATTATCCTGAAATCCCAATTTTTCTAAAATTCCATTTATGTTAAAACTCCAATTATTCCAAAATTCCAATTATGCTGAAATCCCGATTATTCTAAAATCCCAGTTATTAAAATGATACCCAAATGATTCTAAACTCCCAAAGATTCACATGCCAGTGTTTAATCCGGCTGGGATTGCAGGGACAGTGCTGGGGACACCACCCTGGGAAGGGGCCAGAGCTGAGGGTGAAGACACAGCATCCACAGGGAAAGGAGGGAAAAGGGGAAAAGTAGAGGGGAAAAAGGAGGGGAAAATGAGGGGGGAAAGGGGGGGGGGGGGAGCGGGGGGATGGAAGAGGAGGAAAAGAGGGGAAGAAGAGGGAGAAAGAGGGAGAAGTAGGGGAAACAGGAAAAAGAGGGGAAAAAAGAAGGGAAAAGGAGGGGAAAAGGAGGGGAGAAAAGAGGAGGGAAAAGGAGGGGAAAGAGGGGAAAAAGAGGGGTAAAAGAGGGGTAAAAGAGGGAGGAAATAGGGGGAAAAGAGGGGGAAAAGAGAGGAAAAAAGAGGGGGAAAGAGGGGAAAAAAAGAGGGGGAAAGAGGGAAAAGAATGAACAGGGGAAAGAATAAGGAGGGAAAAGAAAGAAGAAGGAAAAGAAAGAAGAGGGGAATCAGCGTCACCTCCCCCCTGTGACAGGTGAGGAGCTGTCACCTCCCCCTTCAGTGACACAGGATTTATTATTCCCACACGGGTTCCTCTGCTGACATTGAATGGCTTTTCTTTTTCTCTTTTTTTTTTTTTTTTTTTTTTTTTTTTTTTTTTTTTTTTTTTTTAATCACTTGGATTTCTCACTCTTTGTGCAGCGCCTTCCCGGAATTCAGAGTCATCCGAAGGAAGTGCCAGGCAGGCTGGGATAAATTATTCATGGAAGGAAGGATTCACAGGTATGAGACAGAGATGGAAATATATAAATATAGAAGTAAAAAATATAGAAATATATATTACAATGTAAAAATATAAAATAGATAAAAAATGTAAAAATATGAGTAAATGTAGATATAAATAGGCACAGATAAATATAAATATAAATACCATTTCTTATCTGTCTCTTGCAGAGGTTGCTGTATAAACACAGAGAACACAACAAGAGACCCTTCCATAAAAAATGAAATAAGGCAATTCCTTTATAGAAAAAGAAGGAAAAGAAACCCCCAAATCTGCCAATAAATTTCCAGGAATTCAGCACCAATGTGCTCCAGACAATTCCATTTATCCACGTGGATCCTGCACTGATTTCAGTTCCCTTTGGATGTTCTCAGCCCTAGAACCATTTTTTTATTATTATTTTCAGGGAATTCCAGAACATTCCAAGCTGGAAATGACCCTCAAGGATCCTCGAGGCCAAATCAGGCCCCAAAAATGCCCAGTGAGTCTCATCCACACCTGAGCCAGGTGCCAAATCCAGCTGGAGCCACTGTCCTGCTGGGATTCCCTGCAGAACCACAGCACTGACCTTTCCTTTCCTTTCCTTTCCTTTCCTTTCCTTTCCTTTCCTTTCCTTTCCTTTCCTTTCCTTTCCTTTCCTTTCCTTTCCTTTCCTTTCCTTTCCTTTCCTTTCCTTTCCTTTCCTTTCCTTTCCTTTCCTTTCCTTTCCTTTCCTTTCCTTTCCCTCTGTGCAATGGTTTTTGATCCTGGTTCTCATCCTTGATTCAGGAATCTGAATCCCAGAAGGGTTTGGGATCTTCAATCCCAGCTCATTCCACCCCAGGGACACCTCCCAGTGTCCCAGTGTCCAGCCTGGCCTCGGGCACTGCCAGGGATCCAGGGGCAGCCACAGCTGCTCTGGCAATTCCAGCCCAGCCCCTGCCCACCCTGCCAGGGAACAATTCCCAGTTCCCAATCTCCCATCCAGCCCTGCCCTCTGGCAGTGGGAAGCCATTCCCTGGCTCCTGTCCCTGCAGCCCTTGTCCCCAGTCCCTCTGCAGCTCTCCTGGAGCCCCTTTAGGCCCTGCCAGGGGCTCGGAGCTCTCCCTGGAGCTTCTCCTCTCCATGGAGCACCCCCAGCTCTCCCAGCCTGGCTCCAGAACCATGGAATGGTTTGGGAAGGGCTCTAAAGACCACCCAGTCCCACCCAGGGTCACCTTCCCTCATCCCAGGCTGCTCCAACCCCATCCAGCCTGGCGACAGATCCATGGAAACAACTCAGGGTGCAAAAAATGAAGATCTGGGAGAAGATGCAGCAGCCTTGATTCCTGAGCTACAATTTTTTTTTTTCCCTTCAGTATTGAAACATTTGTCAATATTTAGGTTTGGCTGAGGGTTTTATTCAACATTGCGACACAGAGCCGGGTTTCCAGTAAGTGCAGAAATCTGAGTCAGAGCCTGGGCAGGAGCAGCAGAACCCAGCCCAGGGGCCAGCGCTGGGTCTGCTCCAGGTAGGCTGAGCTCAGCCTGCCCAACTCAGCACCCACAGGGGTTGAATCGGCCAGGGCTGAGTGTCCCAGAGGCACCCAAAGGAAAATCTCTGACCAAATCCTTCCTCCTCCAGCTGGAAACGGTGCTGGGTGTAGGACAGGGAGCTCTGAGCTGGATCAAACTTCCTTTCCTTTCCTTTCCTTTCCTTTCCCTTTCCTTTCCTTTCCTTTCCCTTTCCTTTCTCCTTTCCTTCCCGCTGTTGGTTTTCCATGTGGAGCTGGCCTTTTCCAGCACAAACCCCGCTCCCTTTAGAGGGGACTATCAGGGTTGAGAGTGAGCACTTACACTCAGCGAGGCACCACTTGCTTTTATTCTTAATTTTTACTTTGCTTTTGGCTGAAATCTCCATTTTTCACCTGGGGAACGACTGAGTGCAGGACAGGGAGCTCTGAGCTGGATCAACCCCCAGCTTTTGGCTGAAATCTTCATTTTTCACCTGGGTGTAGAAGAAGGAGATTTGGGCTGGGTTAAACCCCAGCCGGGGGCTAAACCTGGTTTTAAGGGGGTTTGCAGACACTCAGAGCACACAGGCAGGATGCAGGGACACATCTGTGGTGCCTGGTCCAGCCCTCCAGCCCGGGATCCTGAGCTCCAGGAGCATCCCAAATCCCAAAGGCTCCAAACCTGGGCCGTGCTGCGGGTTCACTGCAAACCCACAGAGCTCCTGGACCTCTGCCATGCCGTGGATCTGTCCCTGCGTCCTTCACGTGTCCCCAGGGCTCTGGGAGTGCCTAAAAACCTCCTAAAAGCCGGATTTACACACCACTGCTGGGGTTTAACCCACCCCAAATCTCCTTGTTCTACAGCCAGCCATTCCCAGGATGAAAAATGAAGATTTCAGAGAAAAGCAAAGTAAAAAATAAGAATAAAAGCAAGTGGTGCCTCGCTGAGTGTAAGTGCTCACTCTCAACCCTGATAGTCCCCTCTAAAGTGAGCAGGGTCTGTGCTGGAAAAGGCCAGCTCCACATGGAAAACCAACAGGAGAAATAAATCCTCGTTCCTGGAGGAATAACGAGCCCAAACCCAACAACAATCCTCATTAATTAAAGCCAGCGCAGCCTCCCCAGAATGACAGACAGATGGAGAAACAACAACAACGAGGGGAGAACAGCAGGAAAAATTGTCAAACAGTCCGGGTGGAAAAGGAGGAGACGGATCCAGGGCTGGTTTTGAGGGATGGATCGGGGTGAGGGGAGCGAGCTCAGCCCCAGCCCGGGCACAGCCACAGCGCCCGCGGGCACCGGGCACAGAACAAAGAGCTCTGGGCTCTGAAAAGGGACCGTTCCTATTTCAATCCACAGCCTGAATGAGCGCAGGGCAATCAACGAGCCCGCTGTTAATTGTGCCGGGAGTGAGGCACAGGTGCGGCTGGAAACAACTGGGGATCCAAAAATCCCCGAAAAATCAACACCTGGGGAAGCCCAGCGAGGCTGGGGATGCTCAGGGGGGACACAAAAAGGTGTCCCCGTGTCCCCCCCAGGACACACAGACTCTGGGACACAAAGGACGGGGATTTTCCTGGGTTTTGGGTTGATTTATTTTTTCCCTGGCACTGCTCGTTCCATGCACGGAAATCACGGAGCGATGGCTTTGGGCCATCCACCCTCCAGGAGGTGACAGCTCGTGGTCACTCCTGGGAGCCAGGGCTGTCCTTCCCAGCAGAGAATGAGATGTTTTCCCTCCTCTCCGGCTGAAAACCCGGGACTGGAGCTTTCCCCAGCCTGCTTTGTCCGTTTGGATCATCTTCAGTAGGAAAGGATCTTCCCACAGCCTGTAAATCTCTCACCCTGCGCCACGAGGAGGTTCCAGCTGGGGAAGGATTCCAGCTGGAGGAGAACTGCAGCCTCATCCCGCAGCAGGAGACAGCCGGCAAACAGGGAGGGCAAGGATGGATGGAGGGATGGAGGGATGGATGGATGGATGGATGGATGGATGGATGGATGGATGGATGGATGGATGGATGGAGGGATGGATGGCACAGCTCGGGTGCTCTCCTGCTGCCAGACACTTCGGGAGATCCGATTTCTCCCCGCGCTGCCCCAGGTTCAACAGCGTGAGAGGATGAGCAGAGAACGGGGAAAGTGAGCAGGAGGTCACGTCCACGGCCAGGAAAACTCGGGGAAATCAGGAGAAACTTGGAGGATGCAGAAGTTTCCGGACAGACAGCTGCCAGCTCTGAGCACTGAGCCCCTGCAGATTTTCTTCAGCCTTTCCTGTCTTTTGTTTTCATCTCTCAGAGCAGCAGAGGGAGCAAAGCCGAACCCTCCTGCAGCTGCCAGAGCTTTGGGATGCAGATTCCTGCCCCCAGGAGAGGAGGAAATAAATTGGGAGGGGAAAAAAAAAATGAAAGAAATGAGAGAAACCAAAAGAAGCCCAGGAAAGGAGGGAAGGGTGACAGTCACACCAACAGATCCTCCAAACACGGATTGGGAGGATCAGGCCCTTCCTGGGCAGCCAAGGGCATCCTGTGGTGCCGGCACGGGATGGAAAATTGCCTGGAAGAGACCAGGAGAACACAGGGAGGGGCCCAGGCACTGCAGGGCCGGGCTTTGGTGTTTCCCTGCTGCCTTTGACCTCCCTCACACACCGAGTTGTGTGTCCCGACCCTCCGGACACAGCACGGAGAGATTCCAGCCCCAGGAATGGGGGACAGAGGGCTGAGGGACAGGCTGGGGTCACCTGGGGGACTCTGCACCCCTGCAGCTCCAACCCCTGCCCTGGGACAGGGACAGCAGCCAGGGCACGGCTGGAGCTGGGCCAGGGCAGGCTCAGGCTGCAGAGCAGGGAAAGGTTCTTCCCCCAGAGGTGCTGGGCACTGCCCAGGCTCCCCAGGGAATGGGCACGGCCCCGAGGCTGCCAGAGCTCCAGGAGCCTTTGGACACCAGGGGTGACAGGCTGGGGTTGGTGGGGGTCTGGGCAGGGACAGGGGTGGCACTGGATGATCCCTGTGGGTCCCTCAGCTCTGGGTGTTCTGTGGCTCCAAGATCCTCAGCTCAGATCCCGAGGGAAAGCCCAGCTACAGGAGATCCAGAGCTCTGAGGGAACCTCTGAGCTCAGCACCAATGTCCACAGGAACTCCTGCTGCCTCCCTGCTTTAGCAAACTCCTGGCAAGTGACAATTGTTTCAGAGTCCCTCAGTTCCAGCTGTCAGGGGCGGCTCCACAATGACCCCATGGCCCGGGCTGTCCTTGTTCCCTGTCCTGGAGGGAAATCCCAGGGCCCCACCAGCTTTGCTGCTGCCACAGCGCTCCAGGGGTGACAGGCTGGGATTGGTGGGGTGCAGGAGCTGCAATCCCCCATCCCTGCTGGACACATTCCAGGATCCCATGATTTGCAGGGATGTGGGAGGCACGGCCGGACTGGCACCCTCAGCTGGGAGCATCCACATCCTCCCTCCCCAGCTCTGCCGCTTCAAACCCACCCTTGGAGCTGAATTCCCACAGTTTCCCACAGAACTCAGCCATTCCCTGCCCGTGAACCCACCAGGAGCATCTCTGGGCCGGGATGTGCCTGTGCCGAGTCCTGCTGAGGGGACGTGGCGATTCTGGGTCCTGAGAGTTTTCCTGGTCCATCCCGTCCCTTCCCTCTGTCACAACCCTCAGGTGCCCCAAAGGAACCCGCTCAGGGATTCTGGAGACGGGGCTGCTCCAAATAACCCTTCCCACAGGGATTGTTCATTCCCTGAGGGAAGGGAACATGGGGGGGGGGGGGGGGGGGGGGGGGGGGGGGCGCGGGGGGGGGGGGGGGGAAAGGGGAAAGGGGAAGGGGAAGGGGAAGGGAAAGGGAAGGGGAAGGAAAGGAAAGGAAAGGAAAGGAAAGGAAAGGAAAGGAAAGGAAAGGAAAGGAAAGGAAAGGAAAGGAAAAGGAAAGGAAAGGAAAGGAAAGGAAAGGAAAGGAAAGGAAAGGAAAGGAAAGGAAAGGAAAGGAAAGGAAAGGAAAGGAAAGGAAAGGAAAGGAAAAGGAAAGGAAAGGAAAGGAAAGGAAAGGAAAGGAAAGGAAAGGAAAGGAAAAGGAAAGGAAAGGAAAGGAAAGGAAAGGGAGTTGCCACTGTCCAGGCTGTAAAGAAGTTGCTAATTTTGCCTGATGAACCCCGGCAGTGTCCCAGAGGCAGCCCCTCCTGTCCCCGCCCCTCGGGGACACAGGCACAGGTGGCATCAGACCCTCCAGCCTCTGGGTGAATTCATTAATGGGAACCAACACATCCATCAAAAGGCTCAGCCAGGGACAGCTCCAAACCAAAGCAGGAAAGCTGTACAAGTTATTAAACCAAACACTTTGCAGCAGTTTCAGCTCTTTCCCCCTGAATTCCCATTGAGTTTTATAATAAATATAAAAATGTTTAATCAAAGAGTCAGTGTGGATCTGGAGCCTCTGTGCAGGGGCTCTCCTGGAGCATCACAACATCTGTTTGGCAAAATACCTCAAAACTAACCCCAAACCTTGCTGGCCTCCCCAAAGCCTGTTCTCCAGGAGGGTGGGAGAGTCCTGGTCACAAGCCGGGACCTTCCATGGGTCCCTTCTCCAGCATCCAAGGGATTGAGAGGGAATTCTCCTGCCAGCAGAAGCTGCAGACTCCCCAGGGACAGCAGCCTGTCCTCAGCCCCAGGGATTTCCACTGACATTTGTTAGCAAATATTTCCGGGGGTTAATTGATAGAAAATCTGGTGAACCCTGGATGGCACCTCTGACACCACAGAAATCCCAGGGCAGGATCATTTGAATGAAGTCAGACAGGAGAAAAGAGTTCCACAAAGTGACAATTTTCAGTTTCCTTTAAACACTGAGGGGGTTTCCTGAGGGCCCAAGGTCGGCTCTGGAACTTTCTGGAAGCTCTGAACCTCGAAATCTCAAATCCCCCACACCCAAGGTGACACCAGGGGACACAAATGTCACACCCCAAGTGACACCAGGGGACACAAACTCAAATGTGACACCTTCAGTGACACCAGGGGACACAAATGTCACACCCCAGGTGGCATCAGGGAACACAAACTCAAATCACCCACGCCTCCAGTGACACTGGGGGACACACTCAAGTGTCATATGCCAGGTGGCACCAGGGGACTCAAGTGTCACACCCCAAGTGACACCAGGAGACACAAACTCCAGTTCCTGACACCTCCAGTGACACCAGGGGACACAAACTCAAATGTTCCTCCTCCAGTAGCACCAGGGGGCTGAAGCATCACACCCCAAGACACCAGGGGACACAAATGTCACACTCCAAGTGACCACAGGGGACACAAATGTCACACCCTGAGTGGCACCAGGGGACACAAACTCAGATGTCACACCTCCAGTGGCACCAGGGGACACAAATGTCACACTCCAAGTGACACTAAGGGATACAAACTCCAGTTCCCCACACCTCCAATGACACTGTGGGACACAAATGTCACCCCCAGGTGACCCCAGGGGACACACCCCCTGCACCCCGCCCTGCAGGACTGTCCTGTGTTCCTTGGCTCAGCACCGTTTTCCCCAGAGGATCCAGCCCAGTCCCGCTGGGATCAGACCCGGCTCCTCATCCTCACCCAGAGAGCAAACCTGATCTTCTCCTCATTAGCCAGGGGCTAATTAGAAACCAGAAAAGCAAACCTAGAGGAACACCTCATTATCATCTGCTCATCCTCCTCCTCCCCCCAGCCCAGAGCCCCCCAAACGAGAGGCTAAAGGACATTTTAACATTTTCACATTTAAGGATTGTTTCTGGAAAAGCCTCGTGGGCAGCTCTGCGTTCCTCACTCCACCAGTTACTCCCTACAGGTAACTCCAATTATTTTAATTTTGGCTTTCATTTCATTTCATTTTATATTTTTTATTATTTAACTTAATTTTCCGTTGCTCCTAACCATGAAATATTTGGGAAAACAGCGCAAAGAGCTGTTATTAATCTCTGCCAGAAATCCTCAAATTTTGCATAAATTTACTCTGGGCTTGCAAGGAGAGATTCTGTGACGAGCAGAGAGGCCTCTCCCTGTTCCCACCTGGAGAACAGAAAACAGCACCTTTGGTTTTGACTTCCAAACCTTTAATTTAACATTTTAACCTTTAATTGAAACGGTTGCTGCATTTGAGGCGCTGGCACTTCTGGAAAAACCAAAAGGAGCAGCTCCAGATAAAAAAGGTGCAAATCAAACAGGGTCAGAGCAAAATTTTGGTGGAAAAATCCAACAGCATTTTGGAAAAAGTCATGGGCACCACTCCAGGAGAAATTCATCCAGGAGCAGTGGGAATGAAGGAGAGCAGCCCCAAAGCTTCCAAACTGAAATAAATAAATTTATTCAAATAAATAAATTTATTCATTCAAATTGAAATAAATACATTTGATAGAAGTTTTGAATTTTTAATAATGAAATAAATAATTGTAATCCGTTTTAAAGGAATAAATTATAAATAAGCTGCCGTTAGTGAGGTCCTTAATCATTGCCAGAGGTGTGCAAAGAGCCAAAATTATCCTCTGGATCCTACTCCAGTATTCCAGGAGATCCCAGAGTTGGAAATTAATCAAAATTTTTAAAATTTTAACTAATTTTAGTCAGGTCTTTGCCCAGGGGGGAGGGAATTGAAGATTCTCCTCAAAAGATTTGTTCACCAGGTGAGGGCGGATGAGTTTAACTCCTCACAGAATCTCTTGCTGCAAGCCCAGAGGAAATTCATGGAAAATTCAGGAACTTCTGGCAGGGATTAACAACAGCTCTTTGCACTCTTTCCCCAAATATTTCCCAAAATTCAATTAAATAAAAATAAAATGGAAGCTGAAATTGTCAATAATCAATAGGAAAGAAAGCACTAAGACTGGCTGATCTGGGACTGATGCCATTGGGCCAATGAATTTCTCTGGGGTTTTTCATGGATAAATATGGGATAATCCCACGTGGGATGAGATGATTTTCTCTGCACAACCAGCAGTGTGAGGGTGGAATGATTCCTGTGGCACGTCCTGGCCAGGATAAAGCAATGCCTCGATTCTCTAACACCAAAAATGCGGCTGGAGAGGATTTTAGTTTGGTTTTCCTGCAGTTTTGGTGACAACCACCGGTGTGACTTTGTGCCTTTCCCCAGTGGAAGATGTCCCAGATGATTTCGAGTCCCATCCCATTTTCCAATTCTGTGATTCCATCAATAATTACAGAAAAGGAATTCGGGGAGAGCTCCAGCACCAGTCCCACCCTTCCCCTGGGAGATTCCAGGTGGCCTTTCCAAGCCCTGTGCTCCTGGGCACACAGCAAGGGCTGTGTGTGCTCCAGGAATCCATCCCCAATTCCAGAGCTGGAATTCAAAGGGACAGAATTCATCCCGAATTCCAAATTTGGAATTCAAAGGGACAGAATTCATCCCGAATTCCAGTTCTGGAATTCAAAGGGATGGAATCCATCCTAATTTCTAGTTTGGGAATCCAAAGGGACAGAATCCATCCCGAATTCCAATTGTGGAATTCAAAGGGACAAAATTCATCCCGAATTCCAGTTCTGGAATTCAAAGGGACGGAATCCCAAATCCCAAATTCCAGTTCTGGAATTCAAAGGCATGGAATCCATCCCGAATTCCAAATCTGGAATTCAAAGGGACGGAATCCATCCCGAATTCCAACAAAAAGCTGTCTCCAAGCCGCTGCACTCCTCCTCCGGGGACAGGGAGTGTGTCACTCCTGTGACAGTTCCCAGGTGGACTTTGGCTGCTCAGGAAGAGCAGCTGGAGCATCCCAAAACATCCCCCAGGGCCAGAAAACAACACCCAGCGCTTCTAAAGCACTAATTACACACCGCGCTAATTAACCCCGGCCTTCCCCCGAACATTCCGACGTTCCCAACCAGCCTGACTCAGCCAAAATGTGACGGGCTGGGATGAATCGGAGGCGCTCGGGAGAGGGAGGAGGAGAAATCTGAAACCCGGGGGTTCTTCGGGCACCGAGGGCTGAATGTCCCCCCGGGAGGTGCCTCTGTCACCGCAGCGGAGGTGAGGTCACTCCCTGCCTCAGGATATTTCGGGATTTGGGGGGTTATTTCAGCACTCAGGCCACAGAAACACCAACCTGAAGACGTCAGGTGAAGGAGGGGAAATAAAAATACACATTTTGTCTGCCAGCAGCTGGAGCTGTGGGAGTGGGGGACACAGGAGCAGCTTGGGGGGATTTGGGGAAAGGAGGAGATTTGGGGTTTTGTGGTGAGGGTGGTCAAAGGCTGGCACGGGATGCCCCAAACCTGGAAATATCCAAGGAAGAGGTTTGGTTGTTTTTTTTTTTTTGCACTCTGAGGGTGGTCAGACACTGGCACGGGGTGCCCAGAGAAGCTGTGGATGCTCCTTCCTGGAAAAACTCAAGGCCAGGCTGAACGAGGCTCTGAGAAGCCGGTTCAGGGTTTAGGGGTTCAGGGGAAGGTGCTGCTCATTAAGGGGGTCGGACTCAATGACCCTTAAAAGGTCCCTTTGAGCTCCAGCTCTTTGTGATTCCCTCCATGTGATTTCCAATGCTTGGAGTTTTGGAGGGAGGAAAAAAAATGGATGAATTCTAAACACGCCCTTTTTGTTTCCTCTCTCCCCTTTTCCTCTCCCCTTTTCCTGTGGGTTTTTTTGGCACAGAGGCCCCCTGAGAGGTACAAACAGAGGGACAAACCCAAACCTGACCCTAAACCCCACAAGCAGCCCCAAAACCCCTCCCAGGGTCCCACTGCCTCGTCCTTCCTCCCAGTCCTCTCCCCCAGCCCAGCCCGGGGTTGTTTTCCTCTCCTCACGCCGTGATTGAGGGGATGCTGAGGCTTTAAACACAGCAGAGGAATTATAAATTGCGAGATCAGAAGGAAAGGAGGCAGGGAAAAAAAAAGCAGGCCCCGGTTTTCTCCCTCCTCGTGTCAGGTGAGATGAGTCATTTCTGCCACAAGACATCCAAAAGGAGTCTTTTAAGGATGCAGAAAAGAACGGAACACGTGGATGAAAGGCTGTTAAGAGCAGAGGGTTGCAATTAAAAAATGTTTCTGTATCACTACCACGGAGCGCTGCTGAAACCACGGGGGATTTTCAGCCTCTCTCTCTCAAATCTAAAATTCTATTTTAGGGCTAGAACTGAGCTCCTTAACGGGGAAAACTACCTGGGAAAGCGGCGCAGAACAGTCCGGTCCCCGAGCCAGATGGAGCCACTTTGGCCCCGATCAATCACTGTCTGGTTTTATCCTCAAATGACCCCCAGGAAAAAAAAAAAAACAAACAACCCAACAAACCATAAATAAATTAAAATAAATCCCTGCTTGCAAACGAGCAAGAATCTCGTGCTCAACACTCGGCGTTCGCATCCTTCCCCCGGCTCGGGGTTTTTTGGAAGGAGCCGCGAACGTTTCCAATGGCAACCGCGAAATGTCCCATCAGAGTCAGCTGTTGATTGTTCTCCCCAGCGCCGAGCTGACAGGATGGTGATGATTGCAGGAATTAAAATCCCCTTCTTTCCCTGATTTCCATCCCTGCTCCCCGCGGGACCCTGCGGTGACCATCTGGGCAGGGTCTGCAAATCTCTCTCTTTTTTTTTTTTTTAAACTGGTTTTTTTTTGGTTTGTTTTGCAGCCAGGATGGGGGTTGGTCTCAGCCCTCCTGCTCCTCTCCGAGCTCATTTGCCTCCGCCAGCCCGAGCCCGTGTCTTTCCCGAAATGCCAAAAACAGGGAGCAAAGGCACCGCTGGAAACGGGGCTTGGATGTGGAACATGACTGGGGATGTTCCGAAAAATCCCAGCCTGAAGCAGCCCTGGATTCTGCTCCATGCCATGGGATCATCCCATAAACATTCCTGGGGGAAAATGGGGGAAATCAGGATCTGCTCCCAGGGAACAGGGACAGGAGGAGAGGGAACGGCCTCGGGCTGGGCCAGGGGAGGCTCAGGGTGGAATCAGCAGGAATTTCCCCATGGAAAGGGGGCTCGGGGCTTGGCAGTGCCCAGGGAGGTTTGGAGTGCCCATCCCTGGAGGTGTCCCAGGAATTCCTGGAGGTGGCACTCAGGGCTCTGGGCTGGGGACAAGGTGGGGATGGGGCACAGGGTGGATCTCGTGACCTTGGAGGGCTTTTCCAGCCTCAGTGATCCTGAAATTCTATTTATCTTTATATATTTGGACTACTTTATATATTTATACATATATTATACAGTATACATAAATTATACGTGCATAAGTAATAATAATTATTAATAATAATATAGTTATTATTATATGTACTACAATTTATAGATATAATGTTATTTATAGCAGTATGCTATAAGACATAAAGAGTCAATATTATATATTGTATATTAGATAACACAACCAAATGCACTATATCAATTAAAAAATTGTTATATATTAATATACTAAAATAGGATATATAGTATCATAATATAATATAATATAATATAAATTATCATATAAATATATATAATACAATATATTATATATACATTTATATATAAATATGTGATATATGATATGTGATATATGATATATATATACTATATTCTATATAGTATATAGTATATAATATATATATAACATGTGATATATATATTTTACAAATGCAAAATTATATCCATAAAATACCCCTATATGTCTATGTTTTATGTCTGATCCGGTGCATGAAGTGCAAACTAAAGGCCAATTTTACAACCCCAGCTCAGATCCCCTTCCCTGGCCATGCCAATCTCCCATTTTTCCCTTCCACCAGCCCCACAGGAGCCTCCAGGCTTTGTGAATTCCAGCCTGGAATTCCAGGGCTGGGAAGGCTCCAAGGACCTTCCCTCCTCTGGAGTATTCGGTGACCTCGGTGCAATTTTGTGTTCACATCCCAAAATCCATCACCCCCATGGGCTGAGCCACTCCTGACTCCAAGGGAAAACCTCCTCCTGCCTTGGCACCGAGGTGGGAAAAAGGAAAAATGGGAAAAATAAAATAGTCCAAGGAGAAAAGGGTTTATCCCCATCAATAATGTCCTGCAGAGCAGCTGGGGGGGGCGGTGCAGAGCTCATGGAATGGTGCTGGAAGGAAAGGTTTGGGTGGGATTGGAGCTCATGGAATGACACTGGAAGGAAAGGTTTGGATGGGATTGGAGCTCATGGAATGACACTGGAAGGAAAGGTTTGGATGGGATTGGAGCTCATGGAATGACACTGGAAGGAAAGGTTTGGATGGGATTTCCTTGGGGAAGCCGGACACGCCACAGGACAATGAAGCTGATCCTTTGTTCCTGCATTCCTCAGACCTTCAAACCCATCACTCCAAACCCCCAGGCCTTCCCAAGGTCAGGGGAAGAGAATTCCTGTCCATTTTCCAGTCAGCAGCGCTCTGACAGAGAGATAAATACTTTTGCCTTACTTGCCACCTCAAGATTCAACCCATGGCCTGAGAAAACCCAACCCAATTAATTTCTTCTTAATTATCATTTTAATTTTTAAAGGCAAGTCCAATATCCCAGTGGTTGCAGAGCCCGGGAATTTTGGTATGGGCTGGCAGAATTTTGCTTTCAGAAACTAAAGAACTACAAAGAGCAGCAGGATCATGGAGCCACTGAGTCACTTCACCAGCCCTCGGTGACCTGCTGGGGGTGAGCTGATGCTGTTTTGGGGGAATTAATGTCTTTTCAGGGAAGGACTTAATCCTTTTTCCTTTGCTTAGATGGTCACCTCAAGATTCAACCCATGGCCTGAGAAAAACCCAACCCAACTCATTTCTTCTTAATTATCATTTTAATTTTTAAGAGCAAGCCAAATTTTCCAGCAGCTGCTGAGCCAGAAAATCTCAGTGTGGGTCGGCAGAATTTTATTTCCAGACACAAAAAAAAAAAAGGAGCAGCGGGGTCATGGAGCCACTGAGGCACTTCACCAGCCCTCGGTGACCTGCCGGAGGTGAGCTGATGATGTTTTGGCTGAATTAATTTGCTTCCAGCGAGGAGTTAATCCTTTTCCCTTTGCCGAGAGGAGACAGGCGCTGTTGTTTTCAGAGCACTCGGGATAATCCCCAGGCTTCCCCCGGGTTATCGGCGGCACAAAAGCGACCAGCGGCGCTCAGGGATGGAGTGGAAGTGGCCGAGGGAATTTCTGCTTTTCAAGGGTTTCGAGTGCCGGGAGTTGCCATAAATCAGGGCTGGGGAGAGCCGGGATTAAAGGGTGAGCCGTGGGTGGGAGAGCAGCGGTGTCCGCCTTCCACAAGGGGATTAAAGTCGGGATTAAGGCTCGGATTCTCTCGAGTGACTTCTCCGGCGGTGATTTAGTGAGGGTTTGTGACGGCTGGAAAATCAGCCGTTCTCCCGGGTAATTCCAGGCCAGAGCGGGAATTACAGCCCTCCAAAGGAAAAGCCATTTTTCGGCTGTTAGTCCTGCCCATGAGATACCTTCTTCCTCTGCCTAATTAGGCCAATTAACAGGAAAATGCACTTCAGAGCCGTGCTGGGAGGCGGCTGGGAAATGCTTGAGCAGCACAAAGTGAGTTCCCATTACTGCCCCTAACACTGCTCCTTGTGGGATTCCATCCTGATCCCATCCTTGATCCCATCCTTGATCCTTGTGGGATCCTAACCCTGCTCCTTGTGGGATCCCAACCCTGATCCCATCCCTGATCCCATCCCTGATCCCATACCTGCTCCATGTGGGATCCCGTCCCTTCTCTAGAGTCCAGCTGAGGAGGTTCAGATTCCCAAGGCAAATCCATTCCCCAGCCTGGGGCTTTGTTCCTGATGCCAATTCTACCCCAGAGCCACAGACTGGCTATTCCTGCCCCCAGCCGGCCCCTGGGAGGAGGAGGGATGGGCCGGGATGGGATGTGGATCAGGACAGGGCTGTGACAGGGACCAGGACAGGACTGTGACAGGGATCAGGACAAGGATTGAAGGAGAGCGGTGACAGGGATCAGGACACAGCTGTGACAGGGATCAGGACAGGGATTGAAGGAGAGCTGTGACAGGGACTGAAGCAGGGCTGTGACAGGGATCAGGACAGGGCTGTGACAGGGGTTGAAGCAGGGCTGTGACAGGGGTTGAAGCAGGGCTGTGACAGGAATGGCCAGAGCTGGCCCCTGCTGCCCCCAGAACACACAGGCTCCTTTTCAGGCCAGGATCAGAAAGGAGCCGGGGGTTGAGCCCAGCCCACGCTCACGGGTCATGGCGAGTTCACTCTGCTGCAGCCCCAGGGCTTCACCCAGCACCGACAGCATTCCCAATAATCCATGGGGATTTTGGCACAGCCCAAAACCAGAGGATCTGTACTCAGAACCCCAGAGGACCGGGTATTTCACCCCCTGAGCTGAGTCCCTACAGACCTTTGACAAAGCGAAATGAAAGCTCTGTGCCCCCAGGGCAGCCTCTCCACCAGCCCCATCGGGGTTTGTCACTGCCCCTGTGGATCCCTCTGGGCTGTCCCATCCTTCTGTCCCTGTCTGATCCACGGGATCACACTGGAATAACTGGGAATGGTGAGTGTGCAACTCCATCATAAACCATCTCTGCAGAGGCCTGTGTAAAGTGAGAGCTGGGGGTGCTCCATGGAGAGGAGAAGCTCCAGGGAGAGCTCCGAGCCCCTGGCAGGGCCTAAAGGGGCTCCAGGAGAGCTGCAGAGGGACTGGGGACAAGGGCTGCAGGGACAGGAGCCAGGGAATGGCTTCCCACTGCCAGAGGGCAGGGCTGGATGGGAGATTGGGAACTGGGAATTGTTCCCTGGCAGGGTGGGCAGGGGCTGGGCTGGAATTGCCAGAGCAGCTGTGGCTGCCCCTGGATCCCTGGCAGTGCCCAAGGCCAGGCTGGACACTGGGACACTGGGAGGTGTCCCTGCGGTGGAACTAGATGAGTTTTGAGCCCTGCCAGGTGGTCAGAGTGAGATGCAGAACGGGGGTAACTCCTGATTCCCTCTAGCCAGGGAAAAATCCCACCAGGGGTAAAATCCCACAGGATCTCCCTGAACAGGACACAGGCAGAGAGATCCCAGCAGCAGGAATCACATCCCAGGGACAGGGATCACATCTCAGGGACAGGGATCACATCCCAGCAGTGTCACTCTGAGCTGCTCTGCCTGGGATTGATCTGAAAACTGCAAACTCAGCATTTCCCCAGAATTTCCCCACCCAGCTTCCCTTAAAGGCCCCGTTCCATTCCTGGAGCTCTGGAAGGGTTCCACTCTTCTTTAACAGCCCTGGCCCCAAGAAAATCCTCAAAACCATGAGATAAAACTCCAAGGAGTAAATAAATTGTCACCCCTAAATCCCAAACTGCTTCACGCTTAAAACCTTGCAGCTTCCAAACCTTCTCCATGAGATCTGGACTATGCTTTTCTTTTTCCCTTTATATTTTTTTTCTTTCCCTCCTCCTAAGCCTGCCAGCTGTTTAGAAACATGGGTTGGATGTTGGGAAGGGGGAGGCTGGGAGGGAAGGGAACGCTGCTGCCACAACCCGGAGTGAGAAGCGGTGATTCAGAAATCCAAATCCACATGAATATGGAAATGCTGAACCGGGGGAATTCATCCTCCTGCAGCCAAAAAAGGCTCCGACACCCGCCGGGGGCTGAGCAGCCACAACAAGGCTGGGGTGGATTTGGGGAGAGGAAATGAAAGCAGAGGAATCAGCTCCCCAAAAAAAGGCTGAGCGAGCCCCGGCAGGATCCCGATCCCATTCCCGAGGAGGGATGGGCTGGGAATTCCCCTCCTGCTGCTGCCGGCGGGGTTTGCTTGGGAATGCTGGAATCTCCCCGGGAAATGTCTGTTCTGGGGGGGTCACGGCTTAAAAACCTCTTCATTTACCCAAATGTCCTCAAAGCTGCAGAATTCGGAGCTCTCTGGGATTCCTGTTAATCCATCACTCCCCTGTCCCCGGTTTCCAGCCCTGACCCCTCTCCTGTCCATCCTCCAGGACATCTCCCCACTCCTGCCTTTCCTGATGCCTCCCAAGCCCCTTCTCCTTTCCAGCAAAAACGCTGCTTTTCCCCAAAACAGGACAAATCCCAGAAAAAACAGCCCCGAGCTTCCCAGCATCGACACTGAAACGATCCAACGGTGCATTAAACAAATATTCCCCATCCTCTAATGTCCATTAGGTTTTTTGGCATTACCACATAAATCAAAGGATTCTCTTTATTCCAGCTTATCCTCCACTTGAAAAAAGAAATGATGCTGCATTTTTTTTAAGATTATTTTTTTTGACTGGGAAATAAAAAATAAAATTAAAAAAAAGCCAAATTGCAGGGAGGTGGGATAAAAATATTCCCTTTTCCCATTATCCCGCAGCTGAAGCCCCAGGGTCACACCCTTAGAATGAACACCAGGAAAACCATCCGTGTCCAAGGCCAGGTTGGATGGAAGAATCTGGGATGGTGGAAGATGGTCCTGCCCATCCACACAATGGGATTTTAAGGCCCATTCCAACCCAAACCCTTCCATGATTCTATGATCTCTCTTTCCCTCAGGATTCTGGATCACCAAAGAATTTGTAGCAGAAACTCTGCAAATCCGATCATTTCGAATGGGACAAAGCCCCATAACTACTGACCAGGGAATGCTGTTCCCAGCTGGAAGTGTCCCAATTGTTCTTTTTTCTTGCCTCTGATTCATTGATTTTTTAACTTTTTATTGGTGTTATCTCCATTTCCTTCAGTCTGCTTTCAAAGCCCTTCAACCACCATCAGTAACAAGGAAAATCAAGGAAAACAAACAATGAAAAAAAAAATCCAAAAAACCTCACAGAACATCTTTTCATGCTGGGTCAGGTCCCAGAAGTTTCAGTTTTATCCCTCTTAATGATTTCTCATTAAATTTGATCTTCTCTTTCAGAGGTCTTCACAGCTACCGAGAAAATTTTCTGGTTTCTTTTCTATTTCTTTTAACGCTACCATTTAAACCAGAGAAGAGTTTGGGGCTCAAGAGTTTGGGTTAAAAAGAAAAAACCAAACATTCAGAGACTTTTTTATCTGCTGAACATCCCTCTGGTGCAGTGGGATGGGGGGAAGAGTGGGGATGGATAAATTCAGGGAACTGATGATCCCACACCTGTGAGAACCACATCATTTTGGGCCAACAAGGATTTCCTACAGCAGAGACTTAAATATTTAAAATCTTCCCTTTTTTCTCCCCCCCATGCTGGACTCCACAGATTTGATTCTGAGCCTGAGGCCAAGTGATTGTCATTGGGAGGGTGACTGTCACCTCCCTGCCACCACGCCTTGGCCCCGTGCCCACCTCGCTCGATGCTTTGCTAAAAATGAAGCCCCGAGGTGCAGGTGCAGGGCTGAGCTGCCAAACCTCAGAGCCTGGAGCAGGACAGGCAGCAGGGATAAAATCACCCAGCTCTGCGGGGGCTGGAGCCCTGGAGGATGAGAATGTCAGGTTTTCTGTGCTAAAAAACACTGACCCTCAGCAGACACTGCATTTGACCTGAGGCCGTGGAACAGGCTCCCGAAATGGAGTCATGGCCCTGGGGTGTGGGTTGAATAGAAATGTGTGATCTCACAGGGTGAAACACTGAGATTTGAGGTTTTAGTATATAGTGATGTGTATATGGGGCAAGATGGAGGACTTTGGGTATTGTCTGGGTCCTTCTTCACCTTCTTCTTCATGGGTTTGGGTGGTTTTTCCTAATTGGGTGAAAGGGTCCTCATTGCAGACCTCAGGTGGTCAGTTATTGGGTTTAAAGCATAAATAATACAGTTGTCATCTCGTTATTGGGTAATTATTGCTTAAAGGACCTTGGACAGAGTTACAGACAGAGCCATTTCCCACCCTGTTGGCTGGAACTCACAACCTGTGAGACTGTGCTGTGGGTAAGAATTAATAAATACCTGAGTCCAAACACGAGAAAACTGCGACTCCTGTGCTTTAATCCCGGCCTTTACACCAGAAAAGGAGACAAGAAACCAACAAAGGGGACGAGGGGTTTGTGTCTCAGGAGCAGGGGGTGGGGGTGGGTCACTTCTGTGTCACCTCAGTGTCACCTGTATTGGCCATGGGGACAGGAATAGGGAGCTGGGGTTGGTGGCACCTTAGTGTCACCTGTCCTAAGTGGGGACAGGAACAGGGACCAACCCCCCAGGCTGGTGCTCCTGCTGAGCTGGGAGCAAGCAGCACAGAAAGAGTGTGCAAGGGGCAGGGGGTGGGTTGGTGTCACCTGGCCATGGGGACAGGAACAGGGGGTGGGGTTGGTTGATGTCACATTGGTGTCACCTGGCCATGGTGACAGGAACAGGGGGTGGGGTTGGTTGGTGTCACATCAGTGTCACCTGTCCTGGCCATGGGGACAGGAACAGGGGGTGGGGTTGGTTGATGTCACATTGGTGTCACCTGGCCATGGGGACAGGAGCAGGGGGTGGGGCTGAGTAATGCAGAGGGAATCCAAAGGAGCAGGGGCTGGGGTTGGTGGCACCTTGGGATAAATATCCCGTCCCAGGAGTGAGGCCAGGCACCAACCCCACCATGTTCCCCCCAGGCTGAGCTCCTGTGGGCTGGGAACGAGCAGCGCAGGAGGAATTCACCAGGACTTTCCTCTGGAGGCAGAAATACCCTTGGATGAGCCCTGGCAGCGCTCTGGAAGTGCCCTGGAGCGGCAGCTCCTGCCAAAGGCAGAGCAACAGGGGCAACTTTCCATCATCCCCCTCAGCTGCTGCCGCCTCCCAGCTCCATCTGCAGCTCCCCCGGCTGCCGGCAGCTGCAAA
Source organism: Sylvia atricapilla (assembly GCF_009819655.1). NCBI lineage: Eukaryota > Metazoa > Chordata > Aves > Passeriformes > Sylviidae > Sylvia > Sylvia atricapilla. The sequence continues at coordinate 5,514,395 of NC_089163.1, forward strand.
TCCAGGCAGGAGCCCTGGAGCCTCATCCTCACCTGCAGCAGAGCCGGGCACCGCGCCGGGAGCAGGGGGAAGTGTGCACAAATTAATTACCTGCCTGAGGCGAGCTGATATTCCCCTTAACTAGGTCAAATAAACTCCAGCGAATCCTCTGCCTCCCCTTCTCCTTAAAAAAAAAAAAAAAAAAAAAAAAAAAAAAAAAAAAAAAAAAAAAAAAAACCTACGGAGCTGCAGGTTTGAGGAGCTGAGAAGATTCCATCCAGGAATGGCTCTGCAGGCTGGGCTGCACTGAAGGAGAGGGGAAGGAGCCAGAGCTGAGCACGTTGGTGCCCAACGTGTCCAGGACGTGCTTCCAGCTGCAGGGAACAGCTCGGCTTTGGATGCATTAGGAATAAAACCTTGGGATTTTCACCTTTAAGCCATGGGTGGTGCAGTGCCTGAGGCAGCGCCGGTGTTCCTGTGATCCAGGGGGAGTGTCCCAAAGGCAGATTCTGTCTGCCTCCATCCCGTGTCACTGCTGGTGGTGCTTTAGGATTTTAGCTTTTATATTTTTCAAATCCTGTAGTGCATTAGTGCATAGCTCTGAACTCCATAGAGTGTCAGTTACTGTTTTCACATTTTGGTCACACAAAGCCATTCCTCTCTAGGCCTGAGATGCAAGGACACCTCACTGCCTCAGGGCCCAAAAATATAAACCAAAATGAACTGGGAGGGAGCAAACCGGGGGTAAATTACTTCATTACCTGAAGCTGTAATTGGAGAATTAACCCCTGACGTGCAAATAGATAAAATTTATCATTGTCTGAAAAACACTCGTGATTCTCATCCAGCTTGGGTGTAGCCCCTGGGAGGCTCTGATTGCCCAAGGTGAATCTATTCAATAATAATTTAATAAATACCCACTTTAATAAATATATTAAATACACTTTATATATATAATAAATATATTAAATACCCTTTAATAAATTTACCCACTTTATTCTCTTAACCTTGTCCAGCCTCTGTTCTAGGGAGCCTCTCCAAGGCATCCCTGGGAGCTGGGGATAATGTGCTGCTAAATCCAGGGAATCCTGTCCCTCCTTGGCACAGGAACACCAGAACCAGCACTCCTCAGCCACCCTGTCCATGGACAGTGTCACCAGCACGGGTAATGCCACCCCTTTTGTCCCTGGGGCTCTGACACCGTCCTTGCCCTTGGAATTGCTGCCTGCGCTGCTTTTCTCCAGGGACAGAGCCAGGGGACACCGTGTGCAGGGAGATGTTCATCTCCAGATGGCCACACTGCACCTCAATGTGGGAATAACGCCAAGGAATTGCAGAACCATGGAATGGTTTGGGTTGGGAGAGACCTTAAATCCCATCCCATTCCCATGGCAGGGACACCTCCTACTGTCCCAAGTGCTCCCAGCTCCAGTGTCCAGCCTGGCCTTGGGCACTGCCAAGGATCCAGGGGCAGCCACAGCTGCTCTGGGCACCCTGTGAGACCACAAACCTCTCAAACAAGGTCTCACAAGGCTCTAAACCCCCCTGCACTTTCCCGTGGGGAGCAGCACTGGGGGGACCTGGAAGCATCCAGGAAATCATTATGGAAAATCAGGAGTGAGAAGCAAACCATGGAACAGGAGCTTCACTCACCCGTGGGATTGGCAGCAGGAATCAGACGTGGCAAGGCCACTGGGCCTGAAGCTGACTCCTTTTTTCAGGTCCCCACCAACACGCCCTGCTCACCTGCTCACAGATTTCCCACCAGCAATCCACAGATTGTTTTTAGTTACTCTGCATTCAAATTCCCTGGCTTCTGCTTCCAGATTCCATCCCAAAGCTGGAATGCTCCATCCTGGCACAGCACAGGACCAGCTCCAGCACTCCTGGGACACCCTGGAGTTGGTTTAATTACCCAGCAAATATCCACAGGCAAACCAGTTCAAGAGCTTGCCGAGGGTTTTCCATCATCCCAGTAAAAAGAGTCAGTGCAGCTCTGGGTGTTTTGGGGCGATTCTGCATGAAAAGGTGAAAATTGCTGTTTTCTTCGTTTAGTGTTTGTAGCCCAGGGGTCTCTGCACAGCTCAGGGGGTTCTCAAATAAACTCTGTTCCATCCAGTTGGATTCACTGCAAAAAAACCTTCATGGAACCATCAGTGATGGAAAGAACTCCAAGAACATCAAGTCCAGCCTTTGATGAATCCCACCACGCCACTAAACCCCACCTCCAAGTGCCACATCTGGCTGGATTGGGAGCAGTTCCAAGGATGGTGACTCCAGCACGGCTCTGAGGTGAATATTTCAATACTCTGAGTAAAGAAATTTTCCTGACGTCCAACCTGACCCTCCCCTGGTGCAACTTGAGGCGGTTTCCTCTTGTCCCATCTCCAGTTGCCCAGGACAGGAAAAGGCCAAGAGTTTAAATGTTTTAATGAGGGATTTCAACACTTGGATGTTTGGAGCCCGTGGAGTTTAGGGCTCATGGGATCCCTGCAGCACTTTGCTCAGCTCTCAGAAACAGGGAATATTGCCCCAAGGAGAAGGAAATGGAGGTGCCCAGGGATTGTTTGCACTTTTATGAGGCTGTCTTGGGTTGCAATATGTGACCTTAACTGTGTATTTCTATTTGCCATCTGCTGAAACCAGCTGGGGATATGTTTTTCTTTATCTCTTGTGTGACCCAGCCCTCATCACTCCAGGGGGGATCTTCTGTCCCTGGGCAGCTGTGAAACCAGCTGGGGCCGTGCTCTTTCTCCCTGCCAGGACCCATCCTCCCTGCAGGGATATCTGCTGTTCATGGGCCAGCCAGGCTCACTGCAGGGCTCAGACAATTCCAGCAGCCCACTGGGACAGGCTCCACCCAGGGGGAGGAGCCCAGCATTCCCCCCTGGATCAGCCCTGGCATTCAGAAGCCCAGCACAGGCTGTTGGCACTGGATTCCCAGAGGGAGAGCGGCCCCAGCTCAGCACCACTGGGCCCTTCTCCAGGATCATCTCTGCTCCAGCAGAAGCACAGCTGGCACTGCAGGAGGACTGCACTGGGCTGACAGCGACAGCCACCAACAGGGCTCAGGGCGTCTGCTGACCCTGGCAGCATGGCCAGGAGTTTTGTGTGTTTGCTTTACTCCATTTGTATTTTTAATATTCCCAGTAAAGAACTGTTATTCCTATTCCCAAATCTTTGCCTGAAAGCCCCTTAATTGCAGAATTATAATAATTTGGAGGAAGGGGGTTTCCATTCCCCATTCCAAGGGAAGCTCCAGCTTTCCCTGGCAGACACCTGCCTTCCCAAAGCAGGACAGAGGAATGTTGTTTGAGCCTCTGTCCCAGCAGGAGTGTTGGGGATGGACCAGGAATTCCTCCAGCACATTTGGGCAGGGAAAAGGAGCAGCAAGGAAGGAAACCCCGAGGGTTGGTCACAAAGGATGGGGACAGCCCAGCTCCACCCCAGAGCAGGGATTTTGGCACTCCAGCCAAGAGTCAACATCAACAAGTGCAACAGCACTGGTGGCCAAAAAACCCTCTCCAAACCCACTCCTGGTCTCCAGCTGTGAACAGGAGTTCACAGTCCTGTAGCTGGTGTCATTTAGGGTCAGTGGGATAATATTTGGGGTTGAACCATGGAATTTTTATCCTCCTGAACAGGCAGTCCCATGATTTTAGCACCACAGCAATTCCTGATTTGCTCCCAGACCCTCCAGACAATCCCAGTAAAACTGCTGGCTCCTCAAGCTTTTGGAAAGCCTCAAATCGAGGCACAGCTGAACACACAAAAACACACTTTTTTTTTTCCTTTTTAAAGCACAAAAAAAAAAAATTTAAAGCACCAAAAAATTTTAAAGCAAATAAAATAAATCCTTCCCCCATCCCCAAAACCTCATCTCACCTTTGCTAACAGTTCCTAAACTCAGCTCACCTTCAGCTGCACCATTTGCTTGAAAATTAGATTGAAATTTAAATGAATTGAATTTTGAAAATTAAAACGGGACTTTATAAAAAATTTCCTTTTTGCACTGAGCTCCAGTGGAAAATGCTGCGTTCTGCAGGGGAGGGAAAAAATGCCTTTGGAATGAACAGCTGCACTTCAGATTTCTGTTTAATTAAAAAACAGCTGGGCTGAAAAGTAGCAGCTTCTCAAGAGCTGATAAGTGCATTTCCCAGTAATCTACAGAGTGCTCCATCAGGGCAATCGTACAGATAGAAATATAGAAATATATATATCTAAATAAACATAAAATTGCAGGTATTAGCTTTGCAAAATGCCATATTCCAGTATGGAATATTCCATATTTGCCGTATTCCAAGGAAGAACTTGTCCCCATAAAGGGCTCTCAGTTGGGCATCTGAATAAATTTTTAAATAAATGGAATTATAATTAAATCTACCCAGCTCACAATAAAATCACACAGCCTGGGCAGGCTCCTGGATCCCACTGGATCACCAGGCACAGGGAGCCTGAGGGCAGCACAAAATCCTCTGTCTGCTCTTGGGACCTGGGCATCCTCCAGTGAAACAAATTCCATTTTTGGGGGGACAGAAATCCAATAAAATCCTGCTGAGGCTGCACCACCAGTGACATGGACAGCAGGAAAAGGGGGGATTATGCTCCTCTGCCCCACTCAGGTGATTCCCCACCTGCAGAGCTCAGAATTCCAACATCAGCAGGACCTGGAGCTGCTGGAGAGAGCCCAGAGGAGCCCCCGGAGCTGCTGCAGGGCTGGAGCCCCTCTGGAGCCAGGCTGGGAGAGCTGGGGGTGCTCCATGGAGAGGAGAAGCTCCAGGGAGAGCTCCGAGCCCCTGGCAGGGCCTAAAGGGGCTCCAGGAGAGCTGCAGAGGGACTGGGGACAAGGGCTGCAGGGACAGGAGCCAGGGAATGGCTTCCCACTGCCAGAGGGCAGGGCTGGATGGGAGATTGGGAACTGGGAATTGTTCCCTGGCAGGGTGGGCAGGGGCTGGGCTGGAATTGCCAGAGCAGCTGTGGCTGCCCCTGGATCCCTGGCAGTGCCCAAGGCCAGGCTGGACACTGGGACACTGGGAGGTGTCCCTGGGGGTGGCACTGGCTGGGATTTAAGGTCTCTTGCCCATCCAAACCATTCCAGGATCCTGTGATGACTCCCTGGGATGAGGAGCTGGGAATGCAGCGGGAATGAGGCAGAAACAAAAGGCTGAAGTCCCAATGGAAATCCAGCACTGTACATTTTGGGGGACATGGGATTTTTGGGAACTGTTCCCACTGTGACATTCCCAGCCGAGGGCCGAGGCCCTGCCCAGCCCAGCAGGTCCCTCCATAGCCTCATTTGTCATTCACTTTTCTCTCCCTGCACACCTTCGGGCTCTCACCTGGCCCATGCAAACCCCACTGATAAAGGCAGGGGATCCTCATTTCAGCACAAATCTCCTCTCCCAGCACCACGGAGCCCTTTTGGCTCCCTCAGCACCAGGAACCTGCTCAGAGGAGCAGAAAAACCCCCAGGAGCAGCTGAAATCCAGCAAGTGGAGCCTTTCATTGCCCGCTCCAAGGCTGGCAGCTCCACCCCTGGGTGCAAATCCACGTGCAGAGAGGGATTCCCACCAGGAATCTACAGATTGTGTCTAATTACTCTGAATTCAAACTCCCTGGGTTCTGCTTCCAGATTCCATCCCAAAGCTGGAATGCTCCATCCTGGCACAGCACAGGACCAGCTCCAGCACTCCTGGGACACCCTGGAGTTGGTTCAATTACCCAGCAAATATCCACAGGCAAACCAGTTCAAGAGCTTGCCGAGGGTTTTCCATCATCCCAGTAAAAAGAGTCAGTGCAGCTCTGGGTGTTTTGGGGTGATTCTGCATGAAAAGGTGAAAATTGCTGTTTTCTTGGTTTATTGTTTGTAGCCCAGGGGTCTCTGCACAGCCCAGGGGAATCTCAAATAATCCCTGCTCCATCCCGTTGGATTTAGTTGGACCCAACTAAACCTGAGGGCTGTGAGAGCAAACACAGCCCCACTCCTGGGGCTGAACTTCCAGAGCTGACCTAAAACCAAACAAAAATAATCCCCAACACCTCCCAGAGCAAAGAATTCAAGCAGAGCAAATGGTGCTGTCAGGGCACCCTAAGTCCCACAGTGAAGGAATCCATTCATCCCTCTGGAATTCCTGCTCCCAGCAGCTACAAATGCTGTTCTCCATCCCCAGGGCGCCTCTGGCACCTCAGATTAACATCTGCTTTCCCTCCCTGCCCTTTAACCTGTGCGCTCCCTCTGCACCTTTGATCCAGCATCTGGAGAGGGTTTAGGACAATTTACATCCTCTGGGTGTGTTCCAGATGGAGGAGGAGGAAACATCGAGCCACGGGAAAGGGATGGGATTGGGATCCAAAAACCCAAACCCTGAACTCTCTTCCCAGGGCACAGGGAACCTTTTCCCTGTGTCCTTTCCACGGAGGTGCCACACCAGGGGCTGTGCATGAGTGGGGCTTCAAATGCTCTGGGATAATTAGAGGTCAAGCCAAAATAAGGGTTTTTTTAGCTCTTTTCCTATTAATACCAGGGAAAGGTTCTTCCCCCAGAGGTGCTGGGCACTGCCCAGGGTCCCCAGGGAATGGGCATGGCCCCAAGGCTGCCAGAGCTCCAGGGATGCCCAGACTGGGATTGTTGGGGGTCTGGGCAGGGTTTGGATTTGGGATTGATCATCCCTGTAGGTCCCTCCCCACGCAGGACATCCCACGATTCCATACTGAGGTGGCTCCTACATAATATGTCATCCCCCAAACTTTTCCATTTGTTTCTATTTTCCCAATATTTTCCCAGCTCCTGAATGGATGAAAAAACATTCCCTGAATGTTTTTACTTTAGAGGAGCCCTAATTGATCAACTCACCTGCAACTAATCAGCATATCTGTAATTAATCAATTCATCTGTAATTTATCAGTTCACCTCTAATTTAGCAATTCATCTGTAATTTATCAATTCATCTGTAATTGATCAATTCACCTGCAATTTATCAGCTCACCTGTAATCTATCATTTCACCTGAAAATTAACAATTCATCTGTAATTAATCAGCTCACCTGTAATTCATCAATTCACCTGTAATCCATCATTTCACCTGTAAATTATCAATTCACCTGCAATTGATCAGCTCCCCTGTAATTTATCAATTCCATCAGCCACCTTCAACCCCCCCAGGAGAGGTTTGGCTCCGCATTTAACACAAGGTAGGAGAAAAACAAAAAAAAAAGGGGGAACACAGAGAAATGAACCCAGCTGGGATTATCCAGATTCCTTCTGAGAGCTGTTTCGGGGCCCTGGAGGTGTTTAATTGCTGGCAGGTAATTGGTGTCCCCTAAAGGCCACACCTGCCCTTCCCCAGGTTATCCCTGTGCTGTTTCGGGATCAGCTGCTCCCCATCCATCAGCGTTGTGATAATCAGCTAATGACAGGCCACAAATAACCCTCTAAGCTGCTTTCCTGGAAGTTCTGCCCGGATTAAAAAGCACATCGGGGCTCCTGGGCAATTACAAAGGCCAGGGGGGATTTGGGAGTTTTCCCACCGTTTCCTTCCCCTGCAGCAGGAGCTCGGAGTCCCCACCCCTGGAAGTGTCCATGGACACAGGGATGGGGTTTAGTGGTGACCTCAAGGGGCTTTTCCAACCTTAACAATTCCATGATTCCCTGTGGGGACATTGGGAAAGAGAGGAGGTCTCCTGAACCCTCCCCTCTGTCAGCTCAGGGACATCATTCCTTATCAGGAGCGGTGTGGCCAGCAGGAGCACGGAGGTCATTCTACCCCTGGACTCAACACTGGTCAGGGCACACACTGAGTGTTCTGTCCAGTTCAGGATGGACACTGAGTGCTGTGTCCAGCTCTCGGATCTCAGCTCAGGATGGACACTGAGTGCTGTGTCCAGTTCTGGGTGTCTCAGTTTAGGATGGACATTGAGACACTTGAGCCCATCCAGAGGAGGCCCCGAGGCTGGTGAGGGGCTGGAACACAAACCCTGTGAGGAGCAGCTGAGGGAGCTGGGGGTGTTTATCCTGGAGAAAAGGAGACTCAGGGGTGACCCCATCACTCCACAAGCCCCTGAAAGGTGGCTGTGCTCAGCTGGGGCTGGGCTCTTTCTCCAGCAGCACTGACACAACGAGAGGACACAGCCTCAGGCTGGGCCAAGGGAAATACAGGTTGGGTATCAGGGAAAAGGATTTTACAGAAAGGGTGATAAAGGACTGGAATGGTCTGCCCGGGGAGGAGGTGGAGTCCCCATCCCTGGGGGTGTTTAAAGCAGACTGGATGTGGCACTGGGGCCAGGGGTTAGTTGAGGTGTTGGGGCTGGGTTGGACTCGATGACCTTGGAGGTCTCTTCCAACCCAGTGATTTGTGATTCTGTGGATCTCAGCCCCCAGAGACCTTCCATATCCCAGCTCTGCTGGAATCTGCTCCTGCTCCTCCACCCTGGGATGCTCCAGGAGCTGGCAAACACCCCCAGGACACTCCTGCAGGGAGCAGCCACAGCTGCCAGAGCGTTTTGGGAACTTGGACAGTAAAGTGTTCCCTAATTCCTGTTCGTTTGTGATGGCACAGTACAAATATTGGAATATTGTCTTTGGAAATCACCAGAATGGCCCAACCCCGAGGTTTGGGTTGGGAGGGCAGGGGAAAATCAGCTCAATGGGGGAGGGTGATGGCTGAATGTCATCCCAAAATCCCCAGATTTCATCCCCAAATCCCCACATGTTGTCCCAAAATCCCTGCATTTCCTCCCAAAACCACTGAGTTCCATCCCCAAATCCCTGCATGTTGTCCCAAAACCACTGAGTTCCATCCCAAAGTCCCTACATTTCATTAGGAAATCTCTGTATTTCATCCCAAAATCACAATTTCATTTCAAAATCGCTGTGGCTCATCCCAAAATCATTGCATATCATCACAAAATCAGAGTATTCCATCTAGAAATCTCTGTATTTCATCCCAAATTCACTGTGTTCCATCCCAAAATGACATTGTGTCATCCCAGGATCACTGCACCTATCCCCAAAATCCCAGCATTTCATCCCAAACTCAGTGCTCCATCCCAAAATCACTGTGTTCCATCAAGAAATCCTTTCATTTCATGCCCAAACCCCTGAATTTCATCCCCAAATCATTCCACATCCCATCCAAACCAACACCGTGCAGACCACTCTGTCCAAGGGACAAGAAATCACAGTTCTATCAAAACCAGACTCCTGTTTTTAGGGATTCTGGCCTCTTTTCCCCTCCCTTCCCAGGACACCAGCCCTGCCAGGTGTCCCCACTCCATGTGCCTCCTCCTTTTTCCATCTGCTCTCCATCCTCTGCCATCCCAACATCCCGAGTGACACCACAGAGATTAACCCAGATCCCATGAACATTCCCAAACCTGCCTGCAAATCTCTCTTTCACTGGAAAATGTGGATTCCCAGCCCATGTGAGGTCCCCTCACACCACACCAGCCACCAGCCACTGCTCTTCCCTTCCCTTTTTTTCCCTTTTATTTATATTTTTTTTTAACCCTGGGATTCTTCTTTTCTTTTTTTTTTTTTTTTTTTTTTTTTTTTTTTTTTTTTTTTAGCTCTAGGACTCTTTTTTCCACTTTTTTTTTTTTCTTTTTCTTTTTTTAAAATTTTTTTGGAACCCTGGGATTCTTCAAAGGGAATTTTTCCCCCTCTTTGGACACCTGCTGGGTTGAAAGGCTCGGGAAGCCTCTTTAATTCGAACAAGGCCCCTGCTGCAGACAGACCCACTTGAAAGGAAAAGCGCTCAGGAAATATTAATCCAAAAAAAAAAAAAAAAAAAAAAAAAAAAAAAAAAAAAAAAAAGGAGGTGGGATCCATGTGTGTTCCTTTGAAAAGTTCTCCTGCCTGGGAGCCCCGACCTTGCCACACCCCAAGATGGGTCACACCCCAGCTCTGAGGAGAGGCCAAAAAAGCTTCATTTTCATTCCTTTTGGAATATTTTAAACCTTTTGGTGTATTTTAAACCGTGGTTTAAACTCTGAAAACTTCTCCTGATCCAGATTTGTCCTGTCCTCTTGGGCCAACTGATTGCACAGCCTGGAAATGCGCCAGGATGTGTTTAATTAGCTGGAATTACAGAGATTTTGGAACAATTTGGATGATTTTTTGCAAGATCTAAGGCCAGTTTTGAGGGGAAAAGGATTCAGGAGCAGCCTGGAGCTGTTGAAGATACTGGAGGGAGACAAGAATTTATAAAAAAAAACTTCTCAGAAATATTTGTTTCCAAATTAAGTCTCCAAACCTGAGTGGAAAACACCCACCTCAAAGCAAGGATGGAGCTGTTTGGGCTGGACTGGAAGAGTTTTGAGGTTAAAATGTCACATCTGGGGAAATCTGGGATTAGGGCAGGGGCAATGCACCCACAAGAGCCAGAGCTTTGGGATCACAATTATTTGGGGTCACAATTATTTGGGATAATGGTTAATTCCGATGACTAAAAGCCCCCAGATCTCCTCCGTGGCTCTTTTACTGAGTGGGTCAGGCACAGCTTGGAGTCTTTTCTGGAAGAACAGGGATCTTCTCCCAAAATTCAGTGTTTTGGAATGTCCCCAAAGGCAACTGTGCCCGGCTGGTGACACACCAGGAGGTGCCAGGGCTGTGTGAGGAGAACTGGGGGAGGAGGAGGACGAGGGGGAAGGAATGAAAATTCCATCATCCACAATTCCCTGCTGGATTCCAAATCTGCTCCAGTGAACGAAGTGAGGTCAGATGATGGGATTCCTCCCTGGCAGGGTGGACAGGGGCTGGGCTGGAATTGCCAGAGCAGCTGTGGCTGCCCCTGGATCCCTGGCAGTGCCCAAGGCCAGGCTGGACACTGGGGCTGGGAGCACCTGGGACAGTGGGAGGTGTCCCTGGGGTGGGACTGGATGGGATTTAAAGTCTTCCCAACCCAAATCATTCCATGATTCCATCATACCATCATTCCTGCAGCAGTGGCAGCAAGAAGGGGACAGAGGGGACAAATCCTTGCCAAGAGCCCAGGATCAATGTCCAAGCCCAGGCTGGAGCAGCCTGGGACAGTCACGGTGTCTGTGCCCACGGAACCTTTCATCTCAACCCAAACCAGTCCGGAATTCTGTAGAGGATCAAATTTCCAGGCTGGAAAGCTCCAATAACTCAAGGATTGGCCCATGACCTTTCCCTCCTAAACAACACATCAACAACACATTCCAGAATATTTAGGAAGAATTCCTAAACTCCAGCGAGAAATTCCGACAGAATTCCCTCCAGCATTCCCCTCGCTGCCCTCCAGGCTGATCCCCGGGAGGAACAATGAGGGATTCCTCCCCGGCCAAGGCACAAATGCCACTTTTCTTCCAGCGCCTCCAGAGCCACAATCGCTGCCTTTGTCAGCGGGAAGCGCCACAGGGCTCCGGCTTCCGACGGCTCCATGCGCATCCCGGAGCCCGGGGGACAGGGGACGGCACAGCCCGGCCCAGCGCAGCCCCGTCACAGCTCTGTGACATTGATCCCAGCCCGGCACAGCCCTGTCACAGTTCTGTTTGATTTATCCTGGCCCAGGTCAGGATAAAAGACATGGAAAACGTAGAGTTGAATGTAGCCCTGGTTTGTGCCTGAGGTGTTTTGGTTTTCTGAAATTCTTTTCCCAGGGAATTTACTGTAAACAGGAGAAATGTTTTTGTAACTGTAACTTTGTTATTCATTCCTTTCCCCAGGAGGGATTTCTCCTTGATGTCCCTCTGCTCTGACCAATGGGAGTGAAGAGGTTTGTCTTTGTGTCACCAATCCAATTGGTCTGTGTGAAATAGTATAAAAGGGAGACACATCCAAAAATAAAGGAGCCATTTTCAGCCTTCTGAACTCAAAGTTCTGTGTCACTGTGGTGTAAAACAGCCTCAGTTGAGTTCAGTCCTGGTTGTTTATTATCTCTTATCTAGTTACAGTATTTACGGCATGAGCCCCAACCTGCCAGTTAAAGAAACGTGACAAAATGGAGAATTTCTAACTCTTACCGAGGCTATTTCAGAGATAATTACCCAATGCCAAAGTGACACCTCTATTATTTACGGTTTTCACCCAACAGTGACCATTCCAGGTTCACAATGCAGACACCCTTCACCCAATTAGAGAAAACCCCCAAATCTGTGAAGAACTCAGACAACACCCTGAATTCACCATCTTGGCCCACACACATCCCTGTGCACCACAGTCCCAAATCTCAGTGTTTCACCCTGTGAGATCACACACCACCATTCAACCCACACTCCCAGGGCCATCACTCCATTTCGGGAGCCTGTTCCACGGCCTCAGGTCAAATGCAGTGTCTGCTGAGGGTCAGTGTTTTTTAGCACAGAAAACCTGACATCCTCATCTCCAGGGCTCCAACACAGCCCCGCTGCTCTGGGAGCACAAAGCACTCCATGAATGCCATAAACACCATCAACTCCCTTTCCCCAGAGAGTTTTAACATCATCAATTCCCTTTCCCCAGGGAATTTTCCTTCCCTCTCAAGGGTGGGAGCAGCAGGGAGCGCTCCTGGGTGTTTTTCCTGCTGGGATTGAGGTGTTGGGGGTTGTTCTCTCGATGTCCCTGAGGGAATTTCAGGTGCAGAAAAGCCCAGAGTGCAGCTGCCAGCTCAGGTGAGGCTGCCTGGCTGGGAGGTGTGGAAGTTTCTCCCTGTCCCATGGTTTTTTTGGCATTTTGGATGTGGCAGAGCTGGCTGTGGAGGTAGTGGGAGAATTTAATGTTCTTTGGAGTTCAGATCTGAATCCCTCCTCTTTTAATGTAAACCCATCCTTGTGTCCTGTCACTCTCTGCCCATAGAAAAAGTCTCTCTGCATCTATTTAATCTGCTCTCTTTGAGTCCTGCTTAAGTCACAAGCTGAGCTCAGCTCCTTCACTTTCTCACTAGTTGGATTTTTAAATATAATTGCATTGTGTAAGAATGGCTTTTTGGTTTTTTTAAAAAATGAGAGAAGACGCAGCACTTGGAGAGCTTGAGAATGCTGGAGCACGAGCATTATTACATATATTACTATGTATTATATAATATCTATAATATATTATTATAGATATAATAATATATATAATATAATAAATTATATATTATATATTATTTTATAGATTATAGATTATAGATTATAGATTATATTATACATATCTATCTATAAACATGATATATATAATTATATAGATATAGACAATTATTATATAAATAATCTTTATATATTTCTCTTTTAGCTGACAAAACTGGTGTTCAAAATCCAGCCCTCCAAGGAGAGAAGGAGCAGCCCCACTCCTCATGGGGGGATGGGAGAGGAGGGGACAGAGGTGGCACTGCAGGGGGACCCCTGGGCTGCGCTGTGGGGTCACACAGGACACAGCTCGGGGTCTGCTCCCACCCACAGCTGCCTTGGGGTCAGATACGGCCCCATTCCAGTGGGATCCTCCCAAATCCAGTGGGGGAAAAGCTGGGATGCAGCAGTGATTGTGTGGGAGCAGAGAGAGAAGCTCCAGGGAGAGCTCCAAGCCCCTGGCAGGGCCTAAAGGGGCTCCAGGAGAGCTGCAGAGGGACTGGGGACAAGGGCTGCAGGGACAGGAGCCAGGGAATGGCTTCCCACTGCCAGAGGGCAGGGCTGGATGGGAGATTGGGAACTGGGAATTGTTCCCTGGCAGGGTGGGCAGGGGCTGGGCTGGAATTGCCAGAGCAGCTGTGGCTGCCCCTGGATCCCTGGCAGTGCCCAAGGCCAGGCTGGACACTGGGACACTGGGAGGTGTCCCTGCCATGGCTGGGGTGACACTGAGTGGATTTAAGTTCCCTTCCCAACCCAAAGCACTCTGGAATTCCATGGGACTCTGGAATTCCATGGCTCCGTGTCCCTCTGGGATTCCCCAGTGGAGCTGAGGGTGACCCACAGGACACCTTCGGGCTCTTTCTTGCACGTGGAGCATTTTTCCCTGTCCCTCTTTGCTTGGAGCCAGAGAGAAATTCCAGATTTCTGGCTTCCAAGGAGACAGCTGCCTGAAATGAACTCCGAGAGGCCTTTTTCCCACTGCCCCCCCTGGGAATCCACTCCTGATGTGTCAGGGGCACTGCTGGGAATTCCTAGCATTTGGGCAAGCAGGGAATGCCGGGATCCAGCCCAGGACAGAGCCTCCCAAACTCTCTCCTCAGCTCCCAGCTCCATTTCCAGCTCCACCTGTCAGCCTCGGAGCCAGCTGCTCCTCCAGCTGGGAATTCTGCAGGATTTGTGACTTTTTCCTGCCCCAGGATTTGGGATAAGCAGCAGCCCTGGGGCTGCTCTCGGGAGGGCAGCAGCAGCACAGCTCGTGGCTTTTCACCTTTTCCCCGTCTGCTGCACCAGGAAAGTGGAAAAGTGTTGGGGAAGATGAATCAGGGAAACCTTATAAATATGATTGCTTAGCAAAAGATTCTGAAAATATGAAACCTATAATGGAAATAGAAATGAAAGCTGACTTTGAGTTGTAGGACACTGAGTCTTAGTTACTCTATAACCTGAAAACAATGGTCTAGCTGAAGGAGAATCCCTTTGGATTGAACAATCCCTTTCTGCTGGCTCAGGGATCCAAAGGTCCATGCAGCAAAACAGAAAAGTCTAAAGAGTAGACTTAAAAAAACTTAAAAAAAAACCTCCTTGTGGACACACCCTAACAACCACCCCCACGATATCCAAGTCAAATTGTTCCAACCTGATTAAATCATCGGGGTTGCAGCATCGCTGATGGTTTTAAAGGTAAAAAATGCCTTTAAATTGCTCACAAGATCCACAAAACCCATTTCTGTGTGGTCGTTTCTCTCCTCAGGGTGGGCTTTACCTTGCAGTATTCCATTAACAGGTCTAAATTAATCAACCTGTAATTTACAGATGAGGCACAGGATTTCAGGATATTCCAACAGCAAAGAATTTCAATTTTCCTCATGGCTGCTGCACCTCTGAATCCACCCTGGCTGCAGCCATCCCTTATTTCGTGCTGCCTTGGTTCAGCTGAGTTAAAACCGCAGCTCTGAAATCAGGGAAAAGAGGAGTTTTGCTGTTGGATGGGATGGGAGAAAGCTCACAGAGGGCTCCTCATGCTCCTCACCACTCTGTACACAAAAATCAGACTAACTGATGCAATTACACTCCTTTAGTCCAACCTGCATTTAATGTCATTCCAGCCACCCCCAGGTTCCACTGAGGGGACAAAGGGACACTTCAGGGATGGTTTTTTCAGCAAAGCTGCTCCAGGTGACAGAAATGTCTTTCTGAGACCAGGTGAGCCCAAGGAATCAGCATCTCCCCCTGCTTCTCCTTCCCAAGGTGTGCAACTTTGCACCAGATGCTAAAAATAAACCCGGAGCAGGAAAAAAAAAACAAACACCTAATCACTCCTAAAATAAAATAAAAATAAATCGCAGTAAGGAAGATGAAAAGAACCGTGAGTCAGCCCAGAATCCTGAGGATATTCCCAGATCTGAGCTGGGGGAGCAGGAATTCCTGAGGAAACCAGGCTGGATCCTGCAATTCCTCACTCTTGGTGCCAAATCCTGGGATTAGCTCCAGCTTGTTGTGGCAATCCCCTCTCCCAAAAAGAGCCAGAGCTTCAGCTCCAGGTATTTACTGCATTTGTTCTTTTAGTGATGTGCTTTGATCTCCGCCCTGATAACGGGGGAGGAATCGAGGCTCATCCGGAGCTCCCGGCAGCACAGAAAATCAGGAATTGCACAGAAAATCAGGAATCACGCGTATTCAGCATCCCTAAATCCCTGATAGCGAACGGAGAGTGGGATTCTTCAGGCTGGGAGAGGAGAAGGAAGCGGCTCCAGCATCCAGCTCGTGCTCCAGCATTCGCAGACTCTCTGAGTGCTGTGTCTGCTCTCATTTTTCAAAAAAAAAACCAAACAAAAAAGGCCATTCTTACACAATGTAATTATTTTTTAAAATGCAACTGGTGAAAAAGTGAAGAAGTGAAGGAGCTGAGCTCAGTTTGTGACTTCAGCATGGATTCAAAAGAGGCAGAGAGACTTTTTCCAGGGGCAGATGGTGACAGGGCAAGGGGATGGTTTACATGAAAAGAGGAGGGATTGGGATGGGAGCTTGGGAACTGGGAATTGTTCCCTGGCAGGGTGGGCAGGGGCTGGGCTGGAATTGCCAGAGCAGCTGTGGCTGCCCCTGGATCCCTGGCAGTGCCCAAGGCCAGGCTGGACACTGGGACACTGGGAGGTGTCCCTGGGGTGGGACTGGATGGGATTTAAAGTCCGTCCAACCCAAATCATTCCATCATCCCATCATTCCATGACTGTTGCAGCAGCGGTAGCAGGAAGGGCACAGAGGGGACAAATCCCTGCCCAGAGCCCAAGATCAGCTGGGACAGGAGCATTTCCAAGGTTTCCTGCAGCAGCCACATGGATTTGGCCCGTCCAGGGGCTCCTGGATGTCAGAGCTCAGTGGCTGGAAGGGAGCCCGATGTCATTCCTGAGGAAAATCAGCCCCAAATCCCACATTTAATTCCTGACTCTGCACATTCCCCTCTCCCACCGCCCCAGGCTGGGTTTGCCTGGGTTTGCCAAAGTTTGGGGGTGAGCAAAGAACTGGGCAGAGCTCCCCAGAGCAGCAGCCCCCACTCCCAGCCACCCAGGAGGGGAATTCCAAGGAGGAAATTCCAAATATAAAATAAAGAAAGGGTCACACGTCGTCACTGAATAGCTCCTGGTCTGTGTTTGATGATTTATGGCTTGATTATTTATGGTCTGTGTTTGATAATTTATGTTATGGATTTCGAGCGCCAGTTTTGTCAGCTAAAATATAAATCTATATTATATAAATATAGAATATAAATAAATAATATAAATAAATATATAATCTAAATATATAAAATATATTTATAGTATATACCTTTAATTATATATTTATGTATAATTAATAGAAATAAAATATATAATATAAATAAATAATAATAATATATATTATAAGTAAATAATATAAATAAATAAATAATATAGATAAATACTATAAATAAATATATAAGTAAAACATTAAATAAAAATACATAATACTTGTCTATATCGATATAATTTTATATGTAGTGTCTATAGCTAGATAGATCGATATATATATAACATAAAACATAAAATATATAATATATATTATATTATATAATATATAATATACATTATATAATATATAATATATAATATATAATATATAATATATAATATATAATATATAATATATAATATATAATATATAATATATAATATATAATATGTATTAATTAATATTTAATAATTAATAATTAATAATTAATAAAGTGTGATTCTTTATGCACAGCTCGGTCCCTGCAGCCAGGGACCCCAAAGCTCACACAGCTCCGGGCTGAAATTCAGGAACCAATGCGCTGAGAAAACTCCAGGAATTAAGGTTCTGATTAAAGCCCTTCTGATTAAAGCATCCTCCTCCCCCAGCCCCGCCCGGGGCCCCGTGCCCTCGGCAGTCATCACTAAGGGTTGGGATTTCGGGTCGGCCGGAGGATTTTGGGGCGGGTTTGGGGCCCCCAGCGCTGTCACTGTCCATCCCCCGGCAGCCCCAGCCCGGGGCTGGCCCTCGTTAACAGGAGGCGACGGGTCCTTCACCTTCTCCGGTGAGGAAAGTGCTCCGCATTTATCCTCATCCGAATTCATCCCCGGAGCCGAGGATCCGGAATTCCGCCCAACAGCAGCTGACATTCCCCAGGGGCTCCCCCGCCATCCCCAGCCTGCCTTCCCCTGTGTCCTGGCCCATCATCTCCTCGGGGAACTCCTCAAACTCCTCGATGTGACAGAGAGCCTCAGCCCACAGCTGGTTTTGGGGGCTCCTCTCCCACATTATCCTCGTCCTGAATTCCCCTGGAATCGCCTTGCCGGGAATTCCTCCAGCACCAAACTCTTCCAGGGATCCCCCAAGTTGGGAGAAACCTGCTGGAGGATCAGCTCTGTCCCCGAGCAATGGGGATGAGCCGGGCTTATTTCACCTTTAATTACGCCATGAATTAATGATGTGATGGATGGCACCGAGGCTTCTCACCTGAGCAGCGCTGGCCTTTGGTCGGCTCTGCAGGGGAGGTTTTAAAAGCCACTGGAAAGATGATAAAAGTGAAAAACTCGAGCTTTTGTCCCTGCAGCTGGATGGCCAAACACGAATTTTAGGGGATAATGAAGATTCCATGAACTCCAGCGGTAGGAGGGGCAGTGACAGGGATTTCTCCCGTTGGAATCCAGGAAGAGCAGCATCCCCTGAGCTTCCCAGCCGAGCTGCAATCCAGGGAATGTCAGCTGACACGGATGTCTGGCAGCCCCAGAGCTGCTGGAACACTGTGGGAGCTGGCCCAGAGCCCAAATCCCTGTCCTGATGTCACAGCCGGGCACGGGACAGCGATGTCCCCTCGGTGACACCCCTGCCTCCCCCCAGCTGCACCCAAACCAAACGTCCATGCAGGAGGAGGCTCCCAGATCTGTGTAACCCCTGTGAAAAGGTGTTATAAAGAGGGTTAGACATTTACAGGTCTCTCGGAAATGACACAACTCCTAAAATGATATTTTAACTCGTTTTAGTCAGCGCTTTGTTTGTCTTCGCCCTGGGGGAAGGGAATTGAATTTTTAATTTATTTTTTTTTTAAAGGTTCTGATCATCAGGCGAGTCCTGATAAGGTGAACATCAACAGAGTGAGAGTAGCCAGATGATGCACAGGAAATAATTATAATTAGCAACAATTAACAAATATTACCCTCAAACATCGCCCCTGGTGTGACCAGGTCTGGGAAAAGATCGATAAAAGACCGAAGAATGAGAATCTAATCAGCACCAAAGGGATCAATAATCAATAAAAAACCAAATCCTAACAACTGGGTAATCTGGGACCAATGAAGAAGAATTTCTCTGGGATTTTCATGGATAAATATGGGATAATCCCACATGGGATGGGATGATTTTCCCTGCACAACCAGCAATGTGAAGATGAAATGATTTCTGTGGCACATCCTGGCCAGGATAAAGCAATGCCTCCATTCTCTGACACTAAAAATGCTGCTGGAGAGGATTTTTTGTTGTTGTTGTTTTCCCACAGTTTTGGTGACGAAGAATCTGGCACCAAACTGCAGCTCGGGATGTGCCAAGCAGCTCCTCAGAGCCTCAGTCAGGGAGTTCATAAAAACAGGGATCAGCTGTGCTGGGAAAAGGCAGCGAACTGCCCAAAGAGGAGATTTCTCCCTGCTGGATTCATTCATCACCGTGGGCAGGCCCTTTGGGCTGAGTGCTGGTGTTCCCAGACAACCCATCCCATCCCATCCCATCCCATCCCATCCCATCCCATCCCGCTCCTGCCCTGTCTGGAACACAGGGACATCATTCCAGTGACACCACATTGCCCACAGTCCCCTCTGGCCCAGTGGGTTCCAAGCTTATTAAAACAGGGGGGCTGCAGCATCTTTAAAGGTTTTGAAGGCAAAGAAGTGCCTTGGGCACTGCCAGGGATCCAGGGGCAGCCACAGCTGCTCTGGCAATTCCAGCCCAGCCCCTGCCCACCCTGCCAGGGAACAATTCCCAGTTCCCAATCTCCCATCCAGCCCTGCCCTCTGGCAGTGGGAAGCCATTCCCTGGCTCCTGTCCCTGCAGCCCCCGTAGGGATTCCAGAGCTGTCTGGGAAAAGTAGGAATTTGGTGTTCCCTGCACATCCCTGGATTTTCCTTGGATTCCTGCTTGGGGCTGGAGCAGTTTCGAGATGTTTCCATCAGGCAGGTGATGAAAAGGAGGAAAATGAGGAAAAGCTCCGATCCCAGAGCAGGGCTCAGCATCGGGGCTCTGGGGAATTAGTCGCTCTGTGTCCCCAGCACCGCCTCCAGGGGCACGGATTTGGGGATTTGGGAGGGGTTTTGGGTCAGATACAGCTGTTACAGATGTGAGCAGCTGTCCGAGGGAGGGGCACAGTGACACCCTCAGTGCCCAACACTGCCGCTGTCAGCCATGGCGTGGGATGAGACACTGCCTGGAATCTGGAATCATGGAATCACCCAGGCTGGAAAAGACCTCGAGTCCCACCACCGAGGGTGGGTTGTCCTGGCGGCTGCAAGTCAGGAAACCAAAAGGCTCAGAAGGACTCTGGCTGTGAGCTGAGGTAAAGCCACCCCTGAGCGGTTCAGGTTCAGCCCTCCCCTGGGAAAATCTGAAGGAAATGGGTGAAGGATGCTTCAGATGGAGACATTCCCTTTTCCTGAGCTCTTTCTAGAAATGAAATCTGAACTGGACTTCAAGTCCCCTCAGAGGGAGGAGGTGGACCCTGAGAACCCCTGGCATGGTGGTATCCCTGGAAAATCCCTGGAATATCCCTGGAACATCCCTGGAAGTCCGGCTCTGGGAATAGTGCCGGGGCCAAATCCTGGCATCAGGGAGGCCCTTTTCTCTTCCCAGCCGAAATCCCAGCAGGCACTGAAAGGGAAACGTGACCTGCTAAAGGCCCTGGCTGGTGGCTGCAGCTGGAAAAACGCCAGGGAGGGATTTCCTGGAAGTTCAGAGCCCCCGATGTGCAGAGCTGGGGAAGGATAAGGATTTTCAGATGGGATAAGAGTATCCAGATTGGATAAGGGTATCCAGACAGGGCATGGATAAAAGATTTCCAGATAGGATAAGGATATCCAGATAGGATATGGAAAATGATATCCAGACAAGGAAAGGGCATCCAGACAGGGTATGGATAAAGGACATCCAGACAGGGGAAGGACATCCAGACAGAAAGGAGCTGGCCCCACGTGTGCAGGGATAAATCCTCAGCCCCAGAACAAGAGCCTCATTCCCTCAGCCAGGGATGCACAGCACATGGAAAACAGGGACTGCAAACGGGCTTCTGCTCCCCCAGTGCCAGCTCAGGGCTTATCCCAAAATAAAAGAGCAGGATTTGTGTACCCACCCGGGGTGGAAAGGAGCTGAGGGATCATCCGGGCAGGGGGAATGGGAATTAGGGCTGGGAATTTGGGCTGCAAGTTCCAGTGAGCCAACAGCAATTCTGGGGAAAAGACACCTGAGCCCAGCAAGGCCAGAGGGGAATCCTGCACTGCGAGGGGAGGCACAGCCAGGGAACACTGGGAGCCAAGGAAAACACGTGGTGTGACAGCAGAGCCTGGGACAGCCACACCTGGGACAGCCACACCCGGGACAGACACATCCGGGACAGCCACACCTGGGACAGCCACACCTGGGATAGAGACACACCTGGGACAGCCACACCTGGGACAGCCACACCTGGGATAGAGACACACCTGGGACAGCCACACCTGGGACAGACACACCTGGGATAGAGATACACCTGGGACAGCCGCACCTGCAGGAGCTCGTGCACAGCCCCGCTGTCCCCAGGGAGCCACAGCGCTGATCCCGGCGGCAATCCCGGCTCGGCTCTCCCCAGTGGTGCCTGCCCGGAGCCCGGCCCCATCCCGGATTGTCCTGCGGGGATTTGGAGCAGGAATTCCGGGCAGTTCTGGCTCTCCCAGGACACCTTTCCTCCTCCTCCCAGCGCTGCCCCCGAGGCTGGAGCTGCCGCAGAGCCCCGCGAGCCCCTCCCCAGTGCTGTGCCCCACACACCCCGGGCTGGGACACTCCTCGTCCTCTCCCTCCCCGGCCACACTATTCCTCTCATTCCCAAAAAAACCATTTGAAATCCCCTCGAAGAGATTTCTCTGGCAGATCCGTCCTCATCCCAGCCTATCCCTGTGCGTTTATCTTCTTTTCTTCTGTTAGGGCCGGGATTAAAGCACAGGAGTCACAGTTTTCTCGTGTTGGGACTCAGGTGTTTATTAATTCTTACCCACAGCACAGTCTCACAGGTTGTGAGTTCCAGACAACAGGGTGGGAAATGGCTCTGTCTGTAACTCTGTCCAAGGTCTTTTAAGCGATAATTACCCAATAATGAGATGACACCTAGATTATATTATTATTTATATATTATTTATACTTTTAACCCAATAACTGATGACTCGAGGTCGGCAATGAGGACCCTTTCACCCACTTAGAAAAAAACACCCAAACCCATGAAGAAGAAGGTGAAAGAAGAAGAATTTAGACAACATCCCAAATCCTCCATATTGCTTTACATACATTACTATATACTAAAATCTCAAATCTCAGTTTTTCACCCTGTGAGATCACACAACACCATTCAACCCACACCCACAACCCCGGTGCCATCACTCCATTTCGGGAGCCTGTTCCACGGCCTCGGGTCAAATGTGGTGTTTGCTTGAGGGTCAGCACCTTTTAGCACAGAAAACCTGAAATTTTCAGCCTCCAGGGTTCCAACACCTCCCCCTATCCCAAATATCTCTTTCCCCCCATACCAACCACTCCAGAACCTGGTGAGAAGTTCCTGGGATGAAATCCAGCCAACCACTGCGACCCCTCAGCTTAACCAATTTTCTGCCTTCAAACAACGCTGGCAGCAAACCCTGCCCATGATTTTAAGGACATCAAAGCTTTTTCAGTGATTTTTTGGATGGTGAAACCTGAGCATCTGCACATCCCTGCCTGCACTCACGTCCTGCAGTGCCCAGCACAAGAAATATCCAGAACAGGTTTTCCTGGAAGTGAACACATCCAAGGGATGTTTTACTGGAGCAACCTGGTCTATGGAAGGTGTCCCAGACGTGCTTTAAGGTCCCTTCCCACCCAAACCCTTTGGGATTTATATGTGATGCTGGGGAAGCACAGCCAGGCACCCCACAGCTGTGCTGGAGCAGAGCTCAGGGGCAGTGAATTCTTTGAGACCTTTGTAGGGAAGAGGTGAAGGACAGGAGCCCGCAAATTCCACACCCAGAAGCTGTTCCTGCCAGGGGAACACTCACTGTGTCACCTCTGCTCCTCTCTGCTCCTCTGCCCTGAAAGGAACCTGCCTCATTTCACAGTCCCTGACGAACAGAGGGGAACCCCAGCCCCAGGCAGGGCTCAAGGCCTCCGTGCACCAGCACAGGGTGAGGAAACAAAACCCCAGAAAATCCCTCACCCATCCCTGACTCTCACAGAATCATGGAATGTGCTGAGCTGGAAGGGACTCACAGGGATGATCAATCCCAAATCCAAACCCTGCCCAGACCCCACCAACCCCAGCCTGTCACCCCTGGTGTCCAAAGGCTCCTGGAGCTCTGGCAGCCTCGGGGCCGTGCCCATTCCCTGGGGAGCCTGGGCAGTGCCCAGCACCTCTGGGGGAAGAACCTTTCCCTGCTCTGCAGCCTGAGCCTGCCCTGGCCCAGCTCCAGCCGTGCCCTGGCTCCTGTCCCTGTCCCTGTCCCAGAGAGGGGAAAGGGAAGGGAAGGGAAGGGAAGGGAAGGGAAGGGAAGGGAAGGGAAGGGAAGGGAAGGGAAGGGAAGGGAAGGAAGGGAAGGGAAGGGAAGGGAAGGGAAGGGAAGGGAAGGGAAGGGAAGGGAAGGGAAGGGAAGGGAAGGGAAGGGAAGGGAAGGGAGGGAAGGGAAGGGAAGGGAAGGGAAGGGAAGGGAAGGGAAGGGAAGGGAAGGGAAGGGAAGGGAAGGGAAGGGAAGGGAAGGGAAGGGAAGGGAAGGGAAGGGAAGGGAAGGGAAGGGAAGGGAAGGGAAGGGAAGGGAAGGGAAGGGAAGGGAAGGGAAGGGAAGGGAAGGGAAGGGAAGGATTCCTGGGAAGCCCCATGGAGATGGGATCCCTGACCCTGCTGCTGCTGCTCAAAGCCAGAGGAGCCAAGGGCAGCTCTGCCCATCCCAGGGCAGGCGCTGAGCACAGCCCAGCACAGCCCCTCCTCAGCACCTCTGGGTTTATCCCGTATTTCTATCCCGTATTTCTATCTCGCCGGTCGGTTTTTGCAGCCCCGTTCCCGCAGGGAAGCGGAGCCCCGGGTGTGTTTTGGGGCTGTCCCGTCCCAGGGGAAGGCTGTGGGATCCGCAGGATGCCCCGGCAGGGCAGGTCCATTCCCGGCCACACAAAACCCAAAGGCTCCACGCAAAGCAGCTGCTCTTGTCCTGCAAATCGCAGCTCGGGGCGCCGAGAAATCAAACTCGGATTTATTTTTATTTTTTCCAAGAGGAAGATGAAGGTGGGAAAAGGCTTTTCCCATAGGGTTGGTTTCTACCCCGAGTCCTGCGGCGGCTCAAGCCACATTGGCACAAGATCCTAAAAAAACTCTTTGGGCTCCAGCGCTGCTCCATCGGAATTCCTGAAAAACTGGGAATTATTGCCCCTGAAAAACCGGGAATTATTGCCCTTGAAAAACCTAGGAATTGTTGTCTTTTGTGGCAGGGAGGGGCAGCTCGCTCCAGAAAAACCCTTCAGGGAAGAGTTTTGGGGAGGCCTCGCTCAGGAGAGCAGCTCGGCGCAATCTGGAGGGCGGAGCAAGAAATTACATTTTTATTTCTATACAATATCTAATATCTATCTATAAATATAGACGTAAGTATAAATATAGATGTAAGTATAAATACAGATAAAAGTATAAATATAATTATAGCTCTAAATGTAAATACGAATCCTCACCTGGTGTGAACACACCTTTCAGCCACAACCATGGGAATCTCCCTGTTACTCTTAATAACCAATATCTCGAAAAACACAGAACTTTTTGCATGTTCCAGCAAGGAATTAAAAAAAAAATTATGCTTTCCTTTGTTCCTAACTTCTGCTTTACGGGGAAAAAGTTTCTGTTTTATTCTTTGTATAAATAAATATATATATACATAAAATTCTGCCCCTGGTAAGTCATCACCTCATGAGAAAAATGAGAAAAAATGGGATATGATGCAGAAAAACACTTGGAGACATTAAAAATCTAAAGAAAATGCTTATATATATATATATATATATATATATATATATATATATATATATATATTTGATTTTTTTAAAGTGCTATTTTCCACTAGCAAATGCTGTCCCAAAAGGAAAGGCCAGGAGCTCGGTAAAGTCCCAGGAATCCTGCAGAATTTTCAGGAATAAGCAGCAATATTTGGTGTTACAGGACATGGGAGGATGTCCCAGCAGGGATGGAAAATAGTGGGAGGTTATGAGAAAGAAATCCAGAAAATAAAAGTTTTAAAAGGAACATTTTTTAATAAAAATCCACGTTAAAAGCTTTTTTATGAGTACGGACAAAAACCTTTTACTCTGAATTGGAGGTTTTCAGGGAATTGAGATATTTTTTACTTTTACTGTTCTCTAGGAAATGCTCTGACCAAACCCACGGGATTTTATTGCTGTTCCCCTTTTCCATCCTTCCACACAATCCTATTTTTTGTTACCTTGTGACCCTTTCCTGTAAGGTTTTTTTCTCCTTTTTTTTACCCATTCTGGCTCCTTGTTCCACTTTTATTTTAAGGGAGGAACTTTCCTGGGAGCTCTGCTGCAGCATTAGTGCTTTTTTCCATGAAAACTTCGGAGCCACACTGGCAGCAGGAGGAGGAAGGGAGCAGGGACAGATCCTCCTGGGGCAGGGATTGATGTTCCCAGGTCCTCCAGCAGCTCCAGGTGTCTCCTGGCACAGCTCCACAGCTTTGGACATGGAGGAAAAAGAGTTTTTGGGGTGATGCTGGGAATGTTCCCTGCTCTGTGGGTGTCCCTGAGCCTGGGACATCCCAAAATCCCTTCCCAGTTTCCAGGGAGTCTGAAGGAACCCCAGAGTGCCTGGGGGGGAGGAGGCTCAGGAGTTTTCCTCAGAGCTGAGATGAATCCTTCGTTAATCCCCTCCCAAATCCACAACAAACCCTCGGCTGCCAGAGCCCCGGGGGTCTTCTGGCCACCCAAAACCCCTGATGGATTTTAGGGAGCTCCAAGCCTCCATCCCCACAGCCTGCAGCACCTCCGTGGGGCCGCAGTGCCCCATCCACTGCCAGCCCCTCTGGGGAAGGACCTTTCCCTGCTCTCAGCCTGCCCTGGCCAGCTCCAGCGTGCCCTGGCTGCTGTCCCTGTCCCTGTCCCGTCAGGGACTGGAGCTGCAGGTCCCTGAGCTCTCCCCTCAGGGTCCCCTCAGCCCTGCCCTCCCCTCATTACCTGCACCAGGTTCTTTAGTTCTTACTTTGAGTCCCCTCAGAGGCTCCGTGGAGCTCAGGGCACTCTGAGCCGCCAGCAAACCACGAGGAAAAAACCATAAAATAACAAAGTTTATCAAAAAGTCCTTTATGCATGGAACTCGTGGTTCTGCAGAGGGAAAAAACGCTCCAGTCCAGTTCCCAAAGCTCCAGCCCAGCCCCAAAACCTCCAGTCCAGTTCCAAAACCTCCAGTCCAGTTCCCAAAGCTCCCAGACAGCTCCAAAAGCTCCAGTCCAGTTCCCAAAGCTCCCAGCCAGCCCCAAAACCTCCAGTCCAGTTCCCAGAGCTCCAGTCCAGCTCCAAAGGCTCCAGTCCAGTTCCCAAGGTTCCTGGCCAGTTCCAAAACTCCAGTCCAATTCCAAAAGCTCCAGTCCAGTTCCCAAAGCTCCAGTCCAGCCCCAAAACCTCCAGTCCAGTTCCAAAGCCCCAGTCCAGTTCCCAAGGTTCCTATCCAGTTCCCAAAGCTCCAGTCCAGTTCCCAAAGTTCCAGTACAGTTCCCAAAGCCTCATTCCAGCCCCAAACCCAGCTCAGGATCACGAGGACAAAGCCCAGCTGTGCCCACACCCCAAAAACCTGAGCACACCAAGGCTGGAGGTGCAAACCCAGAGCAGAGCTGAACCCAGTCCTGGCACGGGCTGGGCAAATCAGAGAGGAAGGAAAGAAAATCAAACTGAGAAATCTGCTCTGCGCCCTGCCCTGCCTCAGCTGGGCTTTGAATTCCCAGGACACTCCATCCCGAACTCCTTGGGATGCTCCAGGAAAGGAAAGGAACTTTGTTAATGAATTAATTAATGGGAGAGATGCACCCTGCTCAAGAAGCCGGGCTGGCACTGAGATCTCCAGCACCCAGCTGTTTCTGGGTGTGTTTTATATTGGGTTTTATTAATTGACTTCTGAAAAAAAAATAAAAACTAACAACAAAATAGAGCTTTGTAAAATCCCAGGGTTTTCCACCAGATATTTCCACAGGTACCACTCAGGCTTCCTGCTCTGAGTGAAAATTGACAGGTTACTGATAGGGAAAATCAAAGAGAAAGGGAAGAACTGAAACAGACTGAAAAATCTGCTCTGCCCCCTGCCCTGCCTCAGCTGGGCTTTACATTCCCAGGAAAATCCATCCTGAACTTGCAGCCAGGCTGGCACTGGAATTTCCAGCACTCAGCTATTTCTGTATTTTTATTTATGTAGAAAATCTACAGATATAGGTGTGCTTTATATTGGTTTTCTTTTGAAAGAAAAGCAGGCGTGTTGTAAAACCCCAGGTTTTCCCACCAGGTATTTCCACGGGCGCCACTCGGGCTCCCTGCTCTGCAAACCATCCAGCCTCTGAGAGAGTTCAGAGCTTGGCAGGCTGCAGGAAAGCGACTCCCTCCGAAGGAGCACTCACCTGCCCTGTCAGGAATAACAAATTCGTTTCTCAGGGGATTACAAGGCGGGAGCCCAGAGCTCATTAAGGGCTGCCCTGTGAATAACCCGAGTGAGCGATCCCACACCCGGCCTGGGAACCTGAACATTAAACTGCAAATTTCCCCTCACTTCTCTAACTTCCCTTGCAAGTTAAAACACTTAAAATCCGAAAATTCTGATCTCCTTGGAATGTCAGAAATCCGTGTGTGTTCCAGGGATACACGGCATGGATTGGAAGTTGCCAATGGATGGAGATCCCAGCCCTGCTCCAGCTCGGCCCTTCCCAGGAATTTTCCCATCTATTCATGGATGTCCATCCATCCCCAGCACCATGGGCAGCAGCAGAAGGGGGAATTCTGTCCCTCTGCCCCACTCAGGTGATTCCCGACCTGCAGAGCTCAGAATTCCAACACCAGCAGGATCTGGAGCTGCTGGAGAGAGCCCAGAGGAGCCCCCGGAGCTGCTGCAGGGCTGGAGCCCCTCTGGAGCCAGGCTGGGAGAGCTGGGGGTGCTCCATGGAGAGGAGAAGCTCCAGGGAGAGCTCCGAGCCCCTGGCAGCGCCTAAAGGGGCTCCAGGAGAGCTGCAGAGGGACTGGGGACAAGGGCTGCAGGGACAGGAGCCAGGGAATGGCTTCCCACTGCCAGAGGGCAGGGCTGGATGGGAGATTGGGAACTGGGAATTGTTCCCTGGCAGGGTGGGCAGGGGCTGGGCTGGAATTGCCAGAGCAGCTGTGGCTGCCCCTGGATCCCTGGCAGTGCCCAAGGCCAGGCTGGACACTGGGAGGTGTCCCAAGGCAGGGATGGAATGGGATGAGCTTTAAAATGTCTTCAATCCCAAACCTTTTTATATTTCCATGATTTTCACCCCCTGATCACCTGAGTCCATCCCAAGGCAGGAACAGAGCAGAGACCTTCAGCTTAATCCTGGATTTTAAGCACCACCTCAACCCCCTCCTGCTCCTGCATCAATTCCCTTTTCCAAGGTGCTCCCAATAAACACAAATCCCACAGCACCAAAACCAGGAGTGGGACAGGAGGGAAATCCAGCCCAGGCTGGTTCTGTGCCCCAGAAGCTGCAGTCTGGGTGAGGGCGAGCAGGAATTCCCAGGGGATCAATCCCATCCCAGGGGCCAACAGGAATTCTCTGTGGTACAAATCCCATCTCAGAGTACAAATTCCATCCCAAAATCCAGCAGGAATTTCCCAGGGGTACAAATCCCAGCCCAGAGTCCAGCAGGAATTCTCTATGGCACAAATCCCATCCCAGAATCCAAATCCCACCCCAGAGTCCAGCAGAATTTCTCCTGGGGATAAATTCCATCCTGGATTCCAGCAGGAATTCCCCTGGGGATAAATCCCATCCCTGATTCAGGGAAGTGCCTGACTTCCCTTTTTTCCCAGCTGAGGAATTCCACGTGGAATTTTTCCTCCATGGTTTTTCCTTTCAGCTTTGGGGGATTTTATCTCCTGGAGAAAATATTCCAGGGGCTGCCGCTCCCTCAGCTCCCAGAAAATGCCTCTGTGGGAACAACTCGGCTCTCCAGGT
Organism: Sylvia atricapilla; assembly: GCF_009819655.1. Lineage (NCBI taxonomy): Eukaryota > Metazoa > Chordata > Aves > Passeriformes > Sylviidae > Sylvia > Sylvia atricapilla. Next base: position 5,543,361 of record NC_089163.1, read on the forward strand.
GAGTGAAACTCCTCCTGGTTTTATTCAGGAATAAAGCAAACTCTTCAAATCTCTCAGCCTGAATTCATCCTGATTTTCCATCTCCAAAAAATGGAAGGCTCAGATCCCACACGGACACTGGGAGGATGTGGAGTGAGGAGGGGGCAGAAACCCCCTTGGAATTTGGACTCCTTCCCTCATTTATTCCCATTTTTAATGAGGTTTCATTAAGCCAGCACACCGAAGGTGGGATTTTCAAAGGTCTAAAAGTGATTTAGGAGAATCCAAACCACATAGGGGCAGCCCAGAAGCTGAAAATCCTCACCTGGTGGGACAAAATCCAGTTTTTCCTAAATCAGCAATGGATTTATCCCAAATAACCCAAAGTGTCCAGGAATTACAGATGATCCCGAGCTGAGCACCATGAGGGCAGGGTTAAGGTCACAAATTCAGATTTTCCTGCCATGTTCACAGTCAAACAAACATCCAAAGTGTAAAATAAAAATCCCCAAATTCCTGATTTTCTGTCTGCCAGCCAGGAGTGGTTGGGCAGAGTCACACAGTGGTGACACCAAAATCACCCAAATCAAATAATCGACCAAATCTGGCCAAATTCTCCCCTAAAGCTGCAGATCTCTTTAAGGTATTTAAGTTAATCTAAGTCCTTATATTGGCACAAGCTGTTTAAAATGATCTCAGGCTTTAGCTGGGTTTAAGCTGCTTATGCAGCTTTAAGGGTTTTAAAAGGGTTTAGCCTGGGAAAAACCCATTTCCCAAAAAGCAGAGAGGGGTTGTTGGGTGGGAGCTTGGCTCTGCCATTTTGTGGGGTTTGGAACAGGGAAAAACATCCAGGAGTAAAATATTTGACTTTAAAAATCAGAGTTAGTCAGGATCAAGATACAAATACTGAGTCTAGAGAGGATTTGGGCTGGCCTAAGTGGGAGAGGAGCAGCAGGACAGAGGTAAAACACCAAGAGCTCATTGAAAAAATAAAGGAATCCCATTAAAAAATGGCTCAAAAACTTAATCCAACAATTCCACCTTGTTACAAAAAAGAAGACAAAATTCCAGTATGTAAACTCAAGAAATTCCAAATAAATCCCACCCCAGAGTCCAGCAGGAATTCCCCTCGGGATAAATCCCACCCCAGAGTCCAGCAGGAATTCCCCTGGGCTAAAAATCCCAAAAAGAAAGTCTGCTTTCCCCTCCTCCTTCCCAGTTTTTTATCCCCAAACCCCAGCATCAATTCTCATCCATTTTTGAAGGATTCCAGCCCAAAGTGGGGGTCTGAAATCCAAAGTGGTGCTGGAAAAGCTCCAACCAGACCCCACTAACGACACAGGCACTGCTTGGAACGAAACCTCCCCGTCCCAGGGGCTCCTGGAACAGAAAAGGGCCAGGAAGGCTCTTCCAAGATGGAATTCTCCCAGCTCAGGTGGGTTTTTGCCAGGACCAGGCACAAACCTCCTGCTGCTTCCACCTTCCCACCCTCTGAGCTGCAGAGTTCAGAGATCCAAGAGGAGATTTTTTTTTTTTTTTTTTAAGCCCTTTCTGGCAGTTCCAAACATTCCCCAAGACCCCAGGGCACCTTTTCCCAGGATTTCTGTGCTCTGGGTCCTGCTCCAGCGGGATGGAGAAAAGGGAATCTGACTCTGGAATGTGACACTGGCAGGGAGATTTGCAGTCCCCATCCCTGGGGGTGGCTCTGGGCTGGTGACAGGGTGGCCACTGATGGTCCTGAGGGGCTTTTCCAACCTCTGTGATCCCAAAATCCCCTCCCAGGGAACTGCTGGGGCAAAACCTGCCCCAGAGCTTGGGCTCAGCACAAAGCTTTGGTCCCAGCCCTCCCATGGGACAGGACAAAGCTGGGCCTGGAGTCCCAAAGGGGCAGAGTCAGAGCCCTGGGGAGCCTGAACTCGGAACCCTGAACCCCAAAACACCGGGAAATCAGGGAAATGCTCCTGGCTGTGGGTTCACCTTTTGCCAACACCACATTTAATTCCTTTTAGCTCCTCAGAACACTGAAATTTTCAGCTTCCCTGGGGAGGGGATGGTCCCATCTCTCCCTCCTTGAACTTCCATCCCTTCCTCCCTGAGTTTCCATCCTTCCCTTCTCATTCCCATCCCAAAACACTGGAAAATCAGGGAAACTGAGGGCTCCTGGCTGGGGTTTCACCTTTCACTAACACACTGAATTCCCTTTAGCTCTCAGAACAGCACAATTCCCAACTTTCCTGAGGAGGGAATGGTCCCGTCTCTCCCTCCCTGAATTTCCTTACCATAACACCAGAAAATCAGGAAAACGCTCCTGGATGAAGGCAACACCTTTTATCAAGAGATTTAACTCCGTCTCGCCCCTGGAGCACTGAAATTCCCACTTTTCCTGGGGAGGGGACTGTGCCATCCCTCCTCCCTGAATTTCTAGTCCTCCCTTCTTGAATTCCCATCCCAAAACGCCGGGAAATCCTGGCCAGGGTTTTGGATTTTATCAACAGTGGCAACACCACATTTAATTCCCTTTAGCCCTTAAAGCAGCACAATTTGTAGCTTTCCTGGGGAGGGAACGGTCCCATCACTCCCTCCTGAATTCCCATCCCAAAACATCGGGAAATCAGGGAAACGCTCCTGGCTGAGGGTTCACCTTTTATCAACACATTTTATTCTCTTTAGCCCTTAGAGCACCACAATTTTCAGTTTTCCTGGGGAAGGGACGGTTCCTCCCTGAATTCCCATCCCAAAACAAAATCAAGGAAACGCTCCTGGCTGGGGGTTCACCTTTTATCAATATATTTTATTCCCTTTCTCTCTTAAACCACCACAATTTCCAGCTTCCCTGGGGAAGGATTTGTCCTTCACCTTTTATCAACACATTTTATTCCCTTTAGCCCTTAGAGCACCAACATTTCCAATTTCCCTGGAGAAGGGAATTGTCCCAACCCTCCCTCTCTGAATTCCCATCCCAAAACAAAATCAGGGGAACGCTCCTGGCTGAGGGTTCACCTTGTATCACCACTTTTAATTCCCTTTCGCCCTTAGAGCACCACAATTTCCAGCTCCCCTGGGGCAGGGATGGTCCCAATCCCTCTCTCCATCCCACCCTGCAGCAAACGGATGCAAACTGGGACAAAGAACCTTTTTTTCCCCCTTTTTTTGGGCACCCAGCGCAGGCAGAGCGCCGCTCCGCTCTCATTTACACAAAGATAAAGGCGGCGCATCTGGCCGTGTGGCAGAAGTCTTTAATTACACGCCGGAGCTTATCTTAAATATCTATTTATTGCCACGAGATTGCAGCTTGGGCGATCAACAGCCCGCAGACAAAGGGAGGTTGTGATTGCACATTCAACCTCCAGCTCTTATTCCCACTCTGGAATGCTTCACTTCGCAACTTTCGGGGATATTCGCATCCTCTCTCCCCTCCTCCACCTTTGCTCCCGACCACCGAGTTCATCTGGGGGGATTTTCAGCCAGGAAAATTGGTCCATCGTGAAGATTTTTATGCGGTTTTTGTGCCAAAATGCAGATTTGACCCGGGACTAGGCTCCTGCAGAAAACACGAGGCGCTGAGCAGCTTCTCCAGCACCAAAATCCAAATGGATTTGGGGGAAAAAAATGGATAAACACGGGCAGAAATAGCAACAGGAGCAACAGGAACCTGTTACGGGCAGGGAGCTGGGAAATCAGCCCTGGGAATTTCAGTTTCCTTCAGAACAGGCTGCTCAGGGATGGGTTCAGGGCTGAAAATCCACTCACATCCCAAAATAAAACTCAGAATACTGATGGATTTGGGATTATTGCATCTTCCATGTATTCCTCCTGACCTAGATATTCTCCTAAGGTTTGGGAAACCCTCCTGAGGGATAACATCCCACAGGAGACAGCGCTGGGAAGTGGGAGCTGATTGGCCCAGGCTCCCGCTGCATCCCAAAATTCCAGTGGCAAAAGGAAGGTCAGCCCTGCCAGCTCCAGGCCTCCTATTCCCAGAGCTTTTGTGCAGCTTTATCCCGACCTGCTGCACTCCTCCATCCATGGACAGGCTGGATTCCAGCTGGATTCGATATCCTGGGAATTCAGCCACTCCCTGGTGGCTCCCCAGGGGGGTTCAGGATTCTTTTGAGTCCTGTGGATATTCCCATTATCCTAAAGGCCTGTTGTTTATGTCTTCCATCCTTGGGATGATGGAACTGGAGCATGGAATTGCATCAGGAGGGAAAGGAGCTGTTCTGGAGTCCCCCATGAGCACTGGGCCCCACACAAGTGGCATTTGCAGCTCTGGCCCCACACAAACCCCACACAAAGGGCATTTCCTGCTCTAGATCCATACAAACCCCACAGAAGCAGCATTTCCTGTTCTAGTCCCACATTAATCCCATCCAAATGGCATCTGCTGCACTGGTGCCACACAAACCCTACAGAAGGGGGCATTTGTAACCCTGGTCCCACATAAATCCCATACAAATGGCATTTCCTGCTCCAGATCCATACAAACCCCACACAAGTGGCATTTGCAGCTCTGGGGCCACACAAACCCTGCACACAAAACCCCTCACACAAACCTCAGGAAGTGTCACCCACCCCCTGCCCCGGGAATTGTGTCCCTGGATTCCCTTCAGGGACAGGGGGAACAGAAAAAATTCCCCTTCAGCAATTTAAGAACAAAACTTCCAATAGGATTTTTGCTTCCAGGCCCTCCTGACTCCCCCAAGCCAAATTAAACCCCACTGATGGATCCAGGAGTGATAATTAGGAGTGAAATAAGGTCATTTTTCATTTTTGCCCCAGCTGAGAAGCACCTTTTGCTTTCACCATCAACCAAAAAAGGCTCAACACCCCAAAACCCCAATTTACCTGGCTGTAACAGCAATATCTTCATCATTACCTGATTTACTTGTTTAAATCTGCAGTTCTTGCTCTCTTGACCCCTCAGTGCCCCTTGGAGCCCATTTGGTCCAACCCCTAAATATTCCCCTTCATTCTCCTTCATTAGCCCAAAAAAAAATCAGTCAAAAAAACAGATTTTTGTTTTTTTCTCAGCACAGAATTCCTCTCCAATCAATTAATCCAAGTTTTAATCAATCAAATATCACTGTGTGGTTTTGGGGACATTCCTGCTGCACGAGAGAATTCCTTTCTTGCGCCAAATTCCCCTGCAGCAAGGAGGTTTGGTTTGTTTTGTTTTTGTTTTTTGTTTTTTTTCAGGAAAAATCCGACCAAACTGCTTTTGGAACAGCCCTTCAAAACAAAACAAGTTGTTTGTCTCGGCAATTTGCACTCTCCCATGAAATTCCCCCTGATGCCAGAAGTACAGGAAACAAAAAAAACCAAACCCAAAAAATCCAAAATACGAGCCCAAGCTACCCAAACTGGGGTGAAATGAATATCCCTGCAAACGCAGGGACTCTGAAAAGCGACACAGAGGCAGGCAAAGGCCAAGAGGGAAGAGGATAAATTTATTCTCATGGATTAAAACACAAAGGGGAATTGGCTGGGGAGGTCTGGAAATGCCTTTGGAACCCGGGGGGATGGATTGGGGCTCCAGGGACTGGGATGGGGACGGTGCAGCTGAGTCTTGCCCAAGAACCTGCTCTTCTGCATGTAAAATTCCATCTAAACCCCACTTTTGGTTATTTCAAACGCCCTGAAGCTTTTGTTTTCCAACACATCCACCGGGAACAAACTCATCTGGGAGCACCCACTGGGATTATAAAACGTGCTTCAGCTCTGGAGGCAGCTAAAAAAGCAGGAGAGGAGTTTGGTTTGGCTCCAAGGTGCTTCTCCAAGGGCCCTGAGCTCATCCCTGACATCACCACCGGCTCTTCTCATCCCTGCTGTACTCACTGATCCCACTGCAGCCCCTGCTCACATCAGGCTTTGCTCACTGCGGGTTCCTGCAGCCCCCAAACCCCATCCCTGAGTCAGCAGCAGCCCTGGACCCTCCCCCAGGGAGGCAGGAGAGGATCCAGCCATCCAGGGGCATCTCCTGCCCTGGATGTCATTGTCCCAGCTCCTTCCCAAGTGGCAGAGAAGAAAAATATTCTGCAGCACTGAAATCTGGGCTGCTCCAGGACTGGAAAACCCACTGGCAGGGCTGGAATCCCATGGGATCATCCTGTGGGATCTGTCCATGGGCATCTCCTGGGTTTTATGGTCCCAGCTCCTTCCCCATGTTCCACAGGAGCAGCCAGGGTGGCACAGAGAAGCCAGGGATGGACAGATTGTACAGCACTGGCTGCTCCAGGACTGGAAAACCCACTGGCAGGGCTGGAATCCCATGGGATCCTCCTGTGGGATCCTCCTCTCCCAGCTGCAGGGAGTGGGGACAGAGCCTCATGGGACACAGCAGCACATCCAGGCTGGGGCCAGCTCCTGGGCACCATCCCAGCAGCAATTCCCAAGGCTCCCTGGGGATGCCAGCAGCACCCCAGAGCCCCGCGAGCGCCCAGATTGTCCCAGCCCCGTTAAATGATCCCATTGTTCAATTCCAGGTGTGACATTCCCCCTGGAACAGCCACAATCCCCCTGAGCACCCACAGCCTTGGGGCTTCTCAAACCCCATTTGGCTCCACAGCAAAACGTGTTTTCCCTACAGCATTCTCCAGAGCCCACCCAGAAAATAATGATCTAGAATAAAAAATAATAATAATAATAAAAAGAGCCAACCCCCAAAGCCCGGCGAGCACTGCTGTCTGCAGTTGGGGCTTAGAGTCAGAACTTATTATTTGTATTTTCAATCTGCCAGGGACTCCCACTGCGAGCTGGGCCAGGAGGCTCCCCGCCCACCCTCCTCCCCCTCTCCCACACAGGAGGAAAAGTAAAGACTCAGAAAGGTTAAAAAGGAACAAAAAAGGCCACGCTGGTCCCCCCTCCACTCACAGCACCGAGAGCAAATCCCTGACTTTGGGAGTTGCAAAGTTTCCACTCCTGGAGTTAAAAAGTTTCGGAGGTTTTTAAAGAACTGAAGGGAGAGAGGTGGATCCTGAGAGCCCCTGCCACAGGAAGGGTGGGAATGTGGTGAGAATGGGTAAATGCGGGTTAGGAATAGGGGTAAAAATGGATAAATATAGGTCAAGGATAGAGGTAAAAATGGCTTAGGAATAAGGGCAGAAATGGGGAAATATGGGTCCAAAATGTGGGTAAAAATGGCTAAATATGGGTACAAAATATGGGTAAAAAGGGGTCAAGAATATGGGTAAAAAATGAATAAATATGGGCCAAGAATATGGGGAAATATGAGTCAAGAATATGAGTCTGAAATATGGGTAAAAATGGAGAAATGTGGGTCAAGAATATGGGTAAAATGGGTAAATATGGATCAGGAAAACGGGTAAAAATAGATCCAAAATAGGGGTAAATATAGATAAAAACGGGTTAAGAACATGGGCAAATATGGGTCCAAAACACGGCTAAACACGGCTAGCAAGCACCTAAACATGGCTAGCAAGCACCAGCCCTCTAAGATAGTTTGGAAGATCCTCTTCAGGTATCACCACACACCTTCAAACAGAGAAACAAACCAGGGAGCTGGGCTGACCATCCCCACGCTATCCCACATTATTCCAGTGCTATCCCACATTATTCCCATGTTACCCATGCTATTCCAATGCTATCCCATGTTATTCCAATGCTATCCCACATTATCCCACATTATTCCCATGCTATCCTATGTTATTCCAATGTTATGCCATGCTATTCCCATGCTATCCCACATTATCCCAATGCTATCCCACATTATTTCCATGTTACCCCATGTTATTCCCATTTTATCCAACGTTATCCCATATTATTCCCATGCTATCCCATGTTACTCCAATGCTATCCCACCTTATCCATCTGCACATGTGAGCCAGCAGCAGAGACTGAGCTGGACATGGAGAAAAGACATTTTAACCCCATTTTAACCCCAAACTGATCCAGAGTTGTTTGTGCCCCCAGCAGCACCAGGCAGACGGATCCCCCACTGCTGGCCCTATTAAACGGGGGGGATTTGGGTCAATGGTGAGTTCCTCTTCTCCTGGCACCCATCCTGAGAAAACTCGGGGAATTTTATCCAGGTGGAACTCCAGAATTAAACCCGAAGAGGAGGAGGATGAGGCCATTCAGTGCTCTGACCCTGTCTCCTCCAGGGCTCCATAAAACTCTCTGGCCCATCAGCAGCTCTCTGAATTCCCAGCAAATCCCCCCATTCCCGGGAGCTGCCGCAGCCATTCCCAGGAACAGCCATAAGGTGCTGGAGGGGCGTTTGGAGGCCCCAGCCCCGAGTGTCGTGTGTGTTCACAGGAGTTTTACGACTCTTTCAAGGAAAATAATGACCAGAACCCTTCCCAGTGCCAGAGCTGGGCTGCAGCACCCAGGACAAAACCAGTTTTATTTCTCTTTTCCAGGGGAGGGTGAAATGACAAATATCAGGTGAATGAGGCACCACCAATTCCCACCTCAGGTTTTACAGAGATCCCAGAGCAGCTCTTGGCAGGGCTCAGGTGCCACCAGCTCGGCTGAGGAGAGTCCTGGGACAAGCCTTGGGACGGATCCCGGGACAAACCCTGGGACAGACCCTGGGACAAGCCTTGGGACAGACCCTGGGACAAACCCTGGGACAAGCCCCACTGTGTCCTGCCCAAATGGCTGGATGAGGGTTTGGGCTGTGCACGAAGATGTTCACGGCCCCAGAGGCAGCACAGAAGCCAAAACTCGACAAAGGAGATGCTTTAATAGGAAAAACACCACCTTCTATAGGGGAAAATACCACCTTCCATAGGGGAAAAACACCACCATCCAGAGGGGAAAAACACCACCATCCAGAGGGGAAACACCAACTTCCATGGGGAAAACACCAACTTCCATGGGGAAAACACCAACTTCCATGGGGAAAACACCAACTTCCATGGGGAAAACACCAACTTCCATGGGGAAAACACCAACTTCCACAGGGGAAATATCACTTTGCATAGGGGAAATACCACCTTCCAGAAGGGAAATGCCACCATCCAGAAGGGAAGTGCCACCATCCAGAAGGGAAGTGCCACCATCCAGAGGGGAAATATCTCTATGGGAAAACACCACATTGCATAAGGAATACATCTCCATAGGAGAAACTCCACATTGCATAAGGAATACATCTCCCTAGGGAAAACACCACCTTCCACAGGAAGAACACCTTCCATCCTCTCCCCCCCATCAGCCATCACTCACTCCGGCTTTCTCGGGAGGTTTCTCACGCCGAAGGTTTCCCTGAGCAGAGCGCTGGGCACGGGGAGGAGCAGCCAGGGCACTGCCGGGACAGATGCAGAGGGCAGGGAATAAAGGCAGACCCTTCCATGTGCTGTGACAGCTCAGAGGATTGGTGATCTCCAAACGAAAAATGTTTAAAGAGTAGCACTGGGCAAACTCCCGTTGCTGGCACGGCCAGGAATGAATCCTGCAGGAGCAGCAGCTGTCTCGGCACATGGAACGCGAGGTTTTGGGAAAAATCCACCTTCTCACAAAATCCCAAAGCCCGAGGCTGGGGGTTTCCAGCAGCCCTCAGCACCTGGATTTGTCTTTTAGAGCAGCAGGGTGGGGGACACGAGGTGCTGCTGGCCCCTCACCCAGCCCAAACCAGGAGCACAGGAATATTCCCATCCTGTTGCCTCCAGAACACATTTTAATCCTATTTTCCTGCACACACACCCCATATCAAATTCTTAATTAAAAATCATCTGCTTTTGGAGTGGGGGAGGGACAGACAGAGCAGGCTGCACATTGAGTTTTGGGTACTTTTCCTCTGCCAGGTCACACATTCCCAAGTTCTCTCCGGAGGAAGCCCCAAGGGGCTGTTTGCGTAAAATAAATATTTTGTTTCACGTGCTGCCCACCCTCAGCTCGCACAACTCATCGAGGGGAAACTTTCCTTGCAGATCCTTTCCTGAACGCTCAGGCAAAACCCCTCCAAATATCCTGCCCAGGCAGAACAGCAATCCGTAACACTGAAACACGCCGAAATATAAACACAAACTTCCAGACAAAGGGCTAATCCCTGCCCTCGGAGGCTCCCACAGCCGGAGGAGCTGGATCATCCCAAGGAGGGCTGGATTTGGCCCTTTAGAGGCCACTGCAGTCGCTGCTGCAAGCCCGGGCTTGGAGCACGGCACAAACCCCGGCCCGAGCCGCGGGCAGGTACCGCAAGGGGCTGCGGATGCTCCACCTGCCTCCAGCAGCGGCACAAACTCGGGCTCCCAAAGGACGAACCCGGCAGGTTCAGGATCCCCGGACGCTACAGCCAAATAAAACGGAGCAGGAGGAGGGAAAGAAAAAAAAATCCCACCCCAACCCCAGCGCTTTGTGCGGGGACCGGCGGGGACCTGGCTGCTGAAATCAGCCTCGAATCTGATTTGATTTTTTTTTTTTTTTCAGTTTCTCTCCGCGCCGTAATATCAGGAACGGGAAGGGATGGGATGGGAAGGGATGGGAAGCGATGGAAGCGGCGCAGGCCCCGGGCTCCGGCTGCCGGCGGGCCCCGGGAGGACGCGGCTGTCCCCGGAGCAACACGTCCCCGAGCCCGTGTCCCTCCGCACGGCGCTGGTACGTCCCTGTCACACCCCGCGATCGCCTCCCACCGCCCCCAGCGCTGCCTCCCACCAGCCAGCGCCAATTCATCGCCTCCTCCTCCTCCTCTCCTCCTCCTCCTCCTCCTCCCCGCACGGTGGGAGAAAATGAAGTTGCTGTCAAGCGACGATAAATTCATGCGACAGCCAGGGCTAATTAAGCGGCAAAGTAGCTGCGAGCGTGGCGGGGCCGCGGCTCCGGGCCGGGCTCGGTGACAGCGCTGCGCTGCCCGCGGCTCGGGCCACTCGCCCGGCGCCGTGGCCGCGGCCACCCCCGCTGGGGACGCGGGGACAAGGCGCTGGGGACACCGAGCTGACACCTCCGGGAAAGGGAAAATGGAACCTGGCCGGCTGGCTGGGCACCCGCAGCGAGCCGGGAAGGAAGGAAGGAAGGAAGGGCGAGAAAAAAAATAAAAAATAAAAAATCCCAAAGATCCACGCAGAGAACAACAGCGAAAAAAGGAAATAATAGCGACAAAAGCCCCCGTGCCTACCTTTGCCGGGGGCCAGCGGGCAGATCCCGGAGCGCTTGGGGTCGGTGGCTGTTCCCTTCTTTATGAAATGTTCGGCTCAGCCGGTGCTATTTGCATTCTTTCATTAGCACCTGTTTCAAGTAAGGAAGGAGAAAGCTCATTGCGAGATCAGCTTCCTCTCCGAATAAATTATTAAAAAAAAAAAAAAATGGAGAGAGATGCACGCTGCCAAATAATAATAACGCTAATAAAAATCAAAAAAATACCACATGGATATTAAAGCCCAAAGTAGGCAGTTTAATAATGGGAGGTCTTGCAGGTTGTGAGCATGCTCCAGCCGGAACAAATCCTTCCTCTGTTATTCCTCTGAATAAAAATAAACCACGATCAAGAAACCCAAACGGAAGCTTCCTCCTAGAATCCCTGCTGCTGAAAAATATGTAATAAATTCAGCCCAAAGACGCAGACTCTAATCAGCAGCTGTTTTCTGGATCCAAAGCCAGCCAAAGCCTCTCTTGTCTTTTCCCACTATGAGTCGAGGCCTTTTTGAAAAGGGTTTTAACCTTTTAAAGACACAGCGCACCAATTATCACTTCTGGAGGACTGTCACTCACGGCGCAGGGAAATTAATAAAGCGGCAGCGGTGGCACAGTCGGAGCACGGGGAGGTGTGGTTTGCCCTCCCAGGGTTGCCTCGGGAATATTATTGTATGATTATTATTTTTAATCGGACCCCCTCCCCTTCGGGGAAATAATAATAATAATAAAGTGCGAACTCGCCAGCCGGCTCTGGGATAAATGCAAAGTCATTATAAAAAGGAGCAGCTGCTGGATGCCATTCGCCGAGTTCTGCCGTGGCTCCTTAGTGGGGTTAAATTTGTTGCGAGTGAATTTTTCGGGGTTAACAGTTTGCAGCCCGGCCGGAGCTGGGAGAGGGTTAACGACAGGCACAGAGCAGCTCTGTCAAGTGCTTCCCATCAAACCGAGGACCAGGCTGCGAAGTTTGAACCGAGCAGCTCTGGCACAGCAACACCGCGTCCTTCCAGGGCTGGCATTCCGGGTTTTGACCAAACCCGACCGAAACCCCCCCGCCCCAAAAAAAAAAAAAAAAAAAAAAGAGCTGAGCCCTCCGCTAAGCAGCGCCGTGCGCGGCACAGCTCGCCGGGGACAGCGCCGAGCCATCGGCTCTGGGGGGACAGCACACATCCCCCCAAAGCCGCGCGGCCCCAGGGCAGCGTCCCCCGGCCGTGCTGCCGCCGTGCCCGGCCCACCTGGGTGGCGGTGGCATCCTCCTGGTCAGCGCTCGGGGCCATCCCCGGGGTGCCGCGGCTCCTCCGGCCGCTCTCGCCTCCGGCCAGGCTGTGCGCAGCCCCCGGCATGCGAGCCGGCGGCTCTCCCGCCCTCTCCCCCTCCTCCTCCTCCTCCTGCTGAAAATCATCATATTTCATGTGTGGCTGCTCCAGCCCCGCCAATTGGCTGGGCACAGGCGGGCGGAAATGTCAGCGGCAGCCCAGCATCGCTGCCCGCCCGCGGCCGCCCCGCGCTGCCCCCGGGACCACCGCGGCTGCCAGCACCGCCGGGGGACACGGGGACAAGGGACTGGGGCGTTCGCTGAGCCTTCTCGGCCCCTCCGGCTGCGCTCGGCACGGATGGAGCTGCCGGCAGCGTGACCTTGAGCAGCGCGGGTGCGGTGGCTGCCGGCGAGGAGCGCTGCGATCCGGCCGGGGGAGATGGGGCACATCTGCTGGGCTCCGGGAGCCGCCGGCACCCGGCTGTCCTTCCCCGGCTGCCCTTCTCCTCCTGCCCTTCCCCTCCTGCCCTTCCCCTCCTGCCCTTCCCCTCCTGCCCTTCCCCTCCTGCCCTTCTCCTCCTGCCCTTCCCCGCCTTCCCGGCCCCACCGCGGCCGCCCCGAGGGACGAGCCCCGGGAAATGCAGCGCTCCCGGCCTTGCCACACATTTTCAATTAAGCTTGTCGCTTAATTCCAGAGCTTTCTAACAAGATCGGGATCAGTGTTTTCTTGATTTTTTTTTAAACAGCTGGGATTTGGAAATAGGAGCTGGCCTGAGGCTCCTCTGGAAGTGTCCATGGCCAGGTTGGACATCGGGGCTTGGAGTAACCTGGGACAGTGGGAGGTGTCCCTGCCCAAGGGATGGGACAGGATGAGGCTTTAAGGTCCCTTCCAACCCAAACCTGGGAAGTCTGGGATTCTGTGATTCCATCCCCAGCTCAAGTGGGAAGACAGCCCAAGACTTCTCCTCATTTGATCATTTTCCTTCTCCGAGCAGGTGAGGATTAAGAAAGAAACCCAAGAATCCTTTGGAAATGAAGCAATGGAATAATCATGAGGAAAGCCGGCATCTACCTCCCCTGCACACACCTGAGAATGGAAGGTGAACACGTCCAGGGACAATGGAAAATGTTCTCCTAAGGAACAAGGGAGCCTGCTGGGCTCTCCAGGACTGCGAGGAACAGGGGAAGCACAACAGCCAAAAGCCAACTTTTATTTCCTGGCTGCTTACACAAGGATAAAAAACAAAAAAATAAAACAGACAAAAAAATTGCATTGTCACAGAAACTAAAGAGGATTTGAGTGCGGCATTTGTGGCACAAATCAGCTTAGGGAACCTGCAGTTCCCTCCCTGCTGATTGGCAGAAAACTCCGTGGGAAATGGGCAACAGATTGGATGGAAGAGTGAAAGCTCCAAAGCTTCCTTATCCGGCCACGTGAGGAGCAGCCTGGAGCCCAGACCTCCTCAGCGGGTGGATCCTCCTGCAAGGGGAGCCTGGTGGTCACCACTGCCACCATCTCCGGTGTCCCCAGGTCCCGGCAGTGCTGTGGCACAGCAGAGCCCATCACCACTGTGTGTCACTGTAGGCATTGAAACCAGAGAGGGGAAAAGAGAGCGTTGGGCTGCTGAGCAAAAACAGCCCCACTGAGCAAAAAAATACCCCAGTGAGCAAAAAATAGCCCCACTGGGCAAAAAAAATACCCCACTGGGCAAAAAAATACCCCAGTGAGCAAAAACAACTGCACTGGGCAAAAAAATACCCCAGTGAGCTCTTCACACTGCTCTTCCTGCCCCAGATTCCAAGAGGAATTCCAAATCCAGACATTCCAACATCTACCCCAGCCTGGGCTCCAGTGATGATCCAAGGTGTGCAAGGGGCCAGGCACCATCCAGAGAGCCTGGGGGTGTTGCTGGAGGTGTTGGGGTGGCTTCACCACGTGAGGCTCCCCCCAGTGCCACCCATGGGAGCCCAGGTGTCACCAGGCCTTGGTGGCCTTCATGGGCTGCAGTTCCTACAGCCACAGGTGACAAAAAGGGCTGTGGAAGTGTCACGAGGTGGCATCTAAAGCCGTGAATGGCTGCTGGGAAAGGCAGAGTGACCATCGGCTGTAATTGGGCACCAGAGCACACAGTCTCCAACCTCCTGCCCAAAAAAAATCCGCCCCAGTGCCCAAAACCAATTGCAGGAGATCTGAGGGATGAGGTTTCCTTTGGGAAAATGGACAATCCATTTAAAATCCACTGGTGGTGGCTCTGTAGGCTCGTCACCACCCAGGAGCTCCTCCAGGTTCCTGCTTTGGGGACCTCGTCCCTCCTAACTGAGCTGAGCCCAAATCTTGTTCATCCCCTGCGAAAATTCAGAGATCAGGCCCAAAATGGGAGGGAATTCCAAGAGCTGAGCTCTGCCAGGTCTGCTCTTTATCCCAGACCATCACCATCCTGCTCTTCTCTGCCAAAGGGCTGGATGGGAGGTGTTGAATAATTCTTCTCCTACCCCAGGGTCCTTGAAGCTTCCCTCTGACCCCACACAATTTTTAGGAGTTTCTGAAGAAAGAACACCACGGAGTAGAAGTTGGGGCAAAGTCACAAGCACCCGATTCACCCCTGGGAAGAGAAATCAATAAAATCATCCCAAAGCCAAGTTGTGTGTCCATTAGATAAATAATTCATTCTATAATAGACCAAATCAGCCATTATTAAAGACCTTGGCAATGAGAGTGGGTTTTGGGCGCTGGCCCCCTGAGAAAAGCTCCTGCCCGCTGCCACAGGCACAGGGCAGGGATTTATCTAAACCCCACAGCCATTCCTGACACACACTCCTCAAACCCCGAGCTGGCGGGTGCTGGGGAATGATGAGCTGGGCTCCACGCTGGGGCTGGATTGCTGGGAACAAGGAAAACCCTCCTGCTGCACGGCCAGGGACAGGAGCTGGTTTGGATTGGTGAAAAGGAGGAGCAGGAGGAGTGGGATGGATAAAAAACAAAGCCAAAGCTGCTGGTTTTCCACTCTTTTCAGGCAGGATGTGCTGCTGGCAGCCCCAGGTATCAGTGACATTTCAGAGGTCAAAGATAATCCCTCCGTGGCTCATTCCTCCTTCTTTTTCTCCCGTGAACATAAATCATCAGGTGAAAAATTCACAGCATGAAGAAGATTTTGAAACTTCCTTGTGGCTCTTTCCCGTGACAACCCCAGCTCTGGGGGGAAGGACACGGCTGCAGGGAGGAGTTTAGGGCTTGTTGAAACCTCTGGAATATTTCCAACAGGCAGCCCTGCCCCTTTCCCCAGGATCCATCCCTGGTGTGCAGAGCACAGCAGGGTCAGGCTGATCCTTCCGTGGGAATTCCAACTTTTAATGGGGTTTCTCCCGTGAGGAGTGACAGGGAGCCATGGAAACACCAGGGAAACACCATGGAAACGCCACGGAAATGCCACGGAAATGCCACAGAAATGCCGCGGAAATGCCATGGAAACACTACAGAACCACCAGGGAAACACCAGGGAAACACCACAGGAATAAACACCAGGGAAACACCAGGGAAATGCCACGGAAACACCATGGAAATGCCACGGAAATGCCACGGAAATGCCACAGAAATGCCACGGAAATGCCATGGAAACACTACAGAACCACCAGGGAAACACCCAGGAAACACCATGGAAACCCCAGGGAAACACCAGGGAAATGCCACAGAAACACCAGGGAAACACCATGGAAAACCCAGGGAAACACCAGGGAAACACCAGGGAAACCCCATGGAAACACCAGGGAAATGCCACAGAAACACCAGGGAAACACCAACGCTCGGCCCTTTCCCTCTCAAAGCCCCCTCAAAGCCGCTCAGCAGGAAGCAGGGAGCTCATTTCCTTTTAATTGCTGTGTCAGGGACGCTCCTGGGAGTAAACGGGCCAGGGATGGGGTCGTTCTGCTGCTCCTCTTCCTGCACTTCTTTAACCAGGAGCGAAGACACCAAGGCCAGGGCTCCTTTGTGTCCACCCAGCTCCTCTGCAGCCTTCTGGGGCCTCCCCGGCCCCACAGCTCAAATCCTGGTGCCACGGGGCTTTGGGGTCACGCTCTGGGGCTTGGGAGGGTGCAGGCTGTGATGGATCAACACACGGCAGTCACCATTTGTGTTCAGACTCGGTGTTTATTGTTTCTTATCTATTTACAGACTCACGAGCCGTGAGCTCCAACCAGCAAGTCAGAGAAATGAGGCAACATGGAGTCCCTCGAACTCTTTCCAAGGTGATTTAAGCTCTAATTACCCAATAACGAGGCGACACCTGTATTATTTTTATTCCTGACCCAATAATGACCACCCAAGGCCCACCATGCAGACCCTTTCACCCAATTACAGAAAATCACCCAAACCCATGGAGAAGAGGAAGAACAAGGAAGAAAAGAACAACTGACCTCCACCCAAACATCTCCATCTTGCCCCACATGTTTTACTATATACCAAAATCTCCAAATCTAAGTTTCCGGAATTCTAACAGCCAAGGATAACAGGAGAGGGAATGGGGATGGGGAAAGCAGGGAACAGCTCTCAGACAGGGCTGGGAATGTCCTCAGGGCCCTGAGAGTCTCTGCCCAAACCGGCTGGGTGCTGATCCATCTGGTCCCCGCTGCAGCTGGGATGGGGCTGCACAGGAGCAGGGTGGGAAGGTGCAGAGCTGAGCAGCTCCTGGGGGCTGTTTGGGGCTGGATTTTGGGGTCATGGAGCTGCTGCCTCCTGAGCAGTCAGGTCCCAGATGGAAAAGTCCCATGTGCCATTTGAGTCTTTCCTGAAAATTTGAGGGGGTAGAAGACCCCCTCAAAGCTGGTTCAATGACAAAAATGACCAGAGTTTGGTTTCTGGAGGTTGTGTGGGGTGGAGGGCTCTGCCTCCTTCCCATCACGGATCCCTGTCCCCCAGCATGTCCTGAGCCTGTCCCAGCATTGCCCTGAAAGGGCCGGGATGTTGCACAGGGGAACGTTTATCATGGAATCCTGGAATGGGTTGGGTGGGAAGGGACCTGAAATCCCATCCAGGGTCACCCCAGCCATGGCAGGGACACCTCCCACTGTCCCAGGCTGCTCCAAGTCCAGCCTGGCCTTGGACACTGCCAGGGATCCAGGGGCATCCACATTTTCCCTGGACAACTCTGCCTGGTTCATTTTGTTCAAAGGAGGCCCAGTCCAGCGAAGGGAAATAAAAATCATGGAGCAAACCAGAGCCCACATGGTCCCAACCTCTCTTTTTTTGTACAACTCTTGTCCCTTTTCCTTTCTCCTGCTGCTCCTTCCGGGGCTGGACACTCTGTGGCAGCAAACTGCCTCCCAGGTGTGAGCCTGGGGTTGCCATCCCATCATCTGCCCCGATTTTGAGATGCAGATCTCTAAGCTCATCTGCACACCCAAATGAACATTTATTAACAGATTGAAGAAGAGCAAACCTCTGCAAATATTTGGATTATTACTTCTGTGCTCCAAAGTTACCATCTGATGCCAAAGGATGGGCAAATCCCAGCAAATTCAAGTTTCAGATTGGAAAATTGGGAGTTTAGGAGAGCTTTCCCTGTTGAATTTTCCTTGAGCCCACAACCTTTTTAGGTCAGAAACATCTTTGTCTGCTTAACTAAAAACTGACATAACCCCCACAATGAGATAAAAAATGTCACAGCAGAGCAGGGAGAGCCAGAACAGCTTTGTGGCCATCCCTACAGTGCAATATTCAGCCCCTCAGTGTGTCCCTGGTGACACTCAGGGGCACAGCATTAAGTCCCTGAGCAGCCTGAGGCCGTGGCTCCCAGGGACTTTATTGATCCCTCATCTCCACGGTATGTATTGATCCCTCATTTTCAGGGAATTTGTTCATTAATCCCTCATCTCCAGGGCGTTTTTTAATCCCTCATCTCCAGAGATTTTGTTTATTGATCCTTGATCTCCGGGGATATTGTTTATTAATCCCTCATCTCCAGGGATTTTGGTTATTAATCCCTCATTTCCAGGGTGTTTATTAATCCCTCATCCTTCAGGGTGTTTGTTTATGAATCCCTCATCTCCAGAGTGTTTATTGATCCCTCATCTCCAGGGGTTTTGATTATTAATCTCTCATCTTCAGGATATTTATGAATCCCTCATCTCCAGGGTGTTTATTGATCCCTCATCTCCGCTGTCTCCCCAGTGATCCTGTGCTGCCCAGGGCAGGTTCTGGGGCTCTCCCAGTGGCTCTCACCGGGGTTTGGGTGATCTCAGCTGGCAGGAGAGCAGGAGGAGAGGACACAGCTCCTTCCCAAGGAATGTTGTCTGGAGGTCTGACACCAACATTTGAAGTCAGGTGGATCCCAGCAGGATCCTGCCCCGGCCCCAGCCCCAGGATGGGCCTGGCTCATGCCTTGGTTCCCCTGCCTTTGTTCAAAGCCTTGTCCTCAGCCGGGCACCGCTCTGTAATTCCTGCCCCTGCAGCATCCCCATTAACCCAACCACAGACAGCAACCTCAGACCCTCCGAGCAGGAAGCGGCGTAATCTGCCGTGCATTAGAGGTCTAAAAAAACCCTGCCTAATGTTCCAGGAGTCTCAAGCTGTTAAGCCACTGCTTAACTCCGGTAATTCACCAGGAAGCCTCTCCCGTGGCACAGCCACCGAGTTGTTTGCATTTTCTAATAACCAGCACGTGACCAGGGCATTTAATGAGTTCCCGAAATAACCCGACCGAAAAGGCAAAACTCCGAGAGGTTTGGCTGCCCAGGGAGGGGGAAAAAATCATAATTAAAATAGAGAATGGGCAGGAGAATGAAATACAGGCTGGGGGTGAGTATAAAATCAATTAGGTGGAGTAGGGGGGGAGTTGCTTTCCTTTCTCCAGAGGGGTTAAGTGTGACAGGGGCTCTCCAGCCCTCTTCCCACTTCTCATCAGGGATTTAAGGAATTCTGGTCCCTCCCCTTGGATTCAACCCAGTGATGATTGAAAAGAAGGACCAGGAAAATCACTGGCTTTGGTACTGATGCCTCATTGTGTTATTCCAGAATTGTCTCTTTCCAAAGTGCAAGCAGAGGGATCAGAATTCCTGAAATGGAGTGGAGAGAGAAGGAAAAGGTTCTGCAGGTCCTGTGGGCTCCCTACTGCAGGCACTGGGCTGGAAAACCACGGGCCCCTTCCCACTTCTCACCCATCAGGAATTCTGATCCATCACCTTGGTTTTAGCACAGGGATGATTGAAAAGGAGAACCAGGAAAATCGCTGACTTTGGAACCACTTTGGAACCTCTGTGAACATCAACACACCTCCCAGATGTTACTGATGTCTCCTTGTGTTATTCCAGAATTGTTCAAAAAGTCCAATGGAGGATGGAAGGATGGAGGGGATGAAGGGTGTGGGGAGAGAAGGGAAAAGAGTCTGTGAACTCCTTGCTGCAGGGAGGGTGGGTAACCACAGCCCCAGATCCCAGCTGTGTCTGGAATTACCACTGCTCCCAAAGAACCATCACCAAGGCGGATCCTGTTTTAAAATTCTGGAAAAATCTGGGGTTTAAATAGTTTGGGGGTTCATTTTAAATCCAGGCAGGGGTGTGAGTTTATCTTCTGTCCATCCTGCTCCAGTCCAGCCCCCAGTGTCCCACTGCACGGAAAGCAGCAAAACCCTGGGACAGAAACTTCCTTTGGAGCAAGGGAGAGCCAGGCAGTGCCAGAAGTGCTCCGGGTGTGGATGGGAATTCCAGCTGCAGAGCTGGGCACGCTCCTGACACAGCAGCAAAGGGGCTGGGCAGGGCTGGGAACAGGGTCCTCACCAGGAATGGGAACAGGATCCTGATCAGCTTGGGAGGAGGATCCTCAGCAGAAAGGGAAGAAGATCCTCATGAGGCTTGAGATTGTCACGAAGGTTGGGAAGAGGATCCACACCAGGGCTGGGAAGAGATCCCCATGAGGTTGGGAATAGGATCCTGATCAGCCTGGGTGGAGAATCCTCAGCAGGAAGGGAAGAGGATCCTCACAAGGCTTGCAAAGAGGATTGTCACCGAGTTGGGAAGATGATCTTCACCAGGAATGGGAACAGGATCCTCAGCAGCACTGGGAACAGGATCCTCATGGGGTTGGGAATGTCGCACACAGAGCATGTCCCCACCCTGCCCTCGGGCACTGCAGAGTGGCCCAGGGGTGGCCTCTGGCCGTGTTCACTCCTGGTCCCGTGTGGCTTTGGGTGTCCCAGGGGTGGCCTCTGGCCGTGTTCACTCCTGGTCCCGTGGGGCTTTGAGTGTCCCAGGTGCCTCCACCGGGAAGGATGCATAGAAATGTTGGAGTCCCCCAAATCCAGAAGGCTGGGAGTGGGGCAGGCCGAGCTGCAGGCCAGAATTCCACCCTGAGGATGACCCCTGGCTCTGATCTCCCAGGCTGGACCTGCAGGGATGGGAACGTGAGCTCAGCCAGGAGCTGAGAGGCAGCCACAGCTAGAAGCTCCAAAAATGGGTTTAAAAACGTTGAATAAACACTGAGCTGGGAGATTTGACCAGAAATATTCACTATTTACACAAAAAAAAATCCATTTGACATTCTGTGCACCAAACCTGGGACAATTCCATGGAATTCTAGTGCCCATGGCAGCTCCAGAGCTGTACTGGGACCAGTTCAGGCACTGGGCCCCATCTGCATCCCACTGATGGATTTGGGATTGACATCCAATCCCAGGATACCCTCTCTGCAAAGCCAGACCGGGCTTAGAACTCCCTCAAATTTCATTTTCATATTTAAATGCTTCTACACATTTCAGTCATTTGGGGCTTGGGGATTTTTTTAGAGGTTTTTTTTTTTTTTTGGTTAGTTGGTTGGATTTTATTTGGGTTTTTTTTTTTTTTTTTTTAACAGTAGAAAAGAAGAGCCAAGAAATTTGTGGTTATTCTTTTTTCTTTTTCTTTTTTTTTTTTTTTTTTTAAAGCTTAAAACCTGCCCAAAGATTTCATTTCAAATCAGGCTTGGGGAAAGTAAATTACATTTTGGCCAAAGGCCAAGTCCTGAATTTCTAATTAATTGAATCAAACTTTTTCATAGTGGAACCCTTGATAATTCCTATAAGCAATTTCCCAGGAAAGGCAGTCAGGGAGAGCCCTGCACCAAATCAGACAGAAATGAGCAGGGAGTTCAAAGGATTTGTTCTCATTAACCCTGGAGAAAATGATTTCAGCCAGGAGCTGAGCGGCAGCCGCAGGTAGGAGCTCCAAAAATGGATTTTAAAAGGTTGAATAAACACTGAGCTGGGAGATCTGGCCTGAAATATTGATTATTTACACCAAAAATATGCATTTGATATTGATATCAAGCAGTGACCAGCACACAGGAGAATTCAAGTGTGGAAGAATTTGGATCTCTATTAAACCAACTGATTAAAGCTGGAATTAATAGCCCAGCTTGCCTAAAACCAGGGCTAATTTTATCAGTCTCAGCAGCTGGTCCAGTGCAAGATGTGGCCAGTCCTCAGGAACTCCTTCAATTCCCTGGGATGAGATAACAAAACCCCACGTCTCTGGCACACACTGAGGATTGGAATTTGGAATAAAATAACAGAAATCCTTGGTATTTATCAGGGAAAAGCTGCTCGATTCCCAGCTGAACAGTGGAAGCAGAAATTAAAGAAATTAATGGAACTATCAGTTGCAGGAATAATTAATTGGTTAAAGAGCTCAGGAGCACGGCACTCAGGGGACTTGGAGGTGCCTGAGGGGGAGGAATTCTCTGCCCTGTCCTGGGGAGGTCCCACTGCTCCTCCCATTCCCAAAAATATATCCCAGGGCACCCATTCCATGGAATTTTGGGGCAGATTTGGCTCTGCAGGAGCCTCCAGCTGGAATCTGTCCCACTGGTGCTGTTTTATCACAAAATATTCTGGGTTTTTTTCCTCATCAAGGGGATGATCCTCGGAGTTCCTTGGCAGGAGGAGCCTCTCCCAGGAATGCTGTGAGACGACAATTCCCAACTCCTGAGGGATGGGATGGAGAATCAGCCTCAAAAGGGGCCCGGGGTGCACAGGGAGAGCAGGAAATTGGGAATTAAAGACCCCCCCCAAGTTGCCCTCGGGCATTCCCAGTCCCAGGTGCCTCATGCCAAGAATTAATTATTTAAATTTATCAACTAACTTTATCAGCTAAATTATTATTATCATTATAAATTATAAATATTAATTATAAATTATAACATATAATAAATTATAAATTAACTATTTGTTATAAATTAGTTATTATTATAAATCTATCAAATAAAGACCAAAAAATTGTAAAACGCACTTTTGGTTCAAGGGAATATCTCTTATTAAAAAAACCCCCAAACTTCTGTTTAGATAAGCTCAAGGACAGGAAGAGACAGGATGAATTTCTTTAGTATTGGGTGTAAAATTAGCAGAAATTGGCACTTTGGAAAAAGAGGAGGTGGTGGGAAATTATGCAGGAAAGCTCCAGACTGAGTGGATTAAATCTCTCTCAGAAGATGTAAGAAAAAAGCAGAGAAAAAGCAAAGAAAGGCAAAAATAAAGGATCCCAAAGGAATTAAAAGGAAAGAATCCAAAAGAAAGAGAATAAGAGAGAATCCCAAAGTAAGCTGGACCTCAAGGATTGGGGAACGGTGAAAATAAAAAAATAACAAAGCCCAACTGAATTAGAGGCTGCAAGGAAAATTAAAGCAAGTAGGGAAAGAGAGAAGGAAAGAAAGGAAAAGGGAAAAGAAAAAAAAGGAAATAAGGAAAAAAAAGGAAAAAAGAAAAAAAAAAAAAAAAAAAAAAAAAAAAGGGAAAAGGGAAGAGGAAATGGAAACAGAAAAGAAAAAGGAAAGGGAAAGGGAAAAAAGAAAAGGAAAGGAGAAAGGGAAAGGGGAAAAGGAAAAAAAGGAAAGGAACAGGAACAGGAAAAAGAAAAGGAAAAGGAGAAAGGGGAAAAGCTTTAGAAACAGCATTGGGAGCAGCCAGCTGAAGTCAATCCTTCTTAAACCCATCCAGGAGAATTATGGATTAAAAAATCCCTAAAAATCGTGGAGAAAACAAAAAGAATCCCGAGGTTTTGTGAGGAACAAAGCCCCAGCTGAGGCCGGAGCATCACTGGGCTGTGGGAGCCCAGGCCAAGGCCAGCGCAGCCCAAAGGCAGAGTGAGGCAGGGCAGAGCCCAGGAGGGCTCAGGGAAGGGATTTGGGGTGGGAGGAAAGGGCTGGAGCAGATTTGGCACCGGCTCCTGTCCTGTGGGGCCGGAGATAAACACGGCTCTGCTTTAGCAGGGACAGAACAACACAAGTGTGAAATATCCCAGGTGAGGCTCCACAGTCCCTCGGTTTGTTATTGCTGAGCACATCCTTCCTGGACGGAGAAAATATCCCAGTTAAATTCCAGAGCCTGTCCGGTGTCCCAGGAGGGATCTTTGCACGTTGCTGAGCTGGACATCCACTGGAGTTTCAGCGCTGGGAACACAGAAACAGCTGGAATTATTTTTTTCCTTTTATCTCAATTTTTAATGTATTTTTTTGCAACTTCTAAGTCTGGTCCGACTCTGAATTCACTGAGAAATCCACTCACATCATTCACTGATGATCAGCTTAAAAATAAATAAATAAAATCTTTAAAAATTATTAAAAAATGGGATTTTTTTTAAAAAAAAAGTCAGTTTGCAACTCCTGCTCTGGACTAGGGACAGCAGCCAGGACACGGCTGGAGCTGGGCCAGGGCAGGCTCAGGCTGCAGAGCAGGGAAAGGTTCTTCCCCCAGAGGTGCTGGGCACTGCCCAGGCTCCCCAGGGAATGGGCACAGCCCCGAGGCTGCCAGAGCTCCAGGAGCCTTTGGACACCAGGGATGACAGGCTGGGGTTGGTGGGGTGCAGTAGCTGGAATCCAGGAACCCTGTGGATATTCCATGATTCTGTAATTCCAGGTTTGATTCCCTTGGGCACCTCTCAGCTCTCCTGTATTCCCTGTGTTGACAGCAACGGGAAAGAAAACATTTCCTAAATTCAGGATTAACAGGAAAACAAAGGGAAGAGCTTTTCCCTCCACCTGCCACATTCCCAGTGCATCCCAGTCTGGCACACGCTGAGTCCCAGCTCAGCCCCAGGGCCTGAGGGTGAGGATGAGAATGAGGATGAAGATCAGGGTGAGGATGGAGTATGAGGGTGAGGATGAGGCTGAGGATGGCCGGAGGGGCTGCAGGACCCCCCGTGCTGGGACCCCTCCTGTCCCCGCCTGGGGCTGGGGGCAGCCTCCAGCAGTGCCAGGGCAGGGATTACATGGACTGAGCACGGGAACTGCAGCTCCTGCTGGGGTTCCTGGCAGTTCCTGTGCCTCCCTTTCCTCTCCTGAAATGCAGCTGGGTTGGGAACAGCAGGAAAAAACTTCCTCCCAGTGACCGTGCCCTGAACAAAAAGCAGAGAGGGGCAGGGCTCTCCTCCCTGGGGATATTCCAGAGGTGTTGGACACAATCCTGTGCTGGGACCTGATGAATTTCTGCCTGAGCCCAGCGTGGTTTGAGCCCCACGAAGATTCATCAGACTCTGAGAGCTGCCAGCAACTTCCCAGAAATGGCTTAAGGATAATCAGTGAGACAGCATGACTGGAGGTGTCTGAGAAAGCAAAAAGGTTTTAATTAAAGTGAAAATAACAAAATATACCAAATAAAAGAGTAAAAGCCATGCACGATGCAGGGAGGTCCCTTGCTAAGACACCCCAAAAATGCCCCGAGAGTCTCTGAGCTCTTTCTTAAGTATTCAGCAATTTTGGAGGGGTTTTTGCAAGCTGCCCAATAGAAAATAGTGACATTTCTTGAGGAACAGCTCAAGGATCCAACAGGTGCCTTTGTCATGGGCCAGCTTTGGTGAGGGGAGCATTAAAGTTCTGGTTCTTTTTCCTTAAACGTTCAGGAGTGAAACTGAAACTCTTTTCCTGATATGAGAACACCAAAGTGAGGGGACAACAGGGACCCTCCTGTCCCTGCACCCTGAGCGGGGAACAGCCACCAGCAATGCCAAGGCAGGAGTCACATGGATTCCACGTGGCAGGACATTCCCAGTGTGGCCATCCAGGAGCTCTTTGTCTGGCACTGCAGCCCTGGTTTGTGCCTGAGGTGTTTTGGTTTTCTGAAATCCTTTCCCCAGGAGGGATTTCTTCTTGATGTCCCTCTGCTCTGACCAATGGGAGTGAAGAGGTTTGTCTTTGTGTCACAAATCCAATTGGTCTGTGTGAAATGGTATAAAAGGAAGACACATCCCAAAAATAAAGGAGTCATTTTCAGCCTTCTGAAGTCAAAGTTCTGTGTCATTGTGGTGTGAAACAGTGTCACATCCCAGCCCCAGGGGCTGGCACTGCTGGGGCTGATCCCCTTCCCAGTGAGGTGGCAGCTCCCCCGTGTCCCCCACACTCAGAGCCAGACCTTTCCTCACCAGATCCCCTCCATCTCCACCCTGGCAGAGCCTCAGGAGCCTCATCCCATAAATCCATTTATTCCCAGAGCATTAACACAAGAACAGTCCTGAGCTGCTGCCTCAGAGGAGGGACCCCAAAACACCGCCCTGATTCTCCACAGCCCCACAGATAATCCCAAAATCCCCCAGTCCAACTGCTCCAGTGCTGGGATGTCCCTCCTGAGCCATGGATGTTCCTGGGTGTCCCTCACCCCTGTGCCCAGGTCCTTTTGCCATCCCCAGGGTTGGCAATTCCCACCCAGAGCTCCACCTGTGTCCCCCAAACCTCTCAACACTTTCTTTAAATTCTGGGTTCTGTATCTTCTCCAGCAAATTCCAGGGAAAAAAAAAAAAAAAAAAAACAGGAAATGGAGATTCCTTTTGGACCTGGCTCTTTTTCTCATCAATTCTTTCAAAGCACAGCAGCAGCAGCAATTCCATGTAGGATCACTGAAATTGATTTAGAATTAAAACAGAAGCTGATCCTGCACCCCAGAGGAGCTGATCCCACCCCTGGCAGTGTCCAAGGCCAGGCTGGACAGGGTTTGGAGCAGCCTGGGATGGTGGAAGGTGTCTCTGCCATGGCTGGGGTGGGATTTCCATCCCAAACCATTCTGAGTTCATGATTCCAACAGGATTTCTGAAATAATTCATTAACGCTCACTTAATTTGCATTATTAAGTGCTGAGAATCAGCAGAGGGGCCGCAGCCACAGATGGGCCTCACAATAAAACAGCCCTTCATAATCAATATCTCTGGATTAAAAAATGAGGATTAAACAGGTTATTCCCATCTCCCAGCACCACCACACCTTTCATTTCCCAGAAACCTTTCCTTTTCCCCTTGAATCGCACAAACTTCTCCAGAGGACTCATTATCCAGCAGGAAAACCAAACTGTCCCCAGTGACCTTCTGCAAAAAGGGAAAAACGCCTCAGGGAAGAGTTTGTTGGTTGTTTGGTATTTTTTTTTCCCCTGGCTTGTTTTTGTTATTCAAAGAAAAACTTTTAACTGTTCAATGAATCAGCCAAGGGGAAGGAGGTGAGTGCAGCCGTTTGTCAAGAAAATCCCACAAGGGACGAGGAAAAGTGGCAAAGGAAGGCAGGGGGTTCCCAGGTGCCTCAGGAATGTTTTCCAGGGAAATTGGATCCAGAAATAGGAGAAATAGGGTTGGAAATAACCCGAGTTTTTACAAGGAAAAGCAGCCAGGAGTGGGCAAAAGATGAGCTGGCAGGATGGGTTCAAAATTCCCGTTACACCAGATCTCTGTCAGGGCTCTGCCCCGGCTGTTTGTGGTCTTTATTCAGGTGCCTTCCTCCCAATCCCTGCTCAAACCATTTCCCTGGAGCTCCTCTGCTGGGGAATTGGGAATATGAGCAGTGGGAAACTCTCGGGAGGATGAGGATGGATTTTGGGCCAAGGTGGGCTGGAGGCAGAGCTCCATCCCAGCAGAGGAACCATTTCACACCTCAGGGAGCCTCGTTTTCACATTGATAAAACACTGGAGATTCCCATCCAAACATTGCCCCAGCCAGGTTTAAACCCTGAGCCGAGGAAATCCTGGGATGTCCAAGGACCCCCGAGGCTGCCAGAGCCCCAGGAGCCTTTGGACACCACCCCAAATTTGGGATTGTTGGGGTGCAGGAGCTGGGCTGGGTCATCTTCTGCGTCCTTCCCACTCAGGACATTCCCTAAATCTATGATAATAAAGTTTTAAACCCACTAAACTCACCAGAGCTCAGCGAGGAGCAAAAATCCCTCACCAAGGCACTTCAGAGGTTCAGGAATTTCTCCCTGCACATTCCCACAATAAAATATTCATTTTCTGCCCTCTGCTCCTTTGAGTTTCATCCATCGCAGGGCTCTGCCTGTGGTTTGCTGCTCTCCAAGCACCACATTGGGAAGTTTTAATTAGGCAGAAGCTCTGCTCTCCGAGTGCCCAAAGCCACCTGCGTTGGCTCTGGGGGGTGAAACTCTGGATTCTCCATGGAAAAGCAGGAAAAAACCCCATTGGGATGAGGAGGAAGTGCAGCCCTGGCAGCCCAGCCTGACAGGCAGCGCTGGAGAGGTTCCCCTCCTCTTTTCAATAATTGAATTGAAATTCTTCCTAACGCAGAAATTAATTGACTCTCTTTAAAAGCGAGCGCGTTGTCAGGCGTTGGAGGAGCTGGGCTCGCTGCTGCTGCTCCCGGTGAAATAAAAATAGCCATTGGTGGCACTAAGAATAGCCGGAGGCAGCAGCTGATCCCTGTCACCTGCCCGGGCTGTCCCGGCACCTCCGTGTCCTTCCAGCCGCGGGGACGGGCAAAGCCAGCCAGAAATGCGAGAAAATCACCCCAAAATGGAGTAAAACCACTCAAAAAATATAGGTAACCACCCCAAAATGCAGGGAAGTGACCCAAAATACAGGAAAACCACCCCAAAATGAAGGAAAACCACCCAAAAATGTGAGAAAACCACCCAAAAGTATTGGATAATCACCCCAAAATGCAGGGAAGTGACCCAAAAATGAAGAAAAACCACCCAAAAATGCAGGAAAACCACCAAAAAATGCAGGAAAATTACCCAAAAATGAAATAAAAACCACCCCAAAATGCAGGGAACTGACCCAAAAAATGCAGGAAAACCACCCAAAAATGCAGAAAACTGACTCAGTGCAGGAAAATTACCCAGAAATGCAGGGGAAAGACCAGAAAAAGCTGCAGGAAAATCATCTCGAAATATCGGAAAAGGAGCCCAAAAGATGCAGGAAGATGACCCCTAAAAATTAGCAGGGAAATGACCCAAAAAGAAGCAGGAAAACACCACCCCACACCCACCCCCCCCCGCCCCGAAAAAAAAAAAAAAAGGAAAAAGCAGGAAAATTACTCCAAAACTGCAGGAAAATGAGCCCTAAAAAGATGCAGGAAAATGACTCAAAAAAGAAACCAGGAAACTGCCCAAAAAAGCAGGAAAATGGCCAAAAAAGCAGGAAAATTACTCCAAAATGCAGGAAAATTATCCCTAAAAAGTAGCAGGGAAATGACCCAAAAAGAAGCAGAAAACCAGCTGAAAAATGCAGAAAAAAAATGACACCAAACAGATGCAGGAAAATGACCCAAAAATGCAGGAAAATGACCAGGAAAAGATGCAGGGGGGGAAAAATGCAGGAAAACGACCCCAAAAAAGATGCAGACAAATGATCCAAAAAAATGCAGGAAAAACAACACAAAAAGAAGCCAGAAATTTACTTCAAAAGAAGCAGGAAAATGACCCAAATATGCAGAAAAATGACTCCAAAATGCAGAAAATCTTGGCTTTGGTGGAGCTGGGAGCAGAGGCACAGCCCCATCCTCCCCTCCTGGAGCTGCCACAGACTCTCCATGAGGATGGGAAACGACCCCAAAAAAGATGTAGGAAAACAACCTAAATTAAGCAGGAAAACGACCCAAAAAACCCCAAGAAATTGTCCCCCAAGTGCAGGAAAACAACACAAAAAAAAAAAAAAAAAAAAAAAAAAAAAAAAAAAAAAAAAAAAAAAAAAAAAAAAAAAAGATGAAAAGATGCAGAAAAATGATCCAAAAATGCAGGAAAACAACAGCAAAAGAAGCCAGAAAACTACCCCAAAGGAAGCAGGTAAACAAGTAAAAAATGCAGAAAAATGACTCCAAATGACTTATAATGCAGCGAAGGGCAGGTTTGGGCAGAGCTCCATCCTCCCCTCCTGGAGCTGCCAGGGATTCTCCATGAGGATGGGAAATTTTGGGATCACTTGGCTCCATCTCTTCCTCATCCATGGAAGTGTCCAAAGCGGGGGAAAAAGAAAGGAAAAAAAAAAAAAAAAAAGAAGGAAGAAAGAAAAAAAAAAAGTCTGTCAAAAATGAGCACTACAAAGTCCTCCTTTTTTTTTTTTAATTTTTTTTTAATTTTTTTTTTTTTTTTACCAGGGGCAAGACCCCAAAACTTTGTCGAGGGTGGGATGAGGGAAAAAAAAAAAAAAAAAAAAAAAAAAAAAAAAAAAAAAAAAAAAAAAAAAAAAAAAAAAAAATGAAAGATTTTGGCTTCTCCCTGCAGCTAAAATCTGCATTTCCCTGCGGGTTTCACCTACCCCAGGGAAAATCCTTTGAGCAGCTGAAAAAAAGGGGAAAAAATAATAACGATGAAATAAGAAAAGAGGCTCTGGGCGGGTTTGGGAAGGATTTGGGGAGGGTTGGAAAGGCTCTCGGCTGAACTTCAGCCCTGCTGGAGGCAGCAGATGGGGAGGGCTGGAAACACCGGCCCCGAGAGCAGCTCACACAAATTTGGCTTGGGGCAAAATAAAAAATTAACAGAGCCTGGACAAAGGAAAGGGAATTTCTGTAGTTAATTCTCAGTGTCTTGGGCTGGGGAAGGGGAATGTTCTAAAGCAGAGATTTGTTGGTATCGACATCCCATAGATCACACAGGTGGGTTTTAAAATTATGGAAAGGAATCAAAGAGCAGTGGGATTTACTTTTATTTTTATTTTTTAAATTTAATTTTAAAGTTATTTTTAATTATTTTTATTTTGAATTTTATTTATATTTTATTTATTTTATTTAGTATTTATTTATTTATTAATCCTTATTCTTTTCGTCATTCTTATTCTCATTCTTATTTATACAATATTCATATTTTAATAGTTTTTATTCTTATTTATTTATATTTTTATTTATCCTTATTCTTTTCGTCATTCTTATTCTCATTCTTATTTATACAATATTCATATTTTAATTAGTTTTTTATTCTTGTTTTTTATTTATATTTTTATTTAAATTTGTATTTGTATTTCTATTAGCATTTGGGTTTTTTTAATTTTATTTTTATACATATTTATGAAATTATATCGTTTTCTATTTATTTATTTATGTATAAAAATATAGTCTAGATTTTATATTCTATTTATATATGTATATAGTTTTATGTTATATATTTTATACAAATTATTTATATTCATAATTATATTTATATGTTAAACTAAATGTCAGGTATTTCCCAGCCTTTCCTGTTTCCTGCAGATAAATCAGCTTTGCTGGCACAGGGTGAGAAGGCACCTGGACACACAGAAATTTAAACCAGAACAACACCAGAACTGGGGGTTTTAGTGGAAATCAGAGGGAAAATCCCCTTCCATAAAACTCCAGAGCCTGGTTTGCCCCATCCTCCGGGATTCAGGGCGGGAGGCTTGGACACCAAACTCCAAAAGGGTTTGAGCATTTGGAGTTCTGCGCTCTGCAGGAGGAGCAGAGCCTCGGAGGAGCCTGAGAGTGCAAAACTTTCAATATTAAATTCAATATTCAGCTGTTTGTCAATAATTCCAAATTAATAATAACTTAGATAAAGTAGAATTCATTTTATCATAGGGAAGAGCTGGGGGTGCTCCATGGAGAGGAGAAGCTCCAGGGAGAGCTCCGAGCCCCTGGCAGCGGCCTAAAGGGGCTCCAGGAGAGCTGCAGAGGGACTGGGGACAAGGGCTGCAGGGACAGGAGCCAGGGAATGGCTTCCCACTGCCAGAGGGCAGGGCTGGATGGGAGATTGGGAACTGGGAATTGTTCCCTGGCAGGGTGGGCAGGGGCTGGGCTGGAATTGCCAGAGCAGCTGTGGCTGCCCCTGGATCCCTGGCAGTGCCCAAGGCCAGGCTGGACACTGGGACACTGGGAGGTGTCCCTGCGTGGAATGAGCTGAGATTGAAGATCCCAAACCCACCCAAACCCTTCTGGGATTCAGATTCCTGAATCAAGGATGAAAACCATTGCACAGGATAAGGGAGCAGCTTGGGATGGTGGGAGGTGGGATGGGATGGGATGGGATGGGATGGGATGGGATGGGATGGGATGGGATGGCCCTGCAATGTTCCCTGGGCCCTGCCTGGTTTTGCAGACAAGCTCCCAGCACGTGGAAAACCAACCAAACCCTCAGGAAAATCGACATTTTAGACACATCCAAACACCACAATCCTGCTCTCCCCCTTTCCTCCTTCTCCTGGACCAGGTGTGGGACACACCAGGAGAAAGCAGCGGTGGTGTTTGTCTGGAGCAGGGAACAATGGGATTTGCAGGCAATTAAAATCCCAGTTTGCTCTGAAATCCCAGTCAGGCAGCACTCACTGATTTCTGTCAGCAGCTGCAGGGGACAATTTCCCTTCCAGCCACTTCCCTCCCCAGGAATCCTTGGCAGACACCGAGTGCAGAAGGAAAATCCTTCTCCAACTCATCCAAAAACAACAATTTGGGTATTTTTTTTTAATAACTTGAAGCACGAGCAGTTGTGGGACAAACTGCCCTGAACCCCAGGGCCCTGTGCTGATCCCACAGAGGGGCTGCCAGGGGTGCATTTGCTCCAAAATTCCACATTGGAATTGCTCAAAAATCCCCATTTTCCAGCAGTTTTACACACCAGGCCTGTGTGAATATAGAATAGAATAGAATAGAATAGAATAGAATAGAATAGAATAGAATAGAATAGAATAGAATAGAATAGATATATTATATTCTTTATATTATATAAGTGTATATTTATTTATTTATAAATGTAGAAATATATTTATATATATATATAATATATATAATGTTATATTTTTATATTTTATGGTTTTTAGATATTTATGTTTAAAGAATTTTTATTTCATTTCTTGAATTTTAATTAGTTATATTTCTACCTGAATCTGGGAGCCATTCAGCAGGTTCTCGCTTCACCTCACGTGCCACACCCCAAACCCCTGAGTTATTTTGGGTGCCAAATCCCCTTTCCTCAGCCCCCCAGCTCCTCAGATTCCCATTTCCCAGGATTTCTGGGGTACAGAAAGCCACATTTTTCACAGCCACGAGCTGGGATCTGTCAGGAATTTGTCACCTGATCGAGGGGCAGGATTGCAGATCCCCGAGGGCTGTAAATTGATTTTTGTCTGGCAGGAGCAGAGCAGCCTCACTCTGCTTGACCTCAGTCCTCCTTTGGGGCAGCAGCAGCTTTCCAAGTGGAGGGAAAATGGAATTTTTGATAGAATCCTGGTGGATTTAAGGTTTTGTGTGCAGGGGTGGCCCTGCAGCTCAGGAGGGACAGAGGAGAAGAATTCCCATTGAGCCAGGGAAAGGCTGAAATTCCAAAGGATTGTGGAATTATGGGACTCCAAATAATGCTGGACAGCAGATCCGGGATCTGAGGGAGGCTTGAGACTCAATTTCCCATAGAATTTCCCACCTCCCAAGCTCAGGTGTGGCCTCAGGGCTTTTCAGAACCTCCTTTTTCCTCCTGGGATCCCTCGGCACACCTGGACACCCCCAGGGTGGGAGGGAGGGAAAGGGAACATCCCTGAGCTCCTCAAATCTCATCCTGAATTCCCACCCTGAATTCCCACCCTGAAATCCCATCCTGAATCCCCCCTGAATCCCCACCTGAATTCCCATCCTGAATTCCCATTCCTGCAGGTCAGCACAGCCTCAGGATCTTCTAGCAAAAGTTCCCCAAACCCCCAGGGATCTGATTTCCTGCTGCAGGGAGTATTGGATGTACTATATATATTATTATATGTGCAAATATGTGTGTGTATATATATATGTGTGTATATATATCTGTGTATGTATATGTGTGTATATATGGATAAGATACAGGATGTAAGATATATTACCAATGTAATATCATATCATATCATATCATATCATATCATATCATAGTATATTATATAATATTATATAATATATTGTATATTGTATATTGTGTATTATATAATATAAATATATTGTATATAGTATCTATTATATAGTATATTGTATATCGCATATTGTATATATTATATTGTACATTGTATATTAATATTTAATATTAATGTATAATATATTGTACAGTATATAGTATACAATATATAATATATAATATAATATATTAAGGATTAAAGACTAGATTATATATTACATATTAAATATTTATTAAATATTGAGCATTGGACATTGAATCCTAATTGTATAATATTAAATGTTATCTATAATATTTAATATTATGTATGATATAAAATACCTTATATATTCATTATATATTATATATTATATGTATATTATATGTAATACATGCCGATTCCAGTAGATTTGGGATTTTTTGAGAGCCTGGGGTTGGTTTGAGGATAAAACTCCTCTTCACTGTATTTTATCACATTTAAAGCCAGAGTTCACCCATCTTGGGTTTCTGTTCAGCTCTGAGCATTTCCTGGAATCCCAGAATCCTGGGGGCTGGAAAAGCCCCCTGAGATCAGATCCAGCCATTCCCAGAATCCAACAATTCCCCATGTCCCAAGTGCCTCATCCAGGGCTTTGAAACCCCTCCAGGGATGGGGAACACCCTGCAGCAGTCCTGGGGATGTTCCATGTGACCTTCACGGATTTAAACTGAGTTTAATGATGTCCCAAAGTCCAGGGCAGAAACTTGACCCTCAAATTCCAGAATTTGGGAAGGATTTCAGTCCTTTCCATGCCAGAAATCTCTTTATATAGAAATTCTCCCTCCTGGGGTGTCAATAAATGGTCCTAAAATACTCATTTTATGGAATCCCAGAATCATGGGGGCTGGAAAAACTCTCAGAGATCAGATCCAACCATTCCCTGTGTCCCCAAGTGCCACATCCAGGGCTTTGAAACTCCTTTAGCATCCGGGATGGATCCTGTGCCAGTCCTGGGGATGTTTTAAACGACCTTCAAGGATTTAAGCTGAGTTTAATGATGTCCCAAAGTCCAGGGCAGAAACCTGACCCTCAAATTCCGGAATTTGGGAAGGATTTCAGTCCTTTCCATGCCAGAAATCTCTTTATATAGAAATTCTCCTTCTGGTGTGCTGCTAAACCCTCCTTAAATACTCATTTTATGGAATCCAAGAATTCTAGAGGCTGGAAAAGCCCTCTGAGATCAGATCCAACCATTCCCAGAATCCCCATCCAGGGCTTTGAAACCCCTCCAGGGATGGGGAACACCCTGCACCAGTCCTGGGGATGTTCCCTGTGACCTTCACGGATTTAAACTGAGTTTAATGATGTCCCAAAGTCCAGGGCAGAAACCTGACCCTCAAATTCCAGAATTTGGGGAGGATTTCAGTCCTTTCCATGCCAGAAATCTCTTTAACTGGAAATTCTCCTTCCTGGGGTGCTAATGAGCCTCCCTGAGACTCCTTCTTGGCCAAGGCTCCTTCCAGCTGAAGATTTTCTGCCAAAGCAGCTCCTAATTTAGAACTACTCTGTCTTAACTCGAATTTCTGCTCAATTGACCTCCTGGGCTCCTTCCTCGGTCATTCCATGGAAAATTTGCTCTGTGTGCAATTCCCAACTTGGCTTTTTTGGGGAGCGTTATTTATTTATTTTGATTTATTTAGAATTTCTCTGCTCTTGCAGATTCCAGTCTGGAAGATGAAAATTCTTCCTGGGCTGGTTTGGTTTTGTTTGGGTTTTTTTTTTTTTTGTTATTACCCAGGGTGTCATCACTGCCAGACTTGGCCAGCTCAAATATCACTCAGAATTGAGATCAAAGTACAGGAAAAAAGAGAGGGAAAACAAGAAAATGGAGCTTTTTGGCCTCCCACAGGTGCTCTGCAGTGACACCCCCTGAAAAAAAAGAGAATTAAGTGGGGTTTGGTGGCTTTTAATGCAGATTTATTACAAATTAATTCGTGATGCAATGAGTTAATTAAGTCTTCAGCTCTGGCTTTGCCAAGGTGCCACAGAGCTGCAGCATCCCCCAGCTTCAATTTATTTCAATAAAATAAATAATAGAAACAATTGTAAATTTTAAATAATTAAATGTCCTTATCTCAAAAAATGATGAAGGGTCAGGCTTGGGGGGTCTGTGGGGGGATTTCTCTGGAATTTCTCAGTCCAAAATATCTCAAAATTGGCCGAAAGAGAAACCCCTGGGTGATCCGTGGATCCCCCCTTGAGTTTGGAGCTCCTTCCTTGGGATCCCCCCTTGGCTTTGATCTCCTTCCTCCTCTAAGGAAAAGCTGAGTTTAACCCAGGGCTGGAGTCTTAAATAAAGGAATGAGAACTCTCCCCAGCCTGCAGGGGTGATCAGTTCCTGATGTTTTCAAGGAACTTTGAGGGAAATTTCCCCCCGGAATCCCCACCCTGATGGTCCAACACCTGGACTAACAGAGCTCTGGCAGACCTTTCATTCCTCAGAATTTTTCAGAGTCTCCATCTGACTTTGTCTCATTAAAATCCCATCTCTTTTAACGTGCATTGTGTCCCATTTCCCAAAATTCCAGCCATTTCTGGACAGGAAAACCAGGATCAGGTGCTCAGGGCATTTTCCTGCCCTGTTTTTGAACAAACACAAACCTGGGGTTTTTTTTTTTCCATGGAGAAGCCTCGGGACATAAAATCTGATGGTACCACAGGGAGAGTTGAACATCAGCAAAGATCCTGTTCCAAACTGGCCAAAGTGGCAGGACAACCAGGAAATTTGGGACATCAGCTGGGATTTTTTTGGCATTTGGAAGACTCAGGTGGGTGAGTGAACAGAGTGGAGGCAATAACCAAACATTGATAGGGGGATTCGTAGAAATATTAGAATTAAATATGAATAGAATTTAAAGAATCCTTAATTCATTCTAAAACACGTGTGGAAGCTGCTGGATTTTGTGTGGTTTGTCAGGGTATGAGGACCAAGGGAGGTTTCCCAGCTGTTCCTGAGGTGAGGAATGAGGCCACGGGCGTGGTTTGAACCTTATTCCCCAAATCCCACACCAGGATCTCCCAGGACAAGCCAGAACCAGCCCAGGGAGGCGAAGATCAGCCTCTAACTTGCACTCCCAAAGAAAACCCAGAAATTCCCCATTTAGGAGAGAAATTTAATTAAACTGCTCCAGTTTTTAATCTCGCTGTTTAAGCACAGGAACGAGAGGCTCGGGTTTTATGGATGTCAGGAGGAACATCAGCTCCAGGTTCCATGCAAACCACAGAGGAAGTGTTTTCATTTCCAACCTGCAGCCTTTCTCCTCAGCTGAAATAACCATTTTTTAGCCTCTTTGTGCTCCCAGAAGCCCAGAAATCTGCAAGGCTCCCAAATTTTAATTTACCGGGAGGTGTGAGAGAAGAAACACAGAATTCCCTCTCTTCCTGCTGCGTCCCTGAAAGTGGGAGCCTCTCCTCCAGGAATGGGGCCTTAATGAGCCATCCCCTTTTTATTAATGAACCTTAGGAATGTTTCTTTATGCTGGTTTTATTTTTTTATTTAATTTGGATTATTAAGCAATGTCAAGCACCGAAGTCTGGGTGGTGGGAGGTTCTCCATCAGTTCCTCCAATTAATTGGAGCAATTAATGGTGGGAGGTGTCCCTGCCCCTGGAAGGGGTGGAACGGGATGGGGTTGAAGGTCTCTCCCAACCCAAACCAGTGTGGAATTCTGAGAAATCTTTCCTCATTATTATTTAGCTGTTGGTAATGCTTTATCCTATCATGAATTTAAGGGTTATTTTGAAAAAAAAAATAAAAAATTGAATAATTCCTGGACCTTGATTCAGTCAGCAGGTTTGGAAACCTTCAGTGTCACCCTCCCAGGAGCCAGGATTGGTCTGGAATCATCCCAAATTCCCATTTCTACCAGGAAAATAAATGTCCCCGTGTAATAATGAAGGATTTTTGGGACACCATTTATCTCCTGAACCATCATTATCTCCCTTCCAGCCCTGAGATACAGCCCAGGAACTGGGGACACACCCAGGAGTTGTCCAGTCTCATTCCCCAGCATTCCCATACTGAATTCCAGCCATTCACAGCTGTCCCAGCTCCTGCTGGATTATTTTTTCCCTTCCCTTCACCACAACCATTATTCAAGCCTTAATTACACCCAGCAGTTCCTCACCAGCAATAAGAGAGCCTCAAAAATCCCAGAAACCTGATTTTCCCTATAAAAATGGGAATCCAAAGCATCCTGCCCTGCCTTGGGATGATTCCAGGCTGGAGCAGGGGTGGGAAATCAGAGGGAAAGAGCTGCAGGGTCACTGCTGCCCTTCCACCTGGGGAAATCTCAATTTCGTTTCCACTCCCAGCCCAGGCAGGATGGAATTGAGTTTCCTTCCAGTCCCCTCTGGAATATTCCCCCCTCCTCCTGCCCTGGCCAGGACTCCAGTGGGAATGCTCAGGAATGCGGGATGCTGCGGGAACAGGGGGTTATGAGGTGTGGCAGAACCAGCCCAGGGCTGTCCTGCCCCACGGCCTGGCACGATTCCAAAGGCTCCTGGCAGCTGGAATTGCTTTAATGGGAACAGATTTTCCCAGCAAACAGGACCCCAGCATGCCCAGGAGTTCGTTTTCAAAGGGGTGCAGCGAGGAAATGTGGTTTTCCAGGCACAGGAAAAGGGCTGAGCCTGGTTTTTATTTAACCCCTTCCACACAAACAGGGCAGCGCCTTCGGGAAATGGGGAAGGTTTCACAGGAAAGAGAGGAAGCAGCTGCAGCTGCTGCCAGCCACACAAAGGAACAGCAGGGAAGGTTTTCCTGGAAAAGGGGAGGCAGAGGAAAGCCCTGATCCCAGCTGGGCTGGGTTGGGATGGAGCTGAGCTGGGCCCAGCGCTCCTCAGGGATGGATGGGGCAGAG
This sequence comes from Sylvia atricapilla, assembly GCF_009819655.1. NCBI lineage: Eukaryota > Metazoa > Chordata > Aves > Passeriformes > Sylviidae > Sylvia > Sylvia atricapilla. The sequence goes on from NC_089163.1 coordinate 5,581,640, forward strand.
AGAGAACCGAGGGGCTGCAGGAACAGTCCTGAAAAAAACGGGAATTTTCTGCCTGTGCAGTTGTAGGTGAGTGGGCTGGAGGTCTGGTCCTGACAAAACCAGGAATTTTATGCCTGTGGCATCCCAGAACTTTTCTGTGAAATCTCCAAGCACTTGGGTCAGTAGGGGTGGAAAGAAATGCTGAGAGGATCCATCCTTCTCCCAGGAATTCCATGAACATCTCCAACCATCCCGCAACTTCCTGCAAGGACCCAGAATTCCTGCTCCCAAGAATTTCTGCAGCATCTCTGTCTGGGTTTGGGAGGACAGGTGTCTACCAGGGAAAGCCAAACTTCCATTGGAATGAAGAATGTAAACTCCCTTTCTCCAAATTATTATAATTTTGCAATTAAGGGGTTTTCAGGCAAAGATTTGGGAATAACAGTTCTGTACTGGGAATATTAAAATTACAAATGGAGTAGTACAAAAAAAGCAAACAAACAAAACTCCTGGCCACGCTGCCAGGGTCAGCAGACGCCCTGAGCCCTGTTGGTGGCTGTCGCTGTCAGCCCAGTGCAGTCCTCCTGCAGTGCCAGCTGTGCTTCTGCTGGAGCAGAGATGATCCTGGAGAAGGGCCCAGTGGTGCTGAGCTGGGGCCGCTCTCCCTCTGGGAATCCAGTGCCAACAGCCTGTGCTGGGCTTCTGAATGCCAGGGCTGATCCCGGGGGGAATGCTGGGCTCCTCCCCCTGGGTGGAGCCTGTCCCAGTGGGCTGCTGGGATTGTCTGAGCCCTGCAGTGAGCCTGGCTGGCCCATGAACAGCAGATATCCCTGCAGGGAGGATGGGTCCTGGCAGGGATAAAGGAAACAACAGAACACACACTGCTGGTTACATCCTGCATTGCAACACAAGACAATCTCCCATCACTCTGCACTTTTAGGGAGGACCCATCCTGCTCCTCCCAGGAATTCCTGGAGCATCTCCCACCCCACTGGCTCTTGCATCTGCCTGGGAAATTCCTTCAGGGCTTTTTTTTTCCCTGAGTTTTTCCATATCTCCACTGCGGATCTCACCTTCTCCCCACCAGGATAATCCAAATTTCCCCAAGGGATTGAAACCAAGGTGGAGGAGGAGCTTTGTATCCCCCAGGACTCATCCAAAAAAATTCAGGGAAGAAGAAGAGAGGACCAGGGCTGAACCCCAGAAATTTGACCCAGAGGTCATTTGCTGATGAAATTCCATGAAGGATTTAGTGAAATTCCAGCTTTAAATTGTTCCTGGATTGTCACAAATACCCCTCCAGGACAGATCCAAGCGGATCTGATCCAAAACCTTGGGCTTTTACCAAATTATTTGACCCAAGTTTGGGTTTCTATCACATCACTCAAACACAGGAACCTCACCTGAAATATGGGGAAAGCAGGAATAAAACCTCAGTCCTGGCTGGGAGAGGATTTCCAGCTTGGATCTCTCCTCTGATTCCAAAGCCCAATCTCCTTGGATTAATTTCCTGCATGATCAGCTTTAAATCATCATTTTTGTTTTGTTTTGTTTTTTTCTCCAGTTTTTGGAATTGTGCTTTGTTAGCACAACCCCACGATTTTGTCCCACAGAACTGAAACTTGGGCAGGAATTCCCTTCGCTGCCCTTTAATTTATCCCAAATTTGGAGCAGGAACTTAACAAACACCACGTTTCTGAGCAGAACAAAAAACCCACAAGAATCTTCCATTCTAAAACTTGATTTTTATCTCCTTCCTGATGCTTCTTAACTGCTGGGGAGCTGCATTTAAATTGATTTACACTAAATTTGGGAGTTTCTGCTACCTAGAGAACACAAAATACTCTCTTATCCTTGTCAGCAATTATAACCCAGATTCTCTAACTCAGAAGTTCTATTTGAAGCCCTAATTTATTTATTTTTCTGCTTTTATTATTCTAAAAAGCACAGAACAGCTTCCATTTGCTATTTAATAATTTTTGAGAGGCTGTCTTGCAGCTGAAATTGGAATTTGGTTTGATTTATGTTTAAAAAGCGCAATTTTTTGCTTGTCCTTTAACTAAAAAAATCTCAAATATGCTGGAAAGACACAAAGAGTGAGTTATCAAAGCATATTTTGTGTATAAAACCAAGCACCTCCGCCACGAGGAGCTGTAAACGGAGTTTGTAAGCTGAAACTTCCAGTTCAACATCTGATGTTTCAATACATTTATGTGCCTCGAGATGCCCGTAAAGCTCCTCACTGGAGTTTTAAAAATACCTCAGAAATTCAGATATCAAAGCGCTGTGGAAATGAGGAGTTAAGGTCCCGATTCCTCAGGAATTTTCAAAGATTTTTAGGTGAAGAAATGGCTTTGAAGGTTTAAACCCTAGGCCTGTGAGGTGGCAGAGTCTGTCCCTCCCTGTGTGTTTTCAGTTCTGGCTGGAACAAACTCTCCTGGTTTTGGAATTCCTCTCCTTGAGCTCAGTTTTGTGTGGAGAAATCCAAATTTAATAAAATAAAATAAAATAAAATAAAATAAAATAAAATAAAATGTAATTTCCCCCAAATATTCTATTGAAATGAGAGTGATAAAAGCTTTGGAGAACAGGCTTTGGAGAAAAAAATTGGAAATAAATCAGAGCTTTCCTCTTTCACTGGGACAAAGATTTCATCAGAGTTATACAAATATCAAGGAATTATGGAATGGTTTGGGTTGGGAGGGACCTTAAATATAATTTATTTCACCCCAGGGACACTTTCCACCATCTCAGAATGTTCCAGCCTGGCCTTGGGCACTGCCAGGGATCCAGGGGCAGCCACAGCTGCTCTGGCAATTCCAGCCCAGCCCCTGCCCACCCTGCCAGGGAACAATTCCTTCCCCAAATCCCACCTATCCCCGCCCTCTCCTGGTTTAAATTCAATTTATTTATGGTTTAAATTCAATGTATTCCAGCAGCAGGCCCAAGCTGCTGCCAGTGCTGCTGATAACTCTTATTGCTTTAAAAAACCCCTTTTAAATCCTTCAGGCTCAGTCAGGTTCTGTTCTCGGAGCCTCCCACAGCAATTCTTTAAAAAAAAATAAATTATTCAAACCTGGACTTGAAAGAGAATTCCAGAATTTCCAATTAAACATCCGGCCCCCAGCAGTAACTTTCGCATTTCATTATTTATATTTTAGTATTTTTAAGTGTCACTGAATGCCCCAAATATTTATGGGAAGACTTTTTGGGTTTTTTTTCATGTCTGAAGCAGCTACGGGGCTTCCAGCCTCACACCCCGTCCACGGCATGCCTGGGATTTATTCCTTGGCTGTTCCCATTCCCAATGGAAGCCACGAGGTTGGGAGATGGGAAAAGCTGCTCAGGGAATGTCAGGGAATGATTCAGGCAGGGTGGGGAAGGCAGAGGCAGCTCCTCTCTTCCAGCCCTGTGGTAATTCCAGCCGGGAAGAGAATCCAGGACAACCCAAGGGGCAGAACCAACAGAAACCCCCGCAAGGGGAATGTGGGATGAGAGAACAATCCCAAACCTGGGATTTCATCTCCTAGCCCGGGGATTTCCTGGCTGTTCCCATTCCCAATGGAAGCCATGAGGTTGGGAGATGGGAAAAGCTGCTCTGGGAATGTCTGGGAATGATTTGGGCAAGGTGGGGCTGGGAGAGGTGGCTCCACTTTTCCAGCCCCCAAGTAATTCCACCCAGGAAGAGAATCCAGGACAACCCAAATGACAGAGCCAAGAGAAACCTTCCCAAGAGGAAATGCGGAAATCAGGAATCATCCTGAGCCTGGAGTTTCACCTCCTAGCTGGGAAGGGAATCCAGGACATCCCGAAGGGCAGAGCCAAGAGAAACCTTCCTGAAGGGAATATGGGATGAGGGAATCACCCCAAGCCTGGGGTTTCACCCCCTAGCCCAGGGATTCTTGGCTGTTCCCATTCTCGATGGAAGCCACGAGGATGGGGGACAGGAGAAGCTCCTCAGGGGGATGTCCAGGAATGATTGGGATGGGGCTGGGAGAGGTGGCTCCACTTTTCCAATCCCGCAGTAATTCCAGCTGGGAAGAGAATCCAGGACAACCTGAAGGGCAGAGCCGAGAGAAACCTTCCCAACGGGTAATGCAGAAATCAGGAATCATCCCCTGGCCTGAGATTTCACCTCCTAGCCCAGGGATTCCTTGGCTGTTCCTTTTCCCGATGGAAGCTGTGAGAATGGGAGACAGAAGTTCCTAAGGGGGATGTCCAGGAATGACTCGGGTTGGGAGAGGCAGCCCCACAGTAATTCCAGCTCGGAAGAGAGGCAGAGCCAAGGGGAACTTTCCAGAGGGGAAACTTGGGATGAGGGATTTTCATTGAACTGGGAGGGTTCATCTCCCAGCCTGGAACCCTAAATCAGCAACTCCCCCCAGCCCCACATCCAGCCCGGAGCCTCTTCCCAGCAAACGGAGCGGGAATGGAGGGAATGGAGGGAATGGAGGGAATGAGCCTTGAGCTCTGGCTCGCAGCCAGACTTGCCACTTTTCCCCTAACGAGACAGGCAGTTGACTCGAAATTGGCATAAAAATACCCAGATTTGCATAAATCCCGGGGCAGGCCACGCTGGGCTCATTCCTTCCCTCCGGAAACCTCCGCCTCCTCCTCCTGTGCAGGGCTGGGAATAAATCCCAGATAACCCCTGACATTCCTACAGGAGCCTCGACTTTCCACCAGGACAACAAAGAGGGAGGAAGGAGGAGGCCCCCGAGTGCTATTTTTGGCCATTATTAATCAAGATCAAAAGGAGCAGCCAAAATCTGACCCCAGATGGGTGCTGGGAGCCTGGACAGGGCTGCTGGGATGAGGTTGCACTCCTGGATTCCCTATTATTTTTTTTTGCTGGGAACACTCAGCGGGCTCCAGGACCTCGTGCAACAGCCTGGGAATTTGGTAGGGACAAAACAAAAATTTGGTAGGGACAAAACAGGAACAGATGTCTCAGGAGAGGGAAGGGGAGGGGGAGGGATCTGTTGGGACTTGTGAGAGCAGAGAAAGCGAAGTTATGCAAATCACTGCTCCCTTCCAGACAAAAACTCCCCTCCCGAGTCTGGGCCCAGGGATGGAGGGAAACAAAGGGTTCCTTTGGATTTGTGGATCAACCTGGAGGGGAGGCCAGCAGGAGCTTTGGCTGGGGTCACACAGGGCACACCTCGCTCCTCTCAGCCCAGCCTCAGGATTTGGGAATGTTCCGGACAAGCCCGGCCATCCAGAGGCTGATCCTAGCCTGGGTCAGGGAAGAGACTTCCAGCTTTTGACCGAATCATCACGGTAATTGCTCCACAAACACAGCAAAGGGACACACCAAGTCCAGGAAAACCCAACAGCCAGGAAAGTCCAGCACTCAGGAAAACCCATTATCCAGGAAAACCCAAATCCAGGAAAACCCAATACTCAGGAAAACCCAACATCTAGGAAAAATTACGTCCGGAAAAACCCAAATCCAGGAAAACCCAGAACTCAGGAAAACCCAAATCCAGGAAAACCCAGATCCAGAAAAACCCAGCACTCAGGGAAACCCAGAACCCAGGAAAACCAACATTGAGGATAACCCAACATCCACAAAACTCCAGCATCCAGAAAGAACAACATCCAGGAAAAACAATGTCCAGGAAAACCCAAATCCAGGAAAACCCAGCACTCAAGAAAACCCAACACTCAGGAAAACCCAAATCCAGAAAGACCAAACACCCAGGAAAATCAACACTCAGGAAAACCTGACACTCAGGAAAGAAAACACAGCATCCAGGAAAACCTGAATCCAGGAAATCCTGAACCCAGGAAAACCCAAAATCCAGGGAAAACCCAGGAATGTGAGCAGTGCTGGTGGATTTTGAGCCAGGTGGGGTTTCAGTGGCAGCATTAACACTCTGCTCCCTGAAGGGAATTAGCTGGAATATCCAGAGGGTTTTTTCCTGCTCATGAAAACCCTGAATTCAGCAGAGAAGCAGCGATTTCCATCCTGCCATCACCACACCAGGAGGTTTAAACTCCCTGTCCCGTCCCTAGATGTGCACAAAGACAATTAAAAAATATATATATTTAACATTGGAATTAATGGAATTAATGCAAAAAATGTTTCGATGTCCAAAAATACATTTAAAAAAAAGAGCTAATACTGGAATTAATGCAAAAATGTTTAGATGTGCAACAAAATGTACAAAAGAAGATTTAATACTGGAATTAATGTAAAAATGTTTAGAGGTGCATAAAGATGTTGAAAAATAAGAGATTTAATACTGGAATAAATGTGAAAATGTTTAGATGTTCACAAAGATATATAAAGAAAGGTTTAATACTAGAATTAATGTAAAAAGTTTAGATGTTCACAAAGGCCTTTGAAATAGGGATATTTAATGCTGGAATTAACACAAAAATATTTCAATGTGCACAAAGAAATTAAAAATATATTTAAAACTTGAATTAACATAAAAATGTTTAGACGTGCACAAAGACGTAAAAAATATATATTCAATACTTGAATTAATGTAAAAATGTTTACATGTGCACAAAGATGTGAAAATATATATATTTAATACTTGAATCAATGCAAAAATGTTTAGATGTGCACAAAGACATGAAATATACATAGTCAGTGCTTGAATTAATGTAAAAATGTTTAGATGTGCACAAAGACATTTTAAAGAAAGATATTTAATACCAGAATTAATGTAAAAATGTTAAATGCGCACAAAGATATAAAAAAAATATATTTAATACTTGAATTAATGTAAAAACGTTTAGACGTGCACAAAGACATTTTAAAGAAAGATACTTAATACTGGAATGAATATAAAATACGTAAAAAATTCGAAATCCAGTTTTACAGACGAGGACCAGAAGCCAAGCCCCTGGCCCTGCCCCCCGCCGGAGCCCCGCAGGCAGCGGGAATTGTGGCGGTGTCATCCCAGGACACGGCGGGCTGTGCCACGGCAGCCGAGGGGTTAAAGGAACTCTCCCGTTCCGCTGCCATCTGAAGTGTGCACATTCCAAGTGCTAATTATGCCTCACAAAGGCGCAGCACAAAGCCCTACATGATACCGGCGAAGATTTCAGCGCTGCCAGCTCAGATTATTTGGGAATTTATTTTAATTTCTTTTTTTTTTTTTTTTTGGTGGTGGTGGTGGTGGTTAAAATATGTTGGAGTCCAGGGCATTCCTCTGGGTGCCCTGGGAGGCCACAGAGAGGTTTGGGACTGGAGCAAGAGGGTCTTGGGGCTGTCCAGGGGGGTCACAGACCCTGGCACAGAGCCCAGGAGGACACTGCCTTTGACTTCAGCCCATGGGAACGACTTCCAACACTGAGAGAAGAATTACAAACCACAAAGGTGTGAAAACAGGAGTTTAGCTCAGTGTAGGATGAAAAATTCTCTAGGTTTGAGTGTTTAGAATGTATGTACATGGGGGACAAATGGAGGATTAAGGGTGAGGCCCTTGGCTCTTCCTTCTTCTCCCCTGGCCTCCATCTTCTGGTGACAGTGGCACAAAGTAGTTTAAGGGGATTGGGTCAGAGTGGAGATGACCCCTTTAGTACAGGTGAGAGGGACTGGGACATAACTGTAAATAATATACAGTAATTTTCTGTATAAAGGAGCCGGGACAGGAGTCACCTCGTGTCCCAGCTGCTGTTCAGATCCCAGCTGGGCACGGAGAACATGGTGAGATATGAAATAATAAACCAGGTGAGAAATCCAGAAAACAAGACCTTGAAGACTCTGTTTCTTTCTTGCGACCTGGCTCAGGGACTTCAGAGCCACAAAACTCTCAACCCCCTGAATCTCGGGGGAAGAAACCCAACCCAAGAAAATCAGAGGAGAAATGTTCAAAGCCTGCCCAGATATTTGCAGGCAGCGCTGTCCTAAACTCAAAGAAATCTGAATTAGCAGCAATTTTCAGAGAGATTTGGTGGTTTGGGCTGACAGGGAAATTTAACCAGCTGTGGCTCACCTGGAAAAGGAGGTGGATGAAGCTAAAGCCCAAAATCAGGAGGAAAAAAAATCCATTTTAAGGGGTCAGAGGAAGGGGTTTAGTGGCCAAATTTCCCCCAGCAAAGGTGTGAGACCAGGGAGAGGTGACACAGCTGGGACAGCTCCTGCTCCTCCAGCCCTTCCAGAGGAAAATTCCACATGTGGGGAAACGGGAAATTTGGAGCTGAGGTTGGCAAATAATGAGATGTGGAGCTGAGGACGGCTGGGAGCAGCAGCTGAGGCAGAGAGGGGCTGGAAAAGGGAAATTCCCAGCACGGACCTGCCTGAATTTCTGTATTTACCTGGATGTGCCCAAATTTCTGTATTTACCTGAACATGCTCAAATTTTTGTGTTTACCTGGATGTGCCCAAATGTTTGTGTTTACCTGACTGTACCCAAATTTCTTTATTGATCTGAATGTGCCCAAATTTCTGACACACCCAAATTTCTGACACACCTGGACATGCCCAATTTTTTGTATTTACCTGCCCCATTCCAGCAGCTCTCAGAGCCAAATCCAACCAATGACCAGCACTGAGCTGGTTTAATTATAGAATTTTGGGCTTTTTTCTTCTCCAGGTCCCTGAGTTCCTTCTGGTTTTTTGGTTGCCTGGAATTGCAGGAGTGGGGAGCCCAAGGCTCTGTCGTACCCTGACATGTGGTGGGACCACAGGGGCTGGAAACAGAGTCAAAATGTGACTTATAAGAGGTGAAAAGCAGGGTTAAAATGTGGTTTGTAAGGGGTGAAAACAGAGTTAAATGTGGGCTTACAAGAGGTGAAAACTAGGGTTAAAATATGGGTTTATAAGAGGTGAAAGCAGATTTAAAATATGGGTTTGCAAGAGGTGAAAACAGACCTAAAATGTGGATTTTTAAGAGGTGAAAGCAGAGTTAAAATATGGGATTACATCAGGTGAAAAGCAGAGTTAAAATATGGGTTTGTAAGAGGCAAAAAGCAGAGTTAAAATATGGATTTATAAGAGGTGAAAAGCAGGGTTAAATGTGAGTCTATAACAGGTGAAAATCAGAGTTAAATGTGGATTTGTAAGAGGTGAAAAGCAGAGTTAAAATATGAAATTAGATCAGGAGAAAAGTGGAGTTAAAATATGGATTTTTTAAGAGGTGAAAAGTGGAGTTAAAATACGGGTTTATAAGGTGAAAAGCAGGGTTCAAATGTGGATTTTTATCTCTGCTGGGCTTTCTGAACAGCTGAACGTTGCTAATTAGGAAAGTTTCTGATGCAAACGAGGGTTTTCCAGTCCCACTTCTGCTCCTCCAGGTGGGACTGAACCCAAAACAGGTGTGCAAACCCCAGGGAACTGTTTGTGCATGGAGCAGGCTCAAAATCCAGGGAAAAGCCACATTTGGGGAGGCGTGGGTGGGCAAATCCTGCCCCAAAAATCATCCCAAAAAGGTGAAAAAGGCTGGGAATGCGAAGCTGGGAGAAGAGGGTGACCCCAAAACTTCCTCACTCTGGAAAAACAACATTGCTAAACCAGAAAATTCCCCCTGGAGCAAAACCAGCAACACTGAAACACAGAAATTCAGATTTTGGGATGATTTGGGGATGAGGGAAAGGGAGGCAAGGAAATTTTGAGAACACTCAGAAATTATTCACACTGTTCCTACAGACAGGAAAACAAATAATAAATCATTGTGACAATTATTGTTTTATATTGTTTGGACAACCAAGATTTTTCTGTTTGTATTTTGATATTGGTATAAATATAATCATTAATATTGGTGTAAATTGAATAATTAATATTTATATAAATGTTATATTTAATATTGGTGTAAATGCTATAATTAATATTGGTATCAATAGTATCATTAATATTGGTAAAAATGTTATATTTAATATCGGTGTGTTGTATTTAGAATTGGTGTAAATGCTAAAATTAATATTGGTATAAATGGTATAATTATTATTGGTATAAATGCCAGTTAATATTTGTGTGATTGTTATATTTAATATTGGTACAAACATTATATTTAATATTGGTGTAAATGCTATAATTAATATTGGTATGTTATATTTAATATTGGTATAATTAATATTGGTGTAAATGTTATATTTATCTATCTTAAATATATTTAATATGTGTGTTACAGTTAATATTGACATACATGTTATATTGAATATTGGTACAAATATTATAATTAATATCAGTACAAATGTTTGATTTAATATTGGTGCAAACATCATGGCTGAACTTTAAGGCACAAAAATTCCCCTACACTTTGCTGCTCATTCTGAAAATCTTTCATTTTTTAATTGTCAAAACCAGAAAATCCTGGGATCATTAGGCTGATTATCACCAAGTCCACTTGCATCCCATCCTCCCTGCTCCAGATGATATTTTATTTCCAAAGCCATCACAATATTTCTTTTTTAGAAGAATATTTCCTTAAACCCTCAATTTTCCCCGTGCACTGGAGTTGATCTCACACTGTGCTCCACAGCGTGGCAAAGTCCAGGTGCCCAAAGCTTGGGAAAGTGAAAAACAGGGGGTTTTAAATAAAATTTTCAATAAAATTTGTTGCATATATAAATTTTGCTGTGTCCCCGAGGTGAGTCCTTCCTTCCCCAGCAGCAGAGATCTGAGAGCAGAGCAAGGTTTGTGCTTTATTTTCCCAAATTATTTCAGCATCTGCTCTGAAAGCAGCGATTTGTTTTGTTTGCTGTGGCAGTCAGCACTGCAGCCTTTGGCTGCTTTATAAAATATTCATGGATTTCTGGGCTCTTCCTTCTGTTTTCCAGGTGGGGAATTCTGGCTGGCATGTGAAATTGGGTAATGGTGACATTTTAAATGGTTTAAATGATTAAATGGTGAAATCGTGAAATGGTTAAATGGTTAAATTGCTAAAGACTTAAATTGTGAAATGATTAAATGGTTAAATTCTGAAATTGTGAAATGGTTAAATGGTGAAGTTGTGAAATTTAAAATGGTTAAATGGTGACATTTTTTAATTGTTGAATTTTTGAATTGTGAAATTGTGGATTTTTTTTTCCTCAGCTTCTCCCTTTTCTACAATATTTAAGTACATCAAGAACTTCACCAACTCAACGTAAATCAAAATAAAAAATCCAACCTCATTTATCTAATCTCTTCTTGGGTGTTTATTCCCAATTCAAGTTTTTCTTCCCAGTGTTGTCCATTATCACAGGAATTCCTGACTGCAGAGGGACCCACCAGGATCACTCACTGCACAGACACCCCAAAATCCCACCCTGGGCACCCCTGGGAGCAGTGTCCAAACATTTCTTGGACTAATTAATAATAAATAATTATCGAGCTGTTAATAATGATGAGCACTGGGCTGCAGCTGATCCTTTCAGCAGCGGCATTCCCAACCCTATCCTTGGGTCACGCCTAAATCAAGGGACAGATTAATTCAGAACTGCCCAAATATTCAGCTTGACCCCGGAATGAGCCAGTTCAGTTATTTTCCCCTTCCCAGAAACCTGTTCTGTCCCCTCTGGCACGGAGCAAGAAAAGCTGAATTTTAAAAAAGTGGGAATTAAATCAAAAATATGAAATTTCCAGTTGAAATCTTAACCCACTGGGCAGGAGAATCCCTGAGTTAATCCATCCCCGTGGTCCCTTCCAGCCTCGCCCAATCCCTGACCCCCCTGCCAGCCTTTCAAGCTCAAAAATAGACAAAATTAAACTTGAAAAAAGAATCGTCCCAGCCCCGATCCCTGCAGCTGCCGTGGGGAACAAAGCTCCTGATGATTCAGGAGCTGAGGCAGATCCAGCTCTTGGCTCTTCGGGAGAGGGGAGGGGGAAAAAAAAAAAAAAAAAAAAAAGGCAAACCCAGTTTCAAGCATTGAAACCAGCCTGGCTGTCGGTGGGTTGGTTTGTTTGGAGCAGATTTGGGAGCTGTGAGTATCTCAGGGAGCTGTGCTGGCATTTGGGGTTTTGGGGATGAGCAGGAGCTGGCGGGGCTGGTTTTGCTCCCTGCCCTCAGAGGGGCTGAAAACTCCAGGGTCCTGCTGCAGGGGACGAGGATGGGATTTCCTCTCCAACACCACTGTTAGCGACACAACGGGTGAAAAACCCCTAATTAGTCAGATAATAACTCATTTAAACTATTCCTAACATTTCCATATTATTTTCATATTTCTGCATATTTTGTCAATTCGACCAATGGTTCCATATTTCCACTTCATGTTTTATTTGGGTAGAACCCACCACGGGGCACCAGGGGCAGCTCAGAGTTTTGGAGTGACCCCAAATCCTGTGCTGAGGCCCCCTCCCAATTCTGGTCACATCTGGCAATCCAGCTGTGCCAGGGTCAGCACCCTGGTGTCACCACCCTGACACCTTGTCCCCCAGGGAGGATGGTGACATTGTGGCATTCCAAAGGAACTTTTGGGGACCGTGGAGGGCTCAGCCCCCACCCATTCCCAGAAACCCCATAAAAACCCCTGGAGCTCCGGATGGGGAAGAACAAGCCCACAAACCCCAGGAAATCAAAGGATGCCCCTCCCAGCTGTGGGGATGTTCCAGGGGGCTGGAGAGGGAATAAATCCCGAGAAAATCTGGGGATGGGGATGGTGCTCTGGGATTCCCAGTCCCCAGTCAGGAAATGCTTTTGGTTCTGGCTCCTCACAGAGTAGGTGTTAGGGGGGAAAGTAACTCCTGGTTTGCTGCAGGAGGATGTTCCCCATGTGCCTGGGGGAGCTGGGAATGGCTGAGAAAACTGGACAAACAAACAAAAAACCCCAGTGTCGAGATCTGGGACCTTTGCCATGGTGAGGATGAGGAGGAGGGAGCAGGGAGAGGAGGAAGGGCAGAGCAGGAGGCTGGGGCAGGACCCTGCAGTGGCCTCAGCCCAAAAATGACCAGGACAGAGCAAAACCCGGTAAAAAACTCTGCCCAAAGCATTTTCTGGAATTCCCACCCCAGGAACGACCAGCGAGGGGCTGGAGCCTCCTCAGCTGGGATATTCCAGGGCAAGCCTCCAAATTCAGGTGCACACGGAGAGGGGCAGGTTTTCTCCCTGGTTTGGATTTTATTCCCTTTTGAGGGAGATGGAATCATGTTTTAATAGCAATTTATGACTTTTTAATTAATATTCTTTAAATCACTGCTGCTGCAAGGGAATTCTTTTATATATACTTATATATTTTATACCTATATTTTATATATTATATATTTAAATATTTTAGTTTTATATTTAGTATATTTTATATTATATAATACATATTATATTTATATTTCTGTTTATATTTCTATATATTATATTCATATATTATATACATTAATATGTTATTTAATTATATATATTAATATGATACTATAAATATTTATATATATTTATATAATATTGATTTTTATTTATAATTATAAATTTTATAAATAATATCATTTACATAAATAAAATTATTCACATAATATGAATATATATATACATATTATATATTTATATCTAAATATATATTATATTTATATGTAGGCAATATACATAAATATAAAAAATACAAATATTATATAATTTATGTATTTCTAATTTAATAGATCTTTTAATTTTTTTTAATCTTTCTATATTTTTTATATCCAGCCCTGATCAGCTGTCAGGCCCTGGCCCTGGGGCATGGGGCCAGCAGAGCCCTGTCCTTGTCCAGGTCCCACCTGCAGCCTGAAGGTTTTCCCTGATGTCCCCTCACTTCCCATGTCCAAGGCGTGACTTTATTCCATGTTTTCCTGGATGCTCCATAGCTCTGTCCCCAGGAGAGTTTGTCTCTGTCTCTGAGGGGGTTTTGTGGCCTTTGCTTCTCCCCTCTGCCCTGACATGACAGAGGGGCCACCAGCTGCCAGCCCGTCCTGGTGGCACCCGGCAGGGCTGGTGGCCCTGAGAGGCACCCTGAGTGACCCTGAGTATCCCTGAGGTTCTCTGGTGTCCCTGAGGGTCCCTGGTGTCCCTGAGGGTTCCTGAGTGACCCTGAGTGTCCCTGATGGTCCCTGAGGGTCCCTGGTGGCCCTGATCAGGAAAATAAATGGATTTGGGGAGGTTTTGATGTCTGGGAAACCCGAAATGATCACAGTTCCCATTTTCCAGCCCTTCTCACCACAGACCTGTCCCTGAAGGTCAGGACAGAGATGTTTTTGTGGGATTACCTCAGGATGATCTTCCCTACAAATCAAACCCTCCCAGCTCCTGGTTGATCATCTTTGTTTATTGCTTTTTCTTCCCAAAATATTTTTAAATGAGGAAGTCCTTATTAATATTTGGATTTCCTTTCCACTGGCCATGAAGGCTCCCACTAAAACCCTCAAGGACTTCCCTTCCCTTCCCTTCCCTTCCCTTCCCTTCCCTTCCCTTCCCTTCCCTTCCGCACAAATTCATTTGATTTCAGAGTAAAATTCAGAAAATTTGGGTAAACCTCCTCATTTTTGGTTGATGTGAAGCTGTGCCAGGTCATGGGTGGAGAGTTTCAGCCCCAGCAGTGAATTTTGATGATTTTTTAGGTGGTTTTTCAGCGTCCCCAAATGCCACAGAAGAATTCTGGGAAAGAATTTTACAAGAGGCAAACTCCAGGTGCCTTTGGCCACGTCCCTTCTGTTCACACCTTCACTGGAGGTTTGCTGAACTTAGAAATTAAATATAACATAATCAGTATAATCTACATTAAATTAGATTCTAAATAATGTGAGGCAATCCCAGCTCTGTGCAAATACAAATGAATTAAAGCCAGGTCTCATTTCAGCAGCTCAGAAATAAATTTTGTGTAGGAAAATTAGACTTTTAGAGGGTGTTTTCGTTTTGGCTTTTTGTTTATTTGGAGGGTTTGGGTGGGTTTGGGTTTTTTTGGTTTTTTGTTTGTGTGTATTTTGGGGGCTTTTGGGGGATTGTTGGGTTTTTTTTATATAATCAATGAGGTTTTATAGTGACCCTCACACTGGAGCAAGGGAAGGGAGGAACTTGTGGCTGAAATTTGAGTTGTGGCAGCAAAATCCCAGAACTCAGCCCAGGAAATTCCCCTCAAACCTTAGGAAAAAACCTTAAAGCGAGGCTTTTTTGGCAGTTTTATAGAAACAGTGAAAGGGTTGAACAAATCCTGAGTGATTTATTCCTCCTTGCACCATTTCCTTGCTGTTTGAATCAAAGAACAATTTTCCTGCTGCCCAATAATAAATAATAGTAGGAGAAGTGAAGTGGCTGAATTATCCAGGAAAAAAGGTCCTGATTAGAATATCCATGAGCAGAAATTGGCTTTTTATGGTGGTCCCACTGTGTTAAATCTGCAGCCCCATTAATCCCTTCCACCCTTTGGAGCCACTAAATCGAGTTACCTGGAGCATCTGTTGAGTAAACTGCAAAAACCTGGAGGGTTTGGCAATTATTGTTATTTATTTGGGGCGTTTTAAGCCGTTTCTTTGTGTGATTCTAAGCAAATCCAGCACTTAAGCATAGAGTGGTGGGAATTGGCTGGTGGGAAAATTGCCTTTTTAACTCGAATTCCTCCCCCCGCTCCGTCTGCTCCGGTGCCAGGAGATTTGCAAGTTTTGTGTTGATCCGAGAGATGAGAGATTTAAAACGGGCAGGGAAAAAAATTAAAAAAAAAAAAAAAAACAAACCCAAAACAACATTTCCATGATCTGCCTGCTCGGATCAATGCTGACAGCTCGGCTTCCAGGGGATGAGTTAATGCATTCCTCCACCTGCTCACCCACAGAGGGGCCTGACCCCACAGAATCTGCCAGAAAATCTCCTCAAAATCGTCTCGGACTCGGGGGAAAATGTGGATTTTTGTCCTGCTGGTGGGAGATCCGGGCTGGTGCCACTGGGGATGGGATGGAGGGATGGAGGGATGGGATGGAGGGATGGGATGGAAGGATGGGATGGAGGGATGGGATGGAGGGATGGGATGGAGGGATGGGATGGAGGGATGGGATGGAGGGATGGTGGCCGGGCCGGGAGGGGAGAAATCCCTCTGGAATCCTCAGGATCATGGAATAGGTCAGGCTGGAAGGGGAGAAATCCCTCTGGAATCCCTCTGGATTCCTCAGGATTGTGGAATAGGTCAGGCGGGAAGGGACCCCAAGGTGTCACTGCCCCAGCAGGAGCCTCCCTTGGTGCCCCAGGGCCAAGAGCTGACAGCAGCTGGATGTATAAAATATACCGATGTACATAAAATATATCAATGCACATAAAATATATCGCTATATATAAAATATATCAACGCATATAAATATATATATAAATATATATGAATAGGTAGTAGATAAATTTCATATATAAGATACATTAATGTATTAAAAATAGAAATATATACTATAGAAAATATACAAAATAAATATTACATACATATATTTGATAAATTTATAAAATATATGTAGAAGATATTAATATATATAAAATATATGCATATAGAACATAAAAATTTTAAAAATATATGAATGTATTAAAATACAGATATATAGCATATAAAATACACAACACATAGGAATATTATAGGAATATTTATATAATATATAAATATAATACCGCTAATATATGGATAAAATATTATAATATTTCTATTATATGGATAATATCTAGAGATGTGTTCTAGAAAATATAAAATATATAATGTATCATATATCATATGATATGTTATGTGTTATATATTATATTATGTATTATATAATATTTAAAAAATCTATAAAAATAACTCCCTTATAGCAGCAATTACTTTTAAAATAGCGATAAAAAAGGTGACAAACACCTACTAAAACACAGCCCCATCGCTCCTCAAAAGAGCACAAAATTCAAACCAGCAAGAAAATCTGACCCTCTGCTCTGAATTTGCTGTTATTTATGGACCATTCTGGGCTCTAATTCCTGCTTTAATTCCCTTTTCTCCCGGATGTTTTCCCCCTCTTTATTCTCAGGAGGGTTTGGTTTTCCTGGCACCTTCTCACCGCCCCAGCAGCTCCTGCCCCTGTCCCAGGGGAGTTTATTTAAACCCCAAACCCCACAGGACCATCAGGGATTACTGAAGTGATTTAAGGTGTTTATGTAGCAGAAAACAGACCCTGAGCTAAAGGGGGGCAGGGGAGCAACAACCTGAGCTGGCTGCACCCAGTCCAGGGCAGCACCTTGGGGTGCTCTGAGGGAGCAGCCTGGGTTTGGGACAGGGACAGGGACGGGACAGGGACAGGGATGGGACAGGGACGGGACAGGGACAGGAACAGAGGGACAGAGGCAGGGCTAGAAGGGACAGGGACAGGGATGGGGATGGGACAGGGATGGGGATGGGACAGGGATGGGACAGGTACAGGGACAGGAACAGAGGGACAGAGGCAGGGCTGGAAGGGACAGGGACAGGGATGGGACAGGGACGAGGATGGGACAGGGACAGGAACAGAGGCAGGGATAGGGATGGAGCAGAGGGACAGAGGCAGGGCTGGAAGGGACAGGGACGGGACAGGGGCAGGGTTTGCCCTGAAATGAGGCCACAAAACCCAGCTGAGCTCCCCCACCTCCGTGGCCAGCCGAAGCCCAGCCCGGGAGCAGCACAGCAGGTGCAGGAGGCTGCAGCAGCACATCGGGCAGAGCCTTTGCTCTTGTGAAGGGATTTTGCGTAATTAATTCTCCATCACACACAGCCTGAAGTGCCCGTGGGACAAGGGAAGGTTTGCACCGAGCCTCGGGCTGCAGGGCTGGGATCCTGCTGCTTTTCCTCTGGAAAAATCCCAAAGCAGAACCTCTGGGTGCTCTCTCAGGGCCCCACCCCTGGGTTTGGGGCAGGGGCAGGGACAGGGGCAGGGTTGGCGCTGAAATGATGCCACAAAACCCAGCTGAGCTCCCCCACAGCAGCCAGCACCAGGCACAAGCTGAAACAGCCTGGAAGCAACACATCAGGTGGAGGAGGCTGAGCCTTTTCTCTTATTAAGAGGTTTCATGTAATTAATTCTCCCTAAAATATAGCCTGGAGTGTCTGTGGGACACGGGGAGCTTTGCATTGAGCCCTGGGCTGCTCTCCTCTGCTGCTTTTCCTCTGGAAAAGGCAAGATTTTTTTTTTTCTTCTTGCAAAGCCCAGCCAAAAAGAAAAATAAATTAAAAAACCAAGAGAAAAGTGCTAAGAAGTTAAATAGGGACAGCAGCAGCCCACCAGTGGCTGCACTATTTCTTGCAACATGTTATTTTCTTGTCTGGTTTGTCAGAGAGTTTCCTGTTCAATGCAGAAACATCAAATTTAAGTCTGGCTTCTGCCTCCCTTCCCAGGGAGAAGGAGGAGATGGTGGGGAAACATCCAGCAGAGCCCCACCAGCCCTCAGGGCTGTCACCCCACTTCCCCCCACGGAAAAATCCCCTAAACATCAGGAAGAACCAGCCCCATCCTTACAGAGATGACGGGAAAAATAATAAAAAAGACATTAAAATGTCCAGATTTCCCCAAAGACTGGCAAGAGGCAGAGCAGGATTCCCCCAGAGCAGCGCAATTGTCTCGTTCTCACTTGTACGAGTTCAAAAGGACACCAAA
This sequence comes from Sylvia atricapilla, assembly GCF_009819655.1. Taxonomy (NCBI): domain Eukaryota; kingdom Metazoa; phylum Chordata; class Aves; order Passeriformes; family Sylviidae; genus Sylvia; species Sylvia atricapilla. Next base: position 5,600,073 of record NC_089163.1, read on the forward strand.
ACCGAAATCACTGGTCTGTCCGTGCTGACAGAACTGCGGGGTTCACCCAGGAAAGGATTTCGGGGCTCTCAGGGCTTCACTCCTCTCATGGAAACAACCACAGCAAACACTGAACGCTCTTCGCTCCTGGAGTTTTCCCGTCAGGGCAGAGCAGCATCCCAGGCACCGGGGCCAGGCAAGGCTGCGATGGAACGAGGAGGAAGATTTTTAAATCCCGAATCCTTCGGGACAGGGATTATCCAGGAAAAGCCGAAACGCAGGAGCAGCGCACAAAGGAATTCGCGAACAGATCCGAGCGGATCGGTGCCGTTCCCATGGCCACCATAGACTCAGAGCCCGATTTTTGCCCAAGGTTCAAGCGAGATTTTTTTTTTCCATCATTTTTTTTCCTATAAATATGCATTTTCCCCACTCAAACACCGCCCTCTGCTGCAAGCCGCGCTCGATGCTCGGGAACACATTCCCCAGCGTTGCCCTTGGCAACGCAGTTGTTGAAGGCGATAAAAATTCTGATGTCTCGGTGGTTTCGAAAATGCCAGAGCATCAAAATGCAAATGCTGCAGCCTCCTGCAAAGGGCATCTGAGGTAAGGGAGCGGATTGACTGTGGGAGGAGCGGGATGGGGAGAACGCAGCGCATCTCCCGGTGACACCTCGGTCACCTCCTGCCACCCCGGCAACGCTCAGGAGAAGTGTCCCCTTTTCTTCCAGAACCAGGGCCAGCTCACCCCACAGCGGTATTTTTAATCCCTCTTTTCCCCGGAGCCGAGCGCTGCTCCTGCTCAGGAAAAAGCAGTTTATAATCAGCTATAATTGCCCCAACCTGGCAGGGGAGAGGCGGAGCTGAGCCAGCTGCTGGGATTTGCATTTCCCCCTCTCTGCTCTCTCCTCCGGGCCGGAGCTGCTCGGGTTTGGCCAGAGAATGGCACAACCAGCTGCAAAAAAAAATAAAAAAAATTCCTCCTGCCCCCAGCAAAACTCCTGATTTCACCATCCCCAGCAGGTTCTGCTCATGCCTGAGGCACAGGGAAGCATTTTATTGGGAACAGACCTTCCCAAAGCAGGATTCATGCAGGAGCAGCCATCATTTAACTTGCAGTTCCCTGGGTAGGCCTGGTGTCCCTGAAAATTCAGTTCCTTGAGGGAAATCATTGATTTCTGCTTGCCTGGTTTGCCTCAAAATGGATTTAGAGGAAAACACCTGAGCTGGGCTAACACTAGGCATTTTGTGTTTTATTAGGGATGAGAAAAATGCAGAGTGAGCTCCACCAAGAGTGGGAGCAGGCCCTGGGATTACCATTTCTCAGCTGATCTCCCAAAAATGGGTTCTGATGAGCTCTGGAGCCGCTGCTGTGCTTTCCCTCAGGAATTCCAGGGGGTGCTGGATAAATCCAGATCCTTCTCTGGGATGGGGAATTTGAGGGAATCTCAGCAGCAGCATCTTCCCAGCCAGACAGCAGAGTCAATAAATCCACAGCAAATCCAAAATTCCCTCCTAGGAGAGGAGCTAAGGAACATTTCAGCTCCAGAGTATCCAGACACAACAGATCCAGAGATTAAAAGTCATCACAGCAGGCAGGGGTTGAAATGTCACCAGAAAAAAGTGGCCTGGGCAGTAAAAATATTCCACATTTCCTTTGCTGTTGCTCCCAGTTCCTGGTAAGGACTGGAATTCTTCAGAGAGGAACAGCTCAGAGCTCCTGCAGCCCAGTCATAGTGCAGCACCTCAGTTTCCAGAACCATCCACCCCACAGGAATATTGGAAAATAAGGATTCAGCCAGTTCAGGTGCTTTCCTCTAAATCCATTTTGAGGCAAACCAGGCAAGCAGAAATCAATGATTTCACTCAAGGAATTTGAAAGGACCAATTCCATGAATTTTCAGGGCCACCCCAGGGACACCAGGCCTACCCAGGGAATTGCAAGTTAAATTATATAAATCAGCGACCCTTCTGAGAAAAGGAGCAAGCAGTCTTTAAAGTGAACAGATTGTTTCGTGAAAGTCCTGATTTTGGTTTCTATCCCAACAGGAAAAACGAAAACCCAGCACTTGGGCAACGTTTATTCCTTGGAATTTATCCCTCAGCTGTGCCTGGGGGAAAATACTTCTGTGTGTTAAAGGAGGAGAAGAATTTAGCAAAGATAAACCCCAGTCATTTATCACTGAAGGATCCCCGGGACAAACCGGGCTCCAGGCTGGCTCTGCAATCCCGGAGAGGAGGATGGGATAGGGGGGAAAACCAGGAGGAACCCACAGATGTCAGCTGGCTTGACTCTACAAGAGACGGGCTGGGTGTGTGTTTGATCAGACTGGAGCACAAAGCAAAGATCAGGAGCAGTCACATTGGAAAATGGCTCTGATCTGGCTACAGAGCATGGAAAAGAGAGAATCTCAGAACAGAGCTCAGTGGGGAGAAAGAAAAAAAAAATTTAGCAGCAATTTTGGGTTATGTGAGAGGCCAGGAAAGGCCGTTTTCATTTCTGCTCTTGATAGGGGTTTGGGATGGGGCAGCATCCAAAGGAGGACATGAGGGTGGGGAAGGGTGGAGAAGGAGAGTGAGGAGAGGCTGAGGGTGCCTGGAATGTTCAGCCAGAGCAGAGGAAGCTGAGACTCATCAGAACTACAACTTTTTGTAAAGGGAAGAGCAAGGGCAGGGACAGGGACAGGGACAGGGACAGCAGCCAGGGCAGGGCTGGAGCTGGGCCAGGGCAGGCTCAGGCTGCAGAGCAGGGAAAGGTTCTTCCCCCAGAGGTGCTGGGCACTGCCCAGGCTCCCCAGGGAATGGGCACGGCCCCGAGGCTGCCAGAGCTCCAGGAGCCTTTGGACACCAGGGATGACAGGCTGGGGTTGGTGGGATGCAGGAACTGGATCCATGATCCCTGTGGGTTGTTCCAGCTCAGGGTGTTCTGTGACCTCGCCAATCTCAGTTACAGAACCACAAACTGATTTGAGTGGGAAGGGACCCTCAGAGCCCACCCAGTGCCACCCCAGCCATGGCAGGGACACCTCCCACTGTCCCAGGCTGCTCCAAGCCTGGATTCGAGCACTTCCAGTGATCATCTCTCACCAAAGACAATGCAAGTGGCCAAAGCTGCAGAGGAGGGGAAATGCCCAGCCCCAGGTGAGCCCAGCCCTGGATCTGTCCCGGGATCTGTCCCAGCTGAGCAGCCCAGCCCCCACGGCTGGGGACAGACAGGGATGTCCCCACTGCTGGGGGCGACCCCACACCCACGGGGACCACCCCAGCAAGGTGGAGATGCCAGTGCCACACTTGGCCCTCAGTCAGTGACATTGACTGCACAGCCCAGCTCTGGGAATACTGGAGTCCTGGAATCATGGAATCCTGGAATATTGGAATCCTGGAATCATGGAATCCTGGAATCATGGAATACTGGAATCATGGAAAACCAGAATACTGGAATCACGGAATCATGGAATCCTGGAATCATGGAATCCTGGAATCCTGGAATCCTGGAATCCTGAAATACTGGAATCCTGGAATACTGGAACTATCCATGTTGGAAAAAGACCTCTGAGGCCACCAGTTCCAACTGTTCTTCTGTCTCAAAGCCATCTGCCATGTCCCTAAATTCTTCCTGCTGTATCCATGGACAGGGTGGAGCCTCTTTCCTCCAGGACCTTCCTCAGGCCTGAAAAGCTTCAGCAGCTGCTTGAGGTTCATACTGAACTTTGGACACAGATATTCAAAGTTTGCTCCTGTCCTTTTGGCAAAAAAAAAAAAAAAAAGTCTTGGGCCAGTGGGGAAGGGAACTCAAACAGAAAATTGGACCAAAATTGGGGGAAATTTGGCCAAACAAGCCAAAGGAGAGCAGGGAAGGAGAGCAAACACCTCAGCAGAGTCCAGCACCCCAAGGAGGGTCCAGCTGATTTCCTACTTGTGAAAACCCCAATCCCATCCTCATACCCAGTCAAATTACTCTCCAACATAGGATTAGTGGGATGAGGCAGCACAGGGAGTTCCCAGGATCCAGGATTCAACCATTCCATGACTGTTCCTTTTTCCCAGCAGTTTTAAAGAGCAGAAGGCAATAAATGCAATTAAAAAGTGTTAATGAATAATTAAAGTCACATCCTAGCACAGACATGAGTCAAAAAAGGGTAAAAGTCCAAGGCTTGATTAATTTAAAGGGTTTCATCACAAATAACTCCTCATTTTTTCTTGTGATGTTTGCATTTGAGGGAATATCCAGAGTTAATTACCTGGGCAGAGTTCTGTGAGATTTAAACTTTAAAAACTAAAATTAAAAGAGAATAATTAATAGATCAAGACAGATTATGAGAAGTATTTAACACTCCATCAGCTGTCAAGGAGTCATTAACACAACAGGAAGCAGAATGGTTTCAGTTTTGTTTATACTGTTCAAAACCCTCCCTCTTTTCTTATTTTCTTTTTCTTTTCACAAGACTTAAAATCTGAAGAGTCAAATTTATGTTTTCTTCCCCTTGGACACCCATGAAAAGCATTTGCACCACAATCTAAATATAAAATTTCCTTTTTTTTTTCTCCTTTTTTGAGGAAGAGAAGGGGTTTGTTTAGCAAAACAAACATCATTTAAAGCTGTCTCTGCAGCACCTCCTACCTCGTTTATCAGAGCATTTCATGGGGAGAAATTCTGTTTATTAAACAGATTTGGCTGGCAGAAAATGTTTCCCTAAGCTCCTAAAATTCCACAGCAACACGAATTATCCCACAGTACCTGCACCAACAGCCCCAGAGCAGGAAACCCAGGGAAAACAACTTTCTATCCATTTTTTCCAGCAGTGACCCTGTGAGCCCAAAGTTCTGCTCCACAGGACGTGCCCTGACAGAGAACTCTTGGAGGAGCTTCCCAACTTATCCCAGCCCAGGCAAATGGCTCTGGGAGCCCTGGAGAGGACAGGGAACAGGGAAAGATTTATTTTCTTGGGAAAGTGTAGAAACATCCATGGATGGCAGGGAGAGGGGACTCTGCAGACCTGAGACACTTATAGAACACTTATGTTTTTATTGCAAGGGCTGTGGGTGACAGGGCTGTGCCTCCAGCCCCCAGCCTGGGCTGCAGGGAGCCCCAAGAGGAGAGAGAGAGGGGTAAGGGGTGAGGGGGAAGAGGAGTGATCAGGGTAAGAGGTCCTTGTTACAATACATTATATCTCCTTTTGTGTTGAATATTCTGATTTACACAGACCAATCGGTGTGATACAAAACATACAGACTTTGCACACAGCCTGTGAGAACTGCTCTATTCCCATATCGTTCTGTATTCTAAACTCCAAAGACACTTTTCTTATCTGCCTTTTCCCTGATACTTTGGGGGCTACTCCCTCAGCCCCTTTGTTTGCCACCACCCAGCCCCTCACCAGCCCATCGCTGTCTCCCTGCCTGCCATGCACATCTCAAACCAGCTTTCATTTCTATTCCACTCACAGGTTTTGTATTTTTAGTATCTCTTGCCAGGCAATCACATTTGTAGGCTTTTCCTGTCTCACCTTTCCCAACAGGAAAGGGGCTGTGGAGCGCCCGTGCACATTATCCTCCTGAGCTCTCAGCTGACACCTGGGTGATGCAGGGTGGGCACTGAGCTCCCCCAGGGATGAGGAAGCAGCAAAAGCTTTGCCTTGGCATCACCAGCCCTTCCTGGCCACCCTCTTGTATTTCGAGTCCAAGATCCCCCTAATTAGGGTTTTTTTTTCCTTTTCAGAGTCCTGTGCCAGAGTTAAAAGATGAGTGGAACTCACAGCTTTGGTCTTAAAAGGTGTTTCGTCCTTTTCTTATCTTAAAGTCCAGCGCACCGCCTTACACCAAGCTTAACATGCTGAAAGACACCGCTGCCAAGAGCACAAGACCTGGTGTTCAAGGTCTTTTAAAGGTTTCTAAGCCAGTTAACTCTTAAAACGTACTATATTTACAGTTTTGTACCAATAATCACTATGAATTTTAGACACACAATTTTCTACATCACCTATGTTCTACCAATGTCTTTGTGCCACTGTCACAGCAGAAGATGGAGTAGGAAGAACTTAACACAACCCCCAAAATTCTCCATCTTGCCTCTATCTACTTCCATTCTAAAACCCTAAAACTACAAATTTTCACCCTGTGACAAACTAAACGATTATCTAATTTCAATTTTTGTTGTTCTCATTTAAACCTTAGGCATTGGCAGTTTTCCCCATGGGCTGAGGTCAAAGGCAATGCTGTCCTGGGGTCATGACAGGGATTTCAGACCCCCCAGGGCAGTTTGAGGGGTCTTCCCAACATCACCCCAAATCCCAACAATCCCGAGGCTCCCAGGACGTCCAGGTGTGAAACAGGGTGACTCCAGCAAGGGCTGGCAGAAAACACTTCCTTGAGCTCCCAAAATTCCCCAACAACAGGAACTACCCCACACCCCCAGCAGGTGTTTCCAAAGAGGGAAAGAGTTTTAGTTTACCTCTAGACATTTTAGGAAGTTTAGCTAGAAATTCCTGTGGGTTTCTCTTATGTAATTGGCTCAGGGCCAGCACAAGAGAATGGATTGGGCTCTGAGAGTGTAACTCAAAGCCTCTTGGTGATCTTATTGGCAGAACGCCAGCTTGTCCCTCCTAAAATATTCAGTATTCAGGAAGGAGCACAAAAGAAAGAAAAGGGCTTTTAGGAGTGTTTTTAGCAGGGTGTCAGAGGTTTTCTCAGACACCTGTGCGTGGTTTTTCCTTTGTTTTCTGTAATGTTTGTTACTTTGTTATTTTTCCTTATTAAACCTTTTGCTTTATAAAACACCTCTGAAGAGCAGCCTGGCTAATTAATTTCAGCCACTTCTCTGCAGAGGCCGGACCCTCAGATTCTGATACACTTACACATGATTCATTACACTCTGACCACGTGTATCACTACCCCGTTGCTCCTTCGCCAGCAGCCCTGAGTCCCCCAGGACATCCAGCAGCTCCACTGTGGACCAGGATGGATTCAGAGAGAGCAGGAACACTCCTAGGCACCTTCCCAGCCCCAAGGCTGGGTCACTGTTGGGGGTTAGGTTTGTTCCTTTTTCACTGTAAAGAATTTTTTCCCTGTAAGTTACCAAGGAGACCAAGTCGTGGATACTTAGAGTACTTAACTGAAAAAAAGAGGTGGCTGAAACTCATATGGGGAGATTTTTTCTTTATTTGTTAGGGAGGGGGTAACTGCCTTCTCTGATAACAAGCCAGCTGTTAAAACCTGGGTGGAGCAGTGTTAGTTATCTCTGTTCATGGTTCCACTACCCCCATGGGGATATCTTCTGTTAACGGGCCATTAAAGCTCACCAGTGACATCACACATTACATCATCCCAGTGTTCCTTATCTCCTCCATGGGATATCTACTGTTAATGGGCCATTAAAGCTCACCAATGACATCACACATTACATCATATTATTATAAGATGCTCTACCCAGGGAGGAGGAGCCAAACCATCTTCGCCCAAATAAAAAAGAGCCACAAGTGTCCCCAGACAACCAGTGTTCCCACAGGACTCCCAAAGGAAGGCTGGACCAATCTCTGGACCCTTGGTTCCACAGGATCATTGCTACTTCCAACAGGAGCACATCTGCCACTGCAGGACAGCTTCCAACACCCTGACCAACTGGGAGTCAGGTTGTATTTCTGACTCTGTCAGGGTTTTCTAGAATTGCTTGTTTGTTTGTTTGCTTGCTTATTCTTCTCTACTACAACATTTGTAGCTTTAATATCCCTAGTAAAGAACTGCTATATCTATTCCCAAAATCTTTGCCTGACAGCCTTTTAATTGCAAATTTATAATAATTTGGAAAAGGGGAGGAGGGGCTTACATTCCAAGGGAAATTCCAATCTTCCCTGGCAGACACCTGTCTATCTAAACCAAGACAGTCACAATCCTGTGTTCACCAATTTCTTGGCATTACTGAACCTCGCAAGCTCAGGGGTGAAGCAGGAAGGGCTGGGGCAGGAGCAGAGTTTGTCCTCGTCCCTGTCGAACACTTTCCTCCAAGTTCTTCCATCTTCCAGTGTTTCCTCAATTCCTCTTATCTGAATAAAAATCAGGTGGGGAAAAGACCTCACAAACCCTCAGTCCATGGCTATACCATATTTGTCCCAAAGTGATCAAATTCCTGCTAAGAATTTGATAAAAAAATCCCTGGCAAACCCTCCAAAGCAAAGATAATTCCCCCCAAAGGAACAATTCCAACACATTCTTCCCTCGCAGTGGTGAAATCTTGGTTGTACTTTACCCTCTGGGAGATTCCCTTCTCACTCCATATCAACCTTCAACAAGAATTTCTGCAGGAATAATCTCATTGAATTCCAGTGTTTAGTCTGGGACAGGGAATAAAAATGTTTCCCTTACTAGCCCCTCTTCTTTAACACGGAGATTTTTCCCTTGGAATAACCGACCTACTTTGGGGAAGGGAGAGACAGAGAATATTTTGGCTGGAATTTTATCTTCAACTCCCTATTTAAATTGGCAAAAAAAAAAAAAAAAAAAAAAAAAAAAAAAAAAAAAAAAAAAGGCTCGAACTCCAAACAAGCTTTTAAAAGGGAAAAAAAGAGCCCTGATAGCTGCCTGAGCCTCCAGCACAGCAAGATTTCAAATTCTTGTGGTCTGAAAGCCGTTCAAAGATAAAGATTCTGGACGGGTTTTACGATGTGACGCTGCCCCATAAATTTGTGGTGGCTCTGCAAGTGCTCCAGGAACCTCTGGAGACTGAATGGGAACAGAAGAGTGAGAAATTCCCTGTTTATTGTCAGGAAGTGGATGCAGGGAGAGCTCAGCAGCAGTGAAACCGCCGCTGGGGGATGGAATAAGCAGAGGGTCTTTTCCCAGTTGAACAAACTCATTGAATGGTTTGGGTTGGGAAAGGAACTGAAATCCTCCCAGTGCCACCCCAGCCATGGCAGGGACACCTCCCAGTGTCCCAGTGTCCAGCCTGGCCTTGGGCACTGCCAGGGATCCAGGGGCAGCCACAGCTGCTCTGGCAATTCCAGCCCAGCCCCTGCCCACCCTGCCAGGGAACAATTCCCAGTTCCCAATCTCCCATCCAGCCCTGCCCTCTGGCAGTGGGAAGCCATTCCCTGGCTCCTGTCCCTGCAGCCCTTGTCCCCAGTCCCTCTGCAGCTCTCCTGGAGCCCCTTTAGGCCCTGCCAGGGGCTCGGAGCTCTCCCTGGAGCTTCTCCTCTCCATGGAGCACCCCCAGCTCTCCCAGCCTGTCTTGGGAGGAACTCCAGCCCTGGAGCAGCTGCAGGGGCTCCTCTGGGCTCTCTCCAGCAGCTCCACATCCTTTGGATGTTGGATCTCAGTTCTCCAGGTGGGGAATCACCTGAGCAGAGCAAATATCCTAAGGTGAGGGAATCAGGCATCACTTTTGGCACATCACTTGTAACAGTGGACCCAAAAAATTGCTGCAAAAATCCTATTTAATAATAATGAAAATCAAAGAAAAGCTGCTGCGTTCCACAGAGACATTGGAATTTTATGGACAAGGAAGGGAAAACACTTCTGGAAGCAGCTGGGTCGGGAGTCACCACGGCAGGGTTGCCTCATTCCTCTGCTCAGCACTGCAGCTGAAATAGATTTCATCAGTTTGTGTTTGGGGTTTTGCACAACTCGAGCTCGCTGTGTTCCGAGGGCTCTGCCAGGATTCCCAGGAGCAGCCTTTCCCGGGTTTATGGGATCAACAGAACCTCATAAATGTTTATGGGGCTGCTGTCAGGGGTAAGATCTGCTCAGCAGCACACAGGGCAAAACCCCAAACCCATTCACTGGGGAGAGATCTGGGACATCACAGAAACATGGAGGAGCCCATCAGGGAGAGGTTCCCCGTGCCCTGGTGAGTGTGGAGCAAATCCCTGGAGCAAGGGGACAACCCTTATGGCAGGGATGTGCCTGGCAGTGCCCAGCACCCTCGGGTGTCCTGGACCTCCTGTCCTGGTGCAGGGCTCTGCACTGGGCTGTCCTGGCACCCCTGAGTGTCTTGGTACTCCTGTCCTATTGCAGAGATCTGTCCTGGGCTGTCCTGGCAGTCCTGGGCTATTTTGTCTTTCCTGGTTACCCTGGTACTTCTGTCCTGGCATTCCTGGTTATCCTGGCACTCCTGGGCTGACCTGGGACTCCAGGGTTCCTGGCACTCCTGTCCCCATGCAGAGCTCTGTCCTGCTTGTCCTGGCACCCCTGGGCTGTCCTGGCACCCCTGGTTATCCTGGCATTCCTGGGTGTCCTGGTATTCCTGTCCTAGTGCAGAGCTCTGTCCTGGCTGTCCTGTCACCCCTGGCTGTCCTGTCACCCCTGGCAGACCTGGCACTCCTGTCCCCCTGCAGAGCTGTGCTCTGGGCTGTGCAGGGGATTCGGGGCTGGCTGGGGTGAGGATATCCCCACCCACAGGATTGTTGGGAGATCTGTGCTCCCCTGAGGAAAGCTCCCTCCAGGGATGAATGCACCGAGATCCTGGAGGGGAAGAGCTCTGGGGATTTGATACAGGGAAAACAGGAGAATTCCAAGCTGCTGGGAGATTTTTCTCCCTCACCTGCGGGTTTAGCAGCCCCTGGCCAGGGTGGTGCAGCCCCTTTACTGTGGGGACAGCAGTGAGGAAATCACTCAGAGAGTCACGGAATATTCCCCAGGAATCATCAATCCCAGCTCCTGGCCCTGCCCAGACACCCCAACAATCCCACTATGGGCCGGATATTTCTGAGTCTGAGGGATTTCAGCCTGCTGGCAGCTGCGAACTTTTTCCCAAGGAAAAATTTCTCAAGGAAGTTTCTTCTCAAAACAATCTTGGCAAACAACTCTCCTTTCTCCAAACAACATTTCCCCAGGAGGTGTTTTGCTGTTTCTCTGGTTTAACCCATGGGATCAGAGAGGTGTCATTCCAATTCACCAACCATGGTCAGTCTGTATGGGAACACCTTATAAAAGGTAGTAAGAATGAGACAATAAAGCCTTTTTTTCTGTGCTCTTTGCCTTCTGAAATATTTGGAGTCTCTCATCTTTCTTTTGTGTCCTACAATGATAATCCCATCCTGTCTCTGGGAGTGTTGTTTGGGGTGTGCCCATTCCCTGGGAGCTGTTCCAGTGCCTGGCACCCAAACCCAGCTCATTTTCACCTCCTGCACTTCCCCTGGCCCTGCCTGACTCCAGCCCAGCGGTTCTCCACTTTTTTCATCACATCCCAAGTGGGGAAATTCCCTGTGGCTTCTTCCATGCAAGTTCTCAGCCCTCTCCAGTTTCAGCTGATGTAAAAATCCCAGAGAAGCTCCTTTGTGCTCACACATCCATACAGCAGGGTGAAGTGGAAAAGTACATGGATTTTAGGAAACTTGATAAATTATACCACTTTAATATTCAGTTTTATAATGCCCTTAATTGGTTATATCAGATAATAATTTCTGAAATATTAGTTCAGATTCCAAATGGTTCAGGTTCCTCATTTCCACCCAAACAGGGCCCCAGTTATCCTGGAACCCTACAAAGGGACACAATCCTGGCTGAGAGCTCCAGCTTCATCTTCACTTTCCTCCTTTTCATTTCTGCAGCCAAATCCATCCTCCCCATTGTCCTAAAATCCCAAGGAAGAGCCAGCACACAGAAAACCCCATTCCCTGTGGGAGAAAGCAGGGATGGCCCAGGATGTGGGATTGAGGACAGAACCTCCCCATGGAATAGGGTCACTGCCAAAGCTGTCCCAGAGCCCAGGGCAGCTCTGCCCACACAAACCCTTGGGAACTGCTCTGATCCTCCTGTGCCCCTGGGAGCCTCAGGCTGTGCTTCCTCCTCCTGGAGATGGGAACACCTAATCCAGGGATTGGGAAAGGTTGGTGCTGGTACAGTCAGATCCCACAAATCCTGGCTGTAGGACAGTTCCAGAGCGGGGATGGGTGGGACCAACATTTCACCTGGAATCCTCTTCTGTCCCACCATGCCCATGCAGAGCCCCTGGAATGCAGCACTGGAAATGCCCCATTCCCACTGGCACTGATGCATGGAAAGCTCTTCCAACTCTTCAGGGTGAGTGGATATTTTTATTTTCCAAGGAAATATTTATTTCCAAGAACAGATATTTTTATTATTCCTTAGATCAGGGGAGACTGAGCAGGCACAAACACAGGAGCTGCAGCACTTTGGATCTCATCCTGCAGGGAGTTCTCCTTCCACACATCCCTCCATCTCTCCATCCATCTCTCCATCCATCCATCCCTCCATCCATCCATCCATCCATCATTTTTGGGGATGGATTCCCATCCAATTCTTCCCTCAGAGGATGCTGAGGCCTCGGCACAGGAGTCCCAAAGAAGCTTTGGATGCTCCTCAATCCCGGGAAGTGTCCCAGGCCAGTTTGGAGCACTGTGGGATGGTCCCTGGGGATTGGAATGAGATGAGCTTTAAGATCTCTTCCAACCCAAACCATTCCAGAATTCCATGATTTTAGCTCAGGCTCCGTTAATTTCCCCACCCAAATTAACGTTCATTAAAAATCTATGTTTGGTTAAGCATTTCCCTTTTCTGAAAGAAGAAGAAATAGTGCCCTAAAAAAGTTGTGGGGTTATTTTATTGTGTGAAATTTTGATAATTATTTCACTTTCACATCTATGAATGACACAGAGACTAAAATATCTTCACTCCCAAAGCGTTCCTGTCAAAGCCATGGTACTGGAATTATTATTTAGTGACTATTTTAATTTACAGCAGATCAGATATGATGGGAAATGATGTCATGTGGGTCATTAATGTGTTTGCTGCTGTTCCGGGAGAGCAACAAGAAGTCAGACTGAAAAAAAAAAAAAAAAAAAAAATTAAAAATTTTAAAACACAACAGCTTATATCTCATAAATAAAACATTATTTATAATTTTTATAAATTTTGGAAATAAAATAAATGGAAAATAAATTTAAATAAATAATAAATTATTAAAAATAAAGCTCAGAGATTTTAAGAAATAAAAAAATAACTTTAAATCCTCACAAAAAATATTTTAAAAATAAAATAATTTTTTAAAAACATCACCAAAAATAAATAAAACTAAAGCCAAAACTAAAGCCAAAATGAAAACTAAAGCTTAAAAAAAAAAAATTAAAACCTTAAAACCCCCACCCCTTCCCAAATCCCAGCCTTTCCCTTTTCTCTTCCAGGGGTTTTGTCCAGCTCAGAATGTGCCATGAGCTCAGCAGGAGAAGGACAAGTCCACAGAAATCCCAATTCCTCCAGGAATTCCCTGGATCCTTGTCCCCTTGGCGCTTTTCAAGATGAAAAAATAACTGCCTGTTAACAAAGAACCAAACCAAATCAAAACTAAAACCAAAACCAAAAAAACACAAAACCAAACCCCCCCCCAAAAAAAAAAAAAAATCCAAAACCTAAACAACAAAAAAAACCCCAAAAACCCAACCAAACAACAAAATGTAAAAAAAAAAAAAAAAAAAAAAAAAAAAAAAAAAAAAAAAAAACCCCAAACACTACAATCAAACAAAAACCTTCAACATTATTAAGGAAAAAAAAGAAAATTCAAAAATCCATAAATGAAACAGCTACAACAAAAATCAAACTAAACCCCAAAAATAAATCCAGGAGAAAAGAAGGTCAAGTCAATCCCCCAGTCCAAAGTTCCCTTTCCCCACAGACCTGCACATCTCAAAACTGCAGAACCATTGGGCGGCTGACCCGGGCCGTTCCCACCAGCCCACATCAAGAACAGGATTCCAAACCTAAATCACAACAATAATCAGACCCCAAAAACCTCCCGGCCCCAAAACACGACCCCAGAGTGAGGGGAGGGTGCTGAGGATGCAGATCCAAAACATTTGGGGAGAAAATCATTGAAGTGTGGCATTAAATAGGATTCTTTTTGTGCCTCCTCCCCACAGGATCTGCACAAAATTGATTTGTGGGAGCCTCACAAATCTGCGGAGCTGCAAATTGAAAATTAATTGAGAAATTCAGAGTTGTTGAAAAATAACCCCGTTCCCCAAAGCCCTGGTGTTATTTTAAACTGTAAATAAAAACAGGGGCACTTCCTCACACTGGAGAGCCCTAAAGCTGCAGCTGGGGAAGGACAGAATTCCCTCCTGCAGCCCTAAAATGGAGATTCACGGGGCTCTTTCTCCTCTGTGATAGAAAATGGGAATCTGAGGAGGGTTTATTTTTTCATTTAAAAGGTCTGCTTCAGCCCAAGCCGGAGCAGCTCCAGCCCCATAACAGCCCTAATACCTCAATCCTAATAGACCCCCCCACCATGGGGTGCCTCTGCAGGACATCCAAAGGATCCTGCTGCTTTCCAGGCCCAGCATCCCTCTTTTCTCCCACCATCCCAAGGTTTAGCTGAGGAGTTAAGGCTGAGCTCGCATCCCTTTATCTGCTGGGGACACTCCAAGATGTGCTGATGTCCCATTGAAGTGACAGTGCTGTGTGAAAAACAGAGTTCACTTTCTTGGTAAATTTTAAGAAATCATTTTAATAATAAAAAATAAGATAATTAGGAGACAAAAAATCAAACTACGACTGGGCTGGGTGACTCGGCATTCAGCCAAGTCCACAACCTGCTATTTCAGAGGCTTCTTTAAATACCCTTTCTATTGCCTCAATCTTGTTCAATATTCAAACTTTTCCACAAACCAGTTCCCATATTCCAGGAGCTGTTTAGTGTGGCCCCTCCTTGGGTTTGCCCTTTTAGAGCACGTGTGTTTCTGGGCTGTGTCTTCATTATCACCTCCAGCTCGGGCCTGGGTCCACACTTCCTTCAGATGGGAGATGCTGATAGTTGGGGTATCAATGGCGGGGTCTTCTTCACATGGTCACTGGATGTTATCCTGATTAAACAGACAGTTTAAGCAATTACTATATCAACTACTACCACTGTGCCTCATTTACTTTACTAACAGCAGAAATAAAACTTACATCCTTATCACAACGTTATTAATCATCTAGCACACGCCTCATGAAAAGCCAACTTTATAATATACGCTTATAACAGTTGGAACTCAGGAAAATTCAGGATTTCTTGGCTCATTGCTGCTGCAGGGTCGGCTCCATCAGTGCCCAGCCTCTGTCCTTAATTAAAAGTTTCTTTCCTTTAATAGATGCTGCATCCATGGGGCTTGCTAGGCTGGGTTCTGATTTTGGGGTCATTTTGTTGGTTAATGGCACTTTGGAGATCTCTGATGCGCCTTTTCCTATGGATGCAGCCCATAATAATCCATCAAAGGTGTGCTGACACCAATTTATCTGGGACAGAGCTGGTGGCATTCCCTGTGGCCAGAAGTGTAAAGCTCTGCATGTCACAACTTCATCAGAATGCTGCTGTCCTGCAGGAAATTCCAAATGGGAATTCTGCCGGGAGGCGAGCTGGGGTTTATTTAAGAAAAATAGCTGATTACACAGAATTGTCAGCCAAGGAAGGGCTGTGTGAGGGGACACGGAGGGGATATTACAGGGGCTTTAAGGGGACATGGAGGGGACATTGCGGGGACTTTGTGTGTTCCTGTGTGCAGGGAGGGTCAGAGCTCTGCCCCGGGCCCAGCAACGGCACCAGAGGGAAGAGCAGGGATTGATCCCGGGAAGTTCAACCTGGAGATGAGGAAAAACTGCCCTGGGCAGTGCCCAGCCCTGGACAGAGCCCAGAGAGGGGCTGCAGTCTCCTCCCTGCAGATATTCCACAACCCTGGGCTGGCCATGCTGGAGCAGGAGGTGACACCAGTGACCCCATGGGGTTCTCCCAGCCTGACCCATCCCATGATGAAAAACTGAGCGGGGAACAGAAAATTCTCGTTTGAATGAGCCTTTGTCTGTGGAAAAACCCATCTAATTAAAAACCCGTTGGGAAAAAGCTGGTCTGGAAAGCAAAACTGGGAATTTTTGTCTTTGTTTCGTCGCTGCCTCAACACCACTGAACTGTTTAAAAAGACTGAGTGCTGAGTGGAGATTTTGGTCCAGACAACAGCAAATACCATCCCTGTCTTCAGCAGCAAAGCCTCTGCACATTTCTCCAGTTGGAAATATTTCATTTTTCCCTCTCCTGGCCCGTCTTCCCACAGCAGCTCCTGCTTGGAATTCCCATTTGTCAGTTGTGCCACTCTTTGCTGCAGAATCTCCGAGGTTTCAAGCTGAGGGTGGGAAACTTCAGTGGTTTGGGGTGTTTGGATGTGAAAACCAGGGGATTTTCACTCTGTCCCGCAGCATTCCAGCTCTCCTGAGCAGGATTTATGTTGGAATTAAGCCACCAAATACCAGGATAACTCCTTTTTTTTTACTTTTATTTTTACTTTTCTGGCTGTTCCTGCCGCCCAGCAGATCCTGCAGGATAAGAGTTGAAGACAGCAATGCCCAAGAGCAAACCCAGGGTAATTACACAGCAAGTCAGCCCTCACACCCCTTGTAAACTTCATCATCTGGTACTTTTATAATGTATTTATAACCCAGGGAAAATGCCTAACTAGAGAAAAACCCACAATTCCACACTGGGCAATTATGGGAATGAGGGAAACGAGAGATTTCCAAGAAACGCTTCTTGTTCTCCTGCTGCAGAGATTTCCTTGGGGGAGTTCCTTTTCTTGCCCTCCCTTTGTCAGTTCTGTGGAAGGAAAAGGACGTTTTTGGACAAGAGGGTATAAAATAGGAGCTGATGGAGCCTGATCCAAACACCCCACGTGGAATTCCCGTTTTCCTATGGAATTCCTCCTTTCCAAGACACCCAGGGCATCACTGCCCTGTTCCTCTGAAAGGCTGGCATTTGAAATGTGAGCATGACTCAGGCAGGATATGGGTGAAGTTATTTTCCAGAAGCTGCTCCGGCTGTTTCTAGCCCAAAGAAGCACTAATGAGGGGCTTGGTGACGGCGCTAATTACTCCTAATTGCTCCCACCTCACAGATGGGATCCTGGAAATGAGGAAGGAAAGAAGGGGCAGATCGAAAGGGGCAGAGCCTGGGACGATCTCCTCAGAGGAGAAATCCCACATAAAAACAGGGATGATATTTTAAGGGCTCCTGTGGTGGGAACACAGATCTGTGTCCGAGCAAATCCACATCCTGTGCTCACATCCTGCTGCTGGAGTTGCCTGGAGTCACTTCCAAGGTGGGATTTTCCTGTAGCCCAGGGAGTTGGGAGCTCAAGATTTTGGCAGTGGAGGTTCTGGTTGTGATGTCCACTCTTGACGAGGGGTTTGGGAAAGACTGAGAGAATTTGGGTTGTTCAGCCTGGAGGAGAGAAGCTTTGGGGCAAAATAATTGTGGACTTCCCATGCCTGAAGGGTGACAGGAGAGCTGCAGAGGGGCTGGGGACAAGGGCTGCAGGGACAGGAGCCAGGGAATGGCTTCCCACTGCCAGAGGGCAGGGCTGGATGGGAGCTTGGGAACTGGGAATTGTTCCCTGGCAGGGTGGGCAGGGGCTGGGCTGGAATTGCCAGAGCAGCTGTGGCTGCCCCTGGATCCCTGGCAGTGCCCAAGGCCAGGCTGGACACTGGGACACTGGGAGGTGTCCCTGGGGGTGGCACCAGGTGATCTCTAATGTCCCTTCCCACCCAAACCATTCCATGACTCCACAAAACCCCCAGCAATGAAATGATGTGAGTTTTGAGCTTTCCTGAGTCTGGGGTAAATTCCTCTGGCACATTTGGGCTCCAGCCAGGTCTGGGTCAAGGCTGCATCCCCCAGCTCAGGGTCTGAGTGCAGAGAAGGACTCCAGTCCCGGGATTGAAATCCCCACAGTGCCAGGCTGCTCTGCCTCTCTCAGGAAGCTTTGGGCACCTCCCAGAGTTTGTGTTCCAGGCCAGAGCTCTGGGCTGGAGCCCGCAGAGCTGCTGCTGTCAGGCTTTTGGACCATCTGCCTCTTCCCAACTGGAGACGCTTCCTGCTGCAGGAACCAGAGCCCAGCCTGGGCTGGTTTCAAGGTTTCCAGATGCTTCTTTGCATTTCCATGGCAATAAAAGCTTTCTCTGTGCTCCTGAGCTCTGTCAGGTGCATCCTGTGTTGGTTCAGCCTTGACCCAGCGCATGGATGACACCAAAATCCTTGGAATCAACCTCCAAGAGGAGCATCCTGGAGCTCAAAGGGTGGGAGGCTGGCTGAGCCCGGACGGAAAACGGGCAGGAGGATACCCGGCAACGTTCCTGTCCAATTACAGCTAATTTATTGTCCATTTTTCTCCTCATTGCTGCTCTGTTATTAATTGTTAATGTGGCGGTGCAGTCGCTGCTGAGCGAGTAAGGGCTGCTGGGAATGGCTGAGGGGAAGAAAACGGGAATGAGAAAGGGATGGGGTCTGGAAAGGTGGAATCTGTGCAAAAACAGGGAGTGCTGGTGGCTAGCTCGGTCCTGCAGGCACTGGCAGGAAATTCCTGCTCTTGGAACAAGAAGGCAAAAGGATGGCAAAGAAAATGAAATGTGTGGGGTCACCAAGTCCCGAATTACAGGGTTGTGTCCGTGGGAAATGCTGGCAGGGAAGGAGAAATCACGGGAATGGGGATTTGCCAAACCCCGTTTAGGACTCGAGTGCTGTTTTCCCTATAAATAGAAACAATTCCCTGCTTCACACTGAAACCCAAAAATGCCTCTGGGAATCACTGGGTGCTTTTCCATCCTCAGCCCACTCCTATCAACCCCCTGGGAAGTTTTTAATAAACCCAGCACCGAGTACATGGAATTAGAGAGCTGAAACTATCAGGAGATGGGCAGAAGTGAACAATGAGAGATGAAGGAAAAATAAAAGATGGTGAATATTTGAACTGGAACCTTGAGATGCTTCTCCTGCAGTGGATCAGCCTCTGTTGCCTGTTTTCCAGAGGGATAAACTGTTCAAACCCCAGTGGATTGGGAAGGGGCCCAGGCTGCTCCAGCCCAGTGAGCGCTGCCTCTGTGCTCACACTCACGAGAGGGTTCTGGGCTGGGACTTCAGGAGAGGAGAGAGAAACTGAACTCCTCATCTCCTCTGCAGCCGAGCATTGCCACAGCTCCCAAAAACCTCCTGGGCCATGGAGTCCAGGCCTCTGCAGGCTGGGGCTCGACTGGGAAGGAAATGCCAATATTTCAGCTGAAGCCTGACTGTAATCCTGTGGTTTCGTAACTCAGCTTGTGGAGCTCTCAGAGCTTCCTCAACTCTTGGGACCAGCCCCGAGCTCAGTCCTGCTCCAGCAGAGCTCCCACTGTGGCTCCAGGGTGAGGGAAAACCTCCAAGTGAAGGTTTGGAAGAGGTTCCAAACCCAGCAGAGATGAGCAAAGGCAGCCCTGGCAGGTCCATCCCAAAACCTGGGCTTCCAAAACCTCTCCTGAAACCCGAAATGTTTCCTAATTCAGAAAGGAAGCAGAATTCATCCAGCCTTGTGCTGTGCACCAGAGCAAAGCCAGAGCTGCCCTGACAACATCTGGCCTCCTGCCACAGCCTCACAAAGCACTGCTGAGGCTTGCAGAGGTGACTCTGGATGCCTTTTCATTCCAGGGCTGCCCCGGGCCATGCCGTACATTCGGGTTCCATTTATAGACATTTTACAGGGTGTTAATAAATTTACAAAGTGTTAATAAGCAGGCAGGAATTATTTGTTGGTGTTTCTGATGGAACCCAAGCTGGCCAAACCCCTCCGTAAAGGATCTCTGAGGCCGTGCCCAGGTGAGCCCATCAGACACGGCCAAAGCAGACACGGCTGTCAGGGGGGCAGGACGCCTC
Organism: Sylvia atricapilla; assembly: GCF_009819655.1. Taxonomy (NCBI): domain Eukaryota; kingdom Metazoa; phylum Chordata; class Aves; order Passeriformes; family Sylviidae; genus Sylvia; species Sylvia atricapilla. Next base: position 5,619,702 of record NC_089163.1, read on the forward strand.
TGAGCCATTAACTCTTCATGACAGCGGAAAAATAAATATAAATTTTTTAAATATGAACTTTCTCTTCGATATCAGCAGCCTGCTGCTTGAAGGTCAAGGTTCTCCCACCCAGAACAGCCAGAGGGGCTGCAGGAGTCACTGGGGAGCACTGGGATTTTGGTAGAAGGTGTCCAAGGAAGGAATTTGAATAAACAAACTCCAATAAATGGCTTTATTTACAGCATGGCCACACCCAGGGCAGTTTCCCCCTCCACGGCCCCAGCGCTGGCAGTTCCAGCAGTTTCCAAGGCACTTCTGCCATTATTCCAACCTAAAATGGAAAAAACAGCCCAAGAAACCAGAGATTCACGTGTGGCACTCTGAGAGACAGGAGGTGACCAAGGGGAGGTGACACTGGGCTGCAGGACACCACCTGTCCCAGCAGTGTCCCCAGCTCAGGACAGGTGAGACCCTCACAACTCCAGGGGGCTCATGGCTCTCTCACAGGTCAGGAAGTGACAGGAAAACCCTTTCCTGCCTTTCCTTGGCTCCCTGCCCCCAGGGAAATGAGTTTGTCCCTCTGCATTCCCACTCTGGATCCCAGAATCCCCCTGTCCATGGGTTACAGCTGGGAATTCCTGCACAGGGAGAGAGATGAGGATGGTGGGAGGCAGAAAACAAGGGAACCAGCCCTTCCGAGTCATCCATGGCAGAGCTGGGCTGCTCCATCCTGCCATTCTCACAGCCTCTGCTTCCTGAAACTCTTTTCCACTCAGATAATTCCATTTCCTTCTGACTCCACTCACGTGGAACAGGAGCCCTTCCCGGGGGGAATCTGCCTTTCCTTCCAGCTTTCCAAGAAGTGTGGTTTTCCAATTCTGTGCTCCGTGCCTCTGGGAAGAATTGGGGTTTTAAGGATCTTTGTCGGGATTCTTTAACTCTGGGAGATGGATGGTCCTGACTGCCCAGCAGACACTGAGCCATGCCAGAGCCACGGAATGTGACTCCCCATAAAAACAAGGCACCTCATGGATTAGAATGATCCCGTTGGAATGGGGCAGATTTGGGGTTGAACCCACCCTGCAGGGCCCTGTGGGAAGGGGATTTACAACATTTTGCCATGTGAAATCCTCATGGATCAGTGCAAGGCCACCAGGCAGAGTTTCTCCATGATGGATGGGCCCTGGGAACTGCTCAGGAATTTCACAGCCAGGAGCTGGGGGTGTCTGGAGGGCTGGATGTGGATTCCTCTCAGGGACCTGCAGCAAACCCCACTGCTGGGAGAGGATGGAAAATATTTATCGGGTGTCTCGTTGGTTTTTCCAAGGCAATCTTATTCCCACCTAGGAATTCTGTCTCATTTAAAAATCCTCCCTGCCCGAGGTTTCTGAGGCCCCTGTCTGGCAGCTGAGAGTGTAATTAATGATTTAAACAGGGCACCGTGGTTAACGAGATTGAAGAACCAGAGCTGGCAGGCTCAGGTCTCCAGCCCTGCCTTGGGAGCAGCAATTTTACACATGAGAGGATCTGGGGGAGCAGGTCTTCTCCTGCTCCAAGAAAAGGCCTGGATTTCTGGTCTGGGAATAAGAAAAAAGCTGGAATTCTGCTCCTGGGGGCAAGAAATGGGTGGATTTCTACCTCAGGAGAAAGAAAAGGGCTAGATTTCTGCCCCTGGAAGTAAGGAAATGGTGCATTTCTGCCTCCAGGAGCAAGAAAAGGGTGGAATTCTGCCCCTGGAGGCAAGGAAAGGGCTGGATTTCTGTCTCTGGGAGCAAGAAAAGGGTAAAATTCTGTCCCTGGGAGCAAGAAAAGGGCTGGATTTCTGTCTCTGGGATCACAGAGACCAGCAGAGCCCAGGAAATCCAGAGATTGCACATCCCTGGACCCAGAGAGGGGTGGGAAGAGTTTCTTTTTCACCTGGAAAAAGCTGCAAACCTCCCCTTGGGATTGATGGAAAACCGTCAGGGCTGGGAACATCTGCACCCCCAGCAGGGAAGCACCTGTATGGTCATTCCTTGGGGTGAAATCCATGGAAACCAGGGGAAATTCCCTGGGATTTACCTGGGGCTTGGCTTGCTGCCCTCAGCCCTGGGGTTTGCTGGATTGCAGAACTTCCATGGGGAGGGAGGCAGGAAGGAAGGAAGGAAGGGAGGGAGGGAGGGAGGGAGGAAAAGGTGAAAAATAAGCAGTTTGGGGTCAGAAATGGGCTGTTACCCTGCACAAACAGAAATCTCCTCCAGGGCCTGAAGTTTTCCTGGTCACCCTCTCAGGTGACTGCATGGCTCTAACAACAGCATGGCTGTTATTGCATGCCTGTAACTCATTCCATGGCTGCAATTCCATGGCTGTAACAATTCCATGACTGTCATAATTCCATGGCTGTAACAGCTCCACGGCAGAAACAACTCCATGGTTGTAACTCATCCCATGGCTGTAACTCCATGGCTGTAATTCATTCCATGGCTGTAATTCCACGGCTGTAATTCCATGGTGGTAACTCATTCCATGGCCACAACTCCATGGCTGTAACCCCACAGCTGTAATTCAATGGTTTTAACTCATTCCATGGTGGTAATTCCATGGCTGTAACTCCATGGATGTAGCTCATTCCACGGCTGTAATCCCTTGGCTGTAACTCTACAGCTGTAACTCCATGATTTTAGCTCATCCCATGGCTGTAATTCCATGCCTGTAACCCCATGGTTGTAACTCATTCCATGGCTGTGACTCAGTTTTTTTAACTCGTTCCATGGCTGTAATTCCATGATTTTAACTCATTCCATGGCTGCACTGTCATGCCTGTAACTCACTCCATGGCTATAAATCCATGGTTGTAACCCAAAGACTTTAATTCACCCCATGGCTGTAATTCCGTGGCTGCAACTTCCATGGCTGTAACAATTCCATGGCTGCAATTCCATGGCTGTAACAACTGCATGGTTGTAACCCATCCCACAGCTGCAGTTCCATGGCTGTAACCCCATGGCTCCAACTCATTCCATGGCTGTAACCCCGTGGTTTTAACTCCGTGGTTCTAATTCATTCCATGGCTGTAATTCCATGGTTTTAACTCCATGGCTCTAACTCATTCCATAGCTGTAATTCTGTGGATGTAATTCCACGGATGTAATTCCATGGCTGTAACCCCATGGTTTTAACTCCATGGCCCTAACTCATTCCATGGCTGTAATCTCATGGTTTTAACTCCATGGTTTTAACTCCGTGGCCCTAACTCATTCCATGGCTGTAATTCCATGGTTTTAACTCCGTGGCTCTAACTCATTCCACCGCTGTAACTCTGCGGCTGTAACTCGATGATTTTTACTCATTCCACAGCCATAATTCCAGGGCTGTCCTGCCTCCTTCCTGCCCCGGCACAGAGTTTCCTCCGAGCTGGTGATGTCATGGCAGCTAATGGGCTTTAATTGTGCCTCTCCACTCAGTAACAATCAGCTGAAAGCTCATTAAGCACCAGCCTGCGGCTGTTGAGAGCAGCGCTGGCTCCTCACAAACCCTCTGGTGGGTGTAATTTTCCTTCAGAGCTCCTGAAAAAACTGCAAAAGCAGTTTGGGGTCAGATCAAGGGTCCTGCAGCAGGGTGCTGGAGCAGAGCCAGCATTTCTGGACTGCAGGATGTTTTCCTGGACTGGAATTCGTCCCAGGCAGCTGTGGGTGCTCGGCGGGTGAACAGGGAGAGCACGGAGATGGTTCCCCAGGTTCATTTCCCTGCTGGTTTGTGCCTCTGCCATGTGCTGGGATAGAAACAGAGAATGATTGAGGCTGGAAAACACCTCCAAAGCCGATCAAACAGCACTTATCAAGCAAACCACTGCCCTGAGTGCCACGTCCAGGTGTTTCTTAAGGTTTTTCAAAGTTAAAGGATGGGGGGGATTTTGCAGTTAGCAACCTTAAAAACATTCCTTTTGAGGATTTTTCCCTGTAGTCTTTTGAATCCACGTGGATTTTCAGCACCCCAGTTGTGCTTAGAGGTTTCCCAGTGGCTCCTGACTCAGGCTGGGAGTTCTTCCCTTTATTTCCCTCGGCTATCATCACCTGAACGATCCTGTTTGGGAGGAAGAGGGGCAGGGGAAGGACCGCAGAGAGCCGGGATCAAGGCAGGGAAATGTGGAGCATCTGGTGCCAGCCCCAGCAGAGGGGCGTGGGGACATCTGGAGCTTGCACAGGGTCCTGAGCTGTGACAGTTCTGGCTTCTTTTTCCCTGCCAGGATGGAGATTAGTACACGGGAATCACAGAATCACAGAACGTGGAGGTTGGAAGAGATCTTCAAGGTCATCAAGTCCAGCCCAGCCTCAATGCCTCAGCTGAACCATGACATGGAGTGACACATCCAGTCTGCTTTAAACACACCCAGGGATGGTGATGGAGTCGCAGCTCATGTCTGGACTTGGTTGTTATTATCTCTTATCTATTTACAGACTCACGAGCCATGAGCTCTAACTGGCAAATTAGAGGAATGACGTAAAATGGAGCCCCTCTCTATCTCTGCCAGGGCTTTTCAAGGACTATCCATCCAATTATGAAATGCCACCTAAATTATTTTTATTTTAAACCCATTAACTACTTGAAGTCTGCAATGTGGACTCCATCTACCAATTCCAGAAAACCACCCAAACCCATGAAGAAGAAGGAAGAAGAAAGTGAAGAAGAGGGACTCAGACAATGCCCCAAATCCTCCATACTGCTTCACATATATCACTACACACCAAAATCCCCAAAATCCAAGTTTCCAGAATTCCAACACCAGGGATTATGGGAAAGGCAGGAAAGCCCTGGGACAAATTAGAAACTCAGTAGGGAAAATGTCCTGTGCTGCTTCCTTCTCACCCCACAGTGTCTGGGGCTGTTCCTGGTGTGAGATCCCTGGAAAAAGCCCTGGGAAGCCTCTGAGGGCTGGGAAGTGCCCCTGGAGCAGCTCCATGTACCAGATTTGGCATTTTTGGCCCACAGGATATTTTCATTGACCAGAATTCGTGCCAGGGCAACCCTTCCCTTGCTGAAGGCTACAGGAGAATTCAGGGAAGAGCTCAGGACACCCCACCTGATGCTGGGCCAGCCTTTGAGGTGCTTCAGCCTGGATTTTGGGGTGCCCCCAAGGGGTTTTGGGGCTCCCTGCTCGCACAGGAGGGTGGAGAAACCCCCGAGCTCCTTCTCCAGCCTGAGGTTCCAATGAGTTCCAGGCTGTTTCCAGCCAGAGCTGTGGGATCCCCTCTCTGAGCATCCCCCAGCAACAATCAATTCTCTCCAGGGCTATAATTAACTGTGTTCCCTGGGATGTGCCAAAGCCAGAGAGGAACAGAAAACTGAGAAAAACAGTCTTGAAATGTCATTTCCTTCAGCCACCCGTCAGAGCAGGCTTAGCTGGGAATTCCTGAGACCTCTGTGCTACAAAATCCTGGGAAATGGAGCTTCCACAGCTCCCCCAGGCAATTCCCTGTGCCCAGAAATCCTCGGTCATTGGATTGTTTTCCCAAATCTCCGTTCCAGTCCCTCTCTGCAGCACACACTGCCCCATCCTGCTGACCCCACGAGGTGCAGGTGCCTTTCAAGCTCAACAAAAAATGCAGTGTTTGCCTCTCAACCAGACAACAGGGGAGAAAAATCATTGGAAATGGAGGAAACATGGAATTTATGACAAATTACGTGAGTCTTTAAGGTCTTTAAGGTGGTGCCATGGCATCAACAGCTCCCATTTGCCTGCCCCTTCCCAGGGTTGCTCTGGACATCAGGAAATGGAAACAGAGTCTCCTGCTCCAGGTTCCCATGGACTGTTCCGTGCTTGCGTGGCTAATTGGATTAGAGAGGAATAATTTAATGATCTGGAAGTGATGAGGGACTGGATGGCTGATCCCAGCGGGGGCACGGTGCCAAGGGCAGCACGTCCAGCCAGCGAGATCCCACTTGGAGCTTGACAGGGAAGCAGGGATGGGCCTTGGGCAGGGCAGGGAGCTCCAGGGCTGCTCCTGATCTCATTTCACGCCTTCGTGGCTCCCGATTGACGCAGTTCTCACTGAGGCTCTGAGCAGGAATTTAATTGTTCATCCAGCTTTTCCTGCAGCTCCCGAGCCCTTCTGTGCCCGTCCCACCCATCAAGATGGATGAGGAGTCTCTGCACCAGGGATGTCTTGGTTTTTCCCTGTCTGAATTCCACCCTGAGGTTTTTTGAACCCAAACTCCTAAATTTGATGGGTTGTGCTGAGGTGTGGGGGGATAAAAAGGGACTTTTTAGGCCATATTCCTGGGAAATGGGAGTGGATACCTGGAGTGGCTCTTTCTCACTTTGCAGGTGCCTCCCTGATTTCTCCCAAGGATTTCTTGGCATTCAGAGCTCTCCCAGCCTGCAAAGCTCCTCATTTCTTGCTATTCCCACATTTGGGAATCTTGAATTCCATTGAAATCTGAATTTCTGATGTGATTTCTCACCCAAGCTGGATTTGTACACAGCAAGAGGTGCCCTGAGATGAAATGTGGGGTTGAGCTGCATGGGAAAAAAAATCCCTGTAAAGTTCAGGAGAAGGGGACTGACCCCACTGGGGGACATGGAGAACCAGGGAAGAACCCAAAATCCTTGGACTGGGCTCTGGCTTGGATCAGTAACTTCAGACAAAGCTCTCAGACCAGGTTTGCTCATTGCCACGAAGACGAATTTGCTGCTATCCACCAAATAAGGTAAAGCAACAATCAATTCTCCAGGGCTATAATTAACTGTGTTCCCTGGGTTGTGCCAGAGCCAGGGAGGAACAGAAACCCGAGGAAAACAAGTCTTGAAATGTCATTTCCTTCAGCCACCCGTCAGAGCAGGCTTAGCTGGGAAGTTCTGAGACCTCTGTGCTTCAAAATCCTGGGAAATGGAGCTTCCACAGCTCCCCCAGGCAATTCCCTGTGCCCAGAAATCCTCAGTCACTGGATTGTTTTCCCAAATCTCCATTCCAGTCCGTCTCTGCAGGATTGTCATGTCTTGTCCTGTCTGCCCTGCTCATGAAGCACCTGCTCCACCCTTTCTCTTCCTGGAAGTTCTTGTGCTTCCCTCAACCTTCTCATTTTTGGACATCTCAGCCCATGGTCTTTCTTGCTCTTGCCCATCAGCATTATAAATTTTTTTGACATTTTTCAGCTGACCAAGGTAATTTGATGCTCATTTTGCTGCATCCATGGAGTTATTTCTTGGATGCCTGGTTGTGGCTGTCCCTGGGATTTGGATAGGAACTTGTACCCACTTCACAACGAAACTCAGGGCAGAAAGAAAAAGGTCCTAGAACAGCCCTTGTTTTTCCAGGATTGCTAATTCCAAAGAATTTCAATTATAAACAAACTTTGCATCAATCACAGGCAAAAGAAGAAAAATCTGTGATTGAACTTCACCCCTCCTTGGGTGGTGCAGCTGCTGGGTTGTCCCAGGAATGTTTTCCTGGAAGGAATCTCGAAGTTGTTCTGAAGAAGTTGCTTGGAAGTTGTTTGGAAGGCCTGGATGGATCTGGGAGTGCTGCTGAGTCCTCAGCCCTGCCTGGGTGTTTTTGGCCACTTGAGGAGCATCAAATTCCTTGGAGCCACCCCAGGGACGCAGAGTCCTTGTCGTGCTCTGTCTCTTTGCACTACGGGGACCGTCTGATTCCCACAAGACTTTGGATCTGCACCATTTATGGAACCCTGGGAACGTCATCAGAGAGAGGCAAAGCCAAGCTCAGCTCCAGGTCTGGGCCAGGATTGTGTGGGCTGGATGTGGTGCAGGCCTGGGATAACCCTGGGAGGTGCAGGGAAGCCAAGCATGGCACTTCTTCCTAGTGGCCAACTCCAGAAATCCTGAATTTCTGCATGATGGCGCTTCCAGCTGGTAGAAAAGCCAGGAAAAACAGCCCAAAAGGAAAATAATGGAGAGGAAAAAGGACAAGGGAACGAGAATGCAAAGGTGCCCTTGGGTCCAGGCCTTGGGGAGTGACAGGAGCAGCTTGACGGGGTGAGAGCAGAGCACTCCCAGGACTCTCAGTGTGCTCCTGCTTTCTCTCTCAGGAGCTGCTTTATCTTCAGGGAAGTGTTGTCTCTTTTGGGAATGCCATCTCCAAGAGTGTGAGCAGGAACTTTCTGTGCCTCCAAACAGCCCTTCTGGTTATCTGGAGACTCAAATTCTTCCTCTGTGAACCGTAGAGGGCTGGGAGAACTCCTCATTCCGTTTTCCTCATTGTGATTTCCAGGGAAGAAAGCAGAGTGCTCTTGGATCTCCTCCATGGCCTCGTGCATATCGTGGTGCAACTTCCTAGTGCTGGAATTAATGATGAGAAACTCTCTTTGTGGAGTCCCAGGAGGGCCATTCCCTGGCTGGGGAGCTGCTGGCAGGTTTCTCCATGGATGCACACTCAGCCTGCAGCCTGGAGAACAGGACGTGCTCTGGCACTGCCTTTGGACACACGGCTCGGGATCAGGGCTGCGCTGTCTCGGTTTGAAAGACGAGTGTCTGCTAGGGAGAGACAGGACCACCCTAGGAAAGTAGTACTCAAATCCCTTCCCTCCAAGGTATTATAACTGAGAAAATTAAAGGGGCTTTCAGGCAGAGGTGTGAGGATGGGGATAACAGTTCTTTACAAGTATGTATAACAAAGCAAACATAAACAACAGCTACAGCAACAATAATAACAGAACCAGGGACCTCAGGGGGATTTGTTTCACAGAGCGGGGGCAGCCCAGTCTCTTGGGACTCTGAGGGCACCAAGCTGGAATGATGGAAAATCCCAGGCTGGTGGATGAGATCGGAAACTCCGTGGTGGGAGGTGGGATGGCAGAGTGTCCCAGCAGGGCAGGGCGTGCAGGGCTGCGGAGCATGTGAAAAACAGAGTTCACTCTTCTGGTAAATTTTAAGAAATAGGCTTAATAATAAAAAATAAGACATTTAGAAGACAAAAAAAGCCAAGTATGGCCAGGCTGGGTGACTCGGCATTCAGCCAAGACCACAACCTGCTATTTCAGAGGCTTCTTTAAATACCCTTTCTATTGCCTCAGTCTTGTTCAATATTCAAACTTTTCCACAAACCAGTTTCCATATTCCAGGAACTGTTTTGCATCGCCCTGCCTTAGGTTTGCCTTTTTAGAGCACGTGTGTTTCTGGGCTGTGTCTTCATTATCACCTCCAGCTCGCGCCCGGGTCCACACTTCCTTCAGATGGGAGATGCTGATAGTTGGGGTATCAATGGTGGGGTCTTCTTTACATGGTCACTGGATGTTATCCTGATTAAACAGACACATTAATACAACATTAAGCACACTATATTAATACAACATAACTTTGCAATGTAACACATATAGTATTTATTTCAGTATTTGCAAAAAGACAATCATATACAATATTTATAACAGTAGCAAAAAGCCTCAAGGCAGTGCCGAAGAAAATGTGGCAGGACAGTGACACTGTTTTACACCACAATGACACAGAACTCTGACTTCAGAAGGCTGAAAATGACTCCTTTATTTTTGGGATGTGTCTCTCTTATGTACTGTTTTACACAGACCGATTCGATTGGTGACAAGAAAAACTTCTTCACTCCCATTGGTCAGAGCAGAGGGACATCAAGAAGAAATCCCTCCTAGGGAAAGAATGTAAACCAAGTTTTACAAAAACATGTCTCTTGTTTACAGAAAATTCCCTGGGAAAAGACTTTCAGAAAACCAAAACACCTCAGGCACAGAGCCAGGGCTGCAGGACAGGGCTGGCCCAGCAGGGCAGGGGGAGACGAGCTCCGAGTTCTGGGGCACACGAGCAGATGGTGGTAGATTTCCTCAGAACCAAACCTGGTGGGGACAGCCAACTCCTCCTGCAGCAAGCAGCAGCCTGGCTGTGTCCTCCCTCCAGTGCCGAGAGCAAGAGGGCAAAGCTGCCCCAGCCCTGTCCTTATCTCCCCCTCCTGGCTTTTGGCCACCTCTTCGCTTTGGTCAGGCACTCTTTAGCACCCAGTACTTAGTGTCCTAGCAACTTGTGGGGAAAAGTTCTTTAGAGTGAAAAAGGAGCAAACCGAACCCCCAACACGGCACAGACCCATTCCCTGTGCTCCTGGAGCAAACGCCTCCATGGGCCTGCGTGGAGCACAGCAATGCTCTGGTCTGTCTGGAATACCAAGGGAAGGGGCCAGGATTGTTCCTTGAGACTGGGCCCAAACAGAACCTGGCAGGAGAAGAGTTTTCCTCCCCTGGGTCCAGAATTTCTGCTGATCTAAAGCAGTGAAAGTCTGGGATTTGCCCTCTTGTAAATGGGGGATAAAGCAACAAACCCCACAATTTTCTACATCCCTGGATTTTCACCAACGCTTCACCCAACAGCACAAATGATTCATCCTCTGAAACAGACATTTATGTTATTTTTGTTTACCTTCACCTATGAAAGAGCTGAGCTAGTGATGCTTGAGGTTCTGTTCCTGCCCTGGACTTGCTAGGAGCTGTTTTGACTGAATTTTTCAAAGCTGTTTAACGAGCCTTTCATGTCAAAAGAACAAATTAAGCAAGTTTTTTTTAACTACTCTGCTACATCAGCTCTTATTGCTCTGGGACAGCCAAAACCTCACAGCTTGGTCTGGTTGGTAGAAGAACAAATCTCCTGTGCCCTTGGTGGCCTGGGGACACAGGGCTGAAATTGGAACAGTAGCTGGACTTGGTAAAGGGAATTATCCATTTGTATTTATTGATTTCTTATGTTGCTTTAACAGCAAAACCTTCTGGGGTGGTTCTCCAGGCCACAGAAGGAAGGACAAGAAAGGAGGAGGCAAATAAATGAATAAACATCATAAAATTCATCAGAGATTAATTATGACATACTTTTCTGATTTTGCCAGGTCTGTGCCTTCCATTTCCTGCTTCAGGCCATGCCTGGGGCCAGCGAGGTGCCCTGGGAACCCAAACCCCCACAAAACACCACATCTTCAATACCCCTGGTGGGGTGTCCCATCAGCAAACAAGGTTCTGTCTCCTTTCCTTGGGATTTTGGGATGTGGGAAATTTTCCTCAGGTCCAGCCATCAGCAGAGATGGAGAAAAACAGAAAATAGAACCCCAGAGTTTGGTGATCACTTGGGAGCAGCTGCCACTAGAACCTGGGCTGTAACTCCCAGATTTCCCAAATAATGGGTTCCAATCCCTGCCCTGGGACAGGGACAGCAGCCAGGGCACGGCTGGAGCTGGGCCAGGGCAGGCTCAGGCTGCAGAGCAGGGAAAGGTTCTTCCCCCAGAGGTGCTGGGCACTGCCCAGGCTCCCCAGGGAATGGGCACGGCCCCGAGGCTGCCAGAGCTCCAGGAGCCTTTGGACACCAGGGATGACAGGCTGGGGTTGGTGGGGGTCTGTTTTCTCTTCAGCTCTGAAAACAATCCCAGGTGGGGGTTTTGGAAGGATTCACTCAGGATCCAGCTAGACTCGAGTCCGCCCTGTCACCTGGGAGAAAACACCTCTTGGAGTGCTCAGCTCTCTGCAGTTTTCCTGCGGTTCCCTCAGAGATATTTTTAAACCAGGAGAAAAGATGCCTGGATTTAATACTGTGGTGCTGAGGATGCAGGAATGTTCTGAAATTCAGCTGTTCTGATTCTTGGGATAATGAGGAGCCAGGGAGCTGCTCCCTGGGTTATTCTTTAGAGATGATTTGGGTTGATTTTCCTGCAGGAAGAAGCTGCAGACACACAGGTGCTCAAGGGACACTCGCAGGCCAGAAAGTCCCTTCCTGAAGAGTCCCCACCCCATGGATGCTGTGAATGAAGGGATGAATTCCTGAGGGGACCAAACTCCAACATTTTCAGGCAATTTAAAGATGAGGAGATGTGAAATGTGAGATTTGTGCTTTGAAACCATCAGGGTGGGGTGAAGATGGTCCCAGACCTTTCCTTCAGCCCCCAAAGTGAAATTTTTATGAAATCCCAGAATAAATCAGGAAAAGACCTCGGAGCTCATCAGAGCAGGTATGAATGAGCAGGAATTCTCTAACCCCATTCCTTGGGACCATCCAAGTGAGGAAGGAGAACTCAGCAGCACCTCAGCCCCCAAACTGCCCCTTTCCCAATGACTTGCAACTCAGTTGAAATTATCTGGAGATGATTCACGGTCCTGGGAATGTGTGGGAATTCAGGGGTTGTCCTCACTGCTGTGAAGGACATAAATGTAATTCTGAGCAGCTCAGAAATACCCCCCAGGCAAGAGATTTCCTTACGAGGAGAAACCAGAGCTGCCAAAAGCCCTCTTGGGGTCAGTTTGGCTTTCCCAATCCCTGAGAAATGGGAATTCTGGTTTGGCTTTCCCAATCTGTGGGAACTGGGAATGGGAATTCTGGTTTGGCTTTCCCAGTCCTTGGGAACTGGGAATGGTGGTTTGGCTTTCCCAGTCTTTGGGAAATGGGAATGGCGGTTTGGCTTTCCCAATCCTTGAGTGAAGCTCCATGATGCAGGAGGAGCACTTGAAATGAGTAAACAAAGGGAGCATTTTTCTTATATTAACATTACAAGTCAAAACCTAAAAAATACACAAAAACCCACAAAAAAAAACAACCCAAAATATTTTTCCTGCATTGTTTTGGCATTGAACCTCTGGGAATGGAAACTAAGGATCACCATCTTCATTCCCAACACCAAGTGCTCTCCACTACAAGTCCTTTGGGAAAAGGTGAAGAAATATTCAACTTTTAAGGTTCTAATATAAATTGTGTGTAAAATTTTGGCAGAAATTCTTTGTTGACATTCCAAAAACTCAGCAGAGTTTCCATTATAAATGTTGCTGACTCAAATGAACATCTTCAGCCTCCCGGACTTTATTGGCCACCATAAATATTTCGGGAAATCCTTCACTTCCCTGAACACATGAAATAAATAGAGATTTAGAAAGCATCCCATTGCGGACATGGACGTGTTGTCACTGCTGCCACATCCCAGAGAAACCACAACTGAAGATCCCCTCTGGATCAGATTCCAGCAGCAAATCCAGCCCCTTCCTCCCAGTGGGGTTTGGGGTCCATGGGGTTGCTGTGGCTCGTGGTGTCCTGTGTCCCCAAAAGTGCCCCAGGAATGTCCCCAGGTTGGGAGCAGGGCAGAGCCCATGCTCAGCTCCACCTGCCCCCATTTCATGGAGGGGTTTGTGGTCTCAGCTCAGAGGGGAACCTGAACCCATGGAAAAATCCCAATCCATAATTAGGGGGAAAAGAGAATCCTGGAAATGCTGAAGTTGGAAAAGACCTCCAGGAGTCCGAGCTGTGCCCAATCCTCACCTTGTCCCCAGCCCAGAGCCCTGAGTGCCACCTCCAGGAATTCCTGGGTCACCTCCAGGGATGGGCACTCCAAACTTCCCTGGGCACTGCCAAGGCCTGAGCCCCTTTTCCATGGGGAAATTCCTGCTGATTCCACCCTGAGCCTCCCCTGGCCCAGCCCGAGGCCGTTCCCTTTTGTCCTGTCAACAAAACTGCCTTTCCCAAGGCTGCCAGAGGGCTCCTGCCCCTGGCATTCCTATTTAATCCCTTCTCCTCCCTCCTCCATGGATTCGATTCTCCCGTGCATCCTGGAGAAGAAAAGCTCTCCATCACATTGAAATGCAGAGCTTCCTCATTAGAATTTAATTTGCAGCAATAGAGAGGAAATTATCCTGTCAGTGCCGAGAAAAGAAACAGAGATTGAGGGCAGGAGCTGGTTGATAAATGGCACCGAGGACTTTTGGAGGCTTAAAAAGAAGATTTGGCTGGTGGAGGTTGGAGCAGAGCTTCAAAATGACCCCCCATGGAAGGGACAGATGGCCCCCGTGACAGTGGGAGCCCTCCCTACTTTTTGTGAGTCGCTGGAGCAGTTGCCATGGCAACCCCCATCGCAACAAACCCCAGAAATGTCTTTGCAATTAATTCCTGAAAAACCTATGGAGTGGGACGCGTTTCTTGAAGAGACTGAGACTCCTGCGTTGGCATTTTCCTGGTGGGTGTTGTTCTCCTGCCAGACACTCCACGGATGAGAACTGTCCCGAGCTCTGAAATACCTCGGGAATGGGGAATTTGTCACTGGGAATGCTTTTAACCCTTTCCCAGTCCTCCCAGTGGGAGATTCCACAGCCCACAAACAGCCTGGGAGTGGAAAATCTCCCTCCCCATCGCCCCCAAAGAGACAGAGGCACCACTTCCTTAGCAGAGGTGCCAAACACCAAACCAGAAAGACATTTTGGTGCCTCATTCCCATCTGGAAGCTCTGGAATGCCACAATCCCATCTCCTGTGGCTGTGAGTGTCCCAGAGGTTGAGGGAAAGCACCTCCACAGGCAACCAGGGCTTGGGCTGGGGCTCAGATTCATTCCAGGCTGTGGGAAACCATCTCTCCCAACCTGCCTTGGGATTTTTCCATCTTTCCCACCTGGATTTCTGCAGTTCCATGTCCAGACCTGAACTTTTTGCTCAGTGCAACTGCATTTTGCACAGTAATTTTCTTATTTTGAGTCACTTCCTCCTCTTTTTCAAATCCTCTGCTGCCTTTGAACCTCCGATTCCTCCCTGGGGATGTTTCACAATTTTTCCACGTCTTCCAAAGTGTTTCTCCCTGTGCACTGCTCCTGTTGCCACATCTTCCTGGAGATGGAATTTTTCTTGTTCTCCCCAAGCGTGAACTCCAGAGCTCCCTCACTTTGGTGTCTCCCTGGGTTTTGTTTCCCCATTTCCCCCTCTGGAAAAGGATCATCTCGTCTGAGGCATGGGGATGTGGAATTCTGGTGGGGGAATTTTGGAGTTGTTGAGGGGGAAAAATGCCATTAATGGTGAGAGACGTGCCTGGGGTGAATCAGAGCACTTTGATGTTGTGGTTGTCCACACTGGGCAGCTCCAAATTCCCAAATCCCGAGTGCAGGTCAGGACTGCACCAGGCGTGTCCCACTCCCTCCACACCCACATCCCCACGGACCACGAGGAGCTGCAGCTCCTCCAGGGAGCCTGGGGCAGCCTGGATTATCCAGACCTGGAAAGGGATGGTGCCGGTGGCCTGGAGACACTCTTCAGCCACCCAGAAATGGGATGAGGGCATCCTTCCTGCAGGAAACCCTGGGCCAACATAAAACCTGTAAGAATTTCAACACTCCTTGTGTTAAACCACCCCAGCAGCACCAGCAATGCCCAAAACTCTGCTGAGGGAGGCTGTGGGTGGTTTGTGGGAGATCTGGTGGATTTGGAACCCAGCTGGAATCCTGATGGAGGCAGGAGAACCTCGTGGAGGGGGAGGCTGGCACAGTTTGGCCCAATCTTCTGCAGCTCCAGGAATTCCTCTTCCAGAGGAACTCCAGCCTCAGCTGCTGCCACCTTCCAGCCACAATTCCAAAGCCCTTCCCTCTATTATTCCCTTTCCTTAATAACAATGTAGCAAAAATATCCCTTCCAGGAAAAAAAAAAATTCCTTGCCCTTTTCAGACTTATTCATTCCCAAGGGTTTTTTTTTCCCAGGATAAACACAGCCATGGTTTGGGGCTTGTTGTGAAAGGAGATTAACTCCAAAATCTGCTTCCAAATGTGCTTCCTGCCTTTGAAGGCTGCAGCCCAGCGTGGCTTTTACTGGGAATTCGTCATTAGGCTGAGTGACACACAGAAGGAATAATTGCTTGCCTGAAAGATGGTAATTAAGAAGGAAAATATTTGGTTTTCCTCGCTCTCTGAACTAAGCAGTCCCAGGGCTGGGGTTGTGCCGGTGTTTTGCTCCCAAGGGATGGGGCTGAGCCGCCTCTCCCAGGAGTTTGGGAATGTGAGAGGCTGAAACAGCTCCGGTCCCACTGCTGTGGCCACATCCCTGGGCTGGGCAGAGTCCCTGGGAGCAGGGTGGGGGATCCCAACAGGAATTCCATGGGAGCAGGGTGGGGGATCCCAACAGGAATTCCATGGGAGCAGGGTGGGCTGATCCCAGCAGAAATTCCATGGGAGCAGAGAGGGAGATCCCAACAGGAATTCCATGAAAGCAGGATTGAGGGATCCCAGCAGGAATTCCATGGGAGCAGGACTGGGGGATCCCAGCAGGAATTCCATGGGAGGTGAGTTGGGGGATCCCAGTAGGAATTCCATGGGAGCTGAGTGGGATGATCCCAGCAGGAATTCCCAGCATGGTGCCATTGTGTCACTATGTGATTCCCTTCCTGGAGAATTCCAAGGGATGGGATCCAGCTGAGCTGGCCAAGGCCCCTCTGGAGCCAGGGCAGGAAGGCAGTGCTGGGACAATTCCCATTTCCCAGCTCTCGGCCCTTTCTTTGCCCTGCTTCTTCCAGGCACATCTCTGGAGTCGAATCCATGCAGCTGACGGGATTCCTGGAGTCAGGAAGGGCACCGCTGCTCTCACAGGCTGCTCTGGGAGGAAAGTCAGCAAATCCCTGACCTCAGGGCCAAACTGTGGGCTGCACAAACCGTTTCAGGAATAAATCTTGGCTATCCCCCCGGTCGAGCTTTTATTCCTGGAATGGATAAAAGAGTCTGTTCTGGGAGATTGGAGGGGGAAGCTGCAAGTATTGGATCGGGATGGGGATGTTGGAGGATCCAGCAGAGACTCAGAGCAGGTGGGACATGGGGATGGACACGAGGGTGCAGTGGCAGCTCGGAATGCAGAGCCACATCCCAGCTGTGACTCAATCCCAGCTCCGTGTTCACCACCCTGAGGGGCTTTTGGGTCTCAAACTCAGCGTTGCAGCGCCCCTCCCTGCGCCATCCCAAGTTTTGGACCATCACAACCCCACGGGGCCGTGTCATCTGTCTCTCCTCATCTCCCTGCACCGCTCCTGGCTCTGCTCCCTGCAGCTCCCCAGCTCCATCCGAGCTTTGCCAGCAGCAGCTGTCTGGAAAGGAAAATGGAGAACACGGGAGAGAGGATCGGCCTGGAGGGAGCAGGAGAAGCTGGAGAAGGATGCGACAGCGGGATCCTGCACCCCTGGGGCTCAGGCACAGCCCTGGGGTGTGGCAAGGCTCCAGAGGAGCTGCAGGGATGGAGAAGCAGAGGAGAGGCTGCCAAGGCCGGGTTATGCAATGCCACCCTCCCCTCGGGCACGGGGCCAGGCGAGGACAGGCGCGGTGACCTTTGGGCGGTGACACATCGCGAGGGACGCGTGACAAAGGCGGCTGTGCCCGGCCACACGTGAGGAACACTGTTCAGGGATTATTTACAGTTTGGGATCCACAGTTATAAAAAACCCAGAGGGTCAGGGAATGGGGAATGAGTTTGTGAGGAGTGGAAGTGACACCCCTTCCCTCAGCTCCTGCTTTTTCAGGCTGGAGGGGTTCCAGATCCCCTGGGAATTGGTGCAGGGTGGGAGATGCAGATCTCAGCTCCAAATGGAAGCGTGTCCTGCTCCTGAGGCCGAGTTTTCCAGCAGAAAACACAGGGATGAGGAATTCCCTGTAACCCTTCAGTGTTATCCCTCTGCACCTCCCTGCCCTCACCCCATTTCTTTCCCTGCCCTCATCCCATCACTTTTCCTCCTCAGGACACTCTGCTGGCACACTGCTGGGAAAGGTGTCCTGGAAAAGGGACAGGGACATGCCACCATGGGGAGGGTGGCCCCAGGTGTCACCTGCGCCACTCAGGGAGGTTGTCACTCTAAGATTTTTTGCCTTCTGAGTGTTTGTAATTTTGTAGTGGAGATTTTTATGCAGTTTCATGTAAACTGTGTATATATTTAGAATTATTTATTTTGTTTACATATTCCTCCTCTCAGAGGAGCCTTTTGATTGATGGTGATGTTCACCTATGAGGCTGAAGAGGTGGCAACCTGTGTAGCCAATCTTTGCCTTCTGTAAAAAGTTTATATAAATGGAGTCAGAAATATTAAAATAGAGCTTTCCTGCTGCCTGTCTGATACTGTGACGGGGGTGACAGAGGTCTGGGGGCAGTGATGCAGCTCAGCATCTCCTGGTGGGACATATCCTGCTCCAGGCACTGGAGGAATCCCTGGCAATGTCACTGGCGCTGTGACAGCAGAATTGGGGCTGGTTTGGCTCCTCCAGGCTCCCACATGCAGAAGGAGACGAGGACAATGCCTCAGGATCTGTCCTCAGTGTGTCCTTCCTGTCCCCTCCTCGTGGTCCTGCTGTCCCTGGGCCACCTCCAGTGCCACCACCTGCAGTGGGAAGAGGGAAAACACAACAGGACAGCACAGGGATTGTGGGAATGGAGCACGGGAACCCCATGGATGTCCCTGCAGCACTTGGAGCAGCGTTTTGGTGGCACAGCCATGAGATGTGAATAGGGATGGCACCAGCACCATCCACCCATGGCCCTGATCAAAGATCCCAGAGCTCCTACACTGATTTATGAGCATTTTCCTGCCCTGACTGCTGGGATTTTAGAGTCTATCCAAGCTGGAAGCACAGAGGGAGGGAACGAAGCAAAGCTTGGTGGGTGCTGCAGTGTTGCAGTGCACCACTCACTTCAGCAGGTGTTTCCCTTAGGACAGAGTGTAAACTTCACTCCTGAACTTCTAAGGAAGAAGAACCAGAAACTTTAATGCTCCCCTCACCACAGCTGGCCCAGGATGAAGGCACCTGTTGGATCCTTGAACTGTTCCTCAAGAAATGTCACTATTTTCTATTGGGCAGCTTGCAAAAACCCCTCCGAAATTGCTGAATACTTAAGAGAGAGCTCAGAGACTCTCAGGGCATTTTTGGGGTGTCTTAGCAAGGGACCTCCCTGCATCGTGCATGGCTTTTACTCTTTTGTTTCATAAAGTTTGTTATTTTCGTTTTAATTAAAACCTTTTTGCTTTTCTCAACACCTCCCATCAGCCATCTTGCTGATTTTTGTAACCCATTTCTGGGAGGCTGCTGGCAGCCCTCAGAGCCCAGGACACCTTTGTGGGGCTAAAAACACTCCGGCCTCACACAGCCCCATATCACTGCAGGACAACGGGAAATCCTCTGGCCTCAAGGTTTGCCACTTGGAGCCTGAAATCCCAGGTTGATCCAAGTGCCCTGACTGGGTGAGGAGTGACCCTTTCTCCCTGGAAGGGGAATGCAGGGGAGAAGAAGCAGCAACTCCAGAGACTTGGTGCTGTGAAGTCATTCCAGGTGGCACAACCAGAAAACCCCTTGAGTGGCTGAAGGAGTACAGCATTCCTGAGGATGGAGAGCTCCCAGGGAACTCATCTGTGAATATTCAGGGATTGCTGCCTGCCCTGGTGCTGAGCCTTCACCCTGCTGTTCAAATCCAGCCCCAGCGTGGGGCAGGACGGTGTCATTCTGCTCCTCACTGGGACTCGGGGAATGATCAAACCTTGCAGGACCTGCCAGGGCCTAAAGGGGCTCCAGGAGAGCTGCAGAGGGACTGGGGACAAGGGCTGCAGGGACAGGAGCCAGGGAATGGCTTCCCACTGCCAGAGGGCAGGGCTGGATGGGAGATTGGGAACTGGGAATTGTTCCCTGGCAGGGTGGGCAGGGGCTGGGCTGGAATTGCCAGAGCAGCTGTGGCTGCCCCTGGATCCCTGGCAGTGCCCAAGGCCAGGCTGGACACTGGGACACTGGGAGGTGTCCCTGCCGTGGCACTGGGGTGGGATGGGATGAGTTTTAAGATCCTTCCCACCCAAACTACTCCGGCATTCTCAAGGAACTCTTCCCAGGGATGCTGCTGGGTGTTTATTGGTGCTCCGAGTTTTCCCTTAAGAATCAAAGCTTCCCATTGACGCCATTCCCCACTAAAAGAGCAGAAAGAGCCCGAACTTAAGGCAAGAAGGAGGAAATAAAAAAATGACCTGGATGAAAACATCATCCTCATCCTTTCTGTAGGGAACCAAACCCCAGCTCTCCCCCTGGAATACAGACTGGGATGTGAAAATCCAAGATGTCCATTTTCCGGCCAGTGAAAGCCTTTCCCAGGCTGCAGCAAAAGCTTTCCCAAGGGTTTAACCCTCGGCATTCCTGACTTTTTTTTTCTTCTTAACACATCTAAATTGAGCTCACCACTGGCCTCGAGCTGCTCCAGGGGAGGTTTAGGTTGGGTATTTGGGAAAATTTCTTCATGGAAAGGGTTGTAACGACTCCACCAGGGCAAGGGTGCAGTCCCCAGTCCTGGAGGGATTTAACAGCCCTGTGGATGTGGCACTTGGGGACATGGTCACTGCTGGCCTTGGCAGAGCTGGGGGATGGCTGGACTTGAGGATCTCGGAGGGTTTTTCCAACCTGATGATTCTGTGATTCCAGAAGTATCCTTCGGTGAACCATCACACTCCTCATCATGGAAATCTCATCAAACTGACCTAAACTAAAGCAAATTGCTGGGAAATTCCAGGAGTTTCTGACCAAGATCATCCTCTGCCATGCTGCAGCTGGGGATCTGTTTTCCCTTCCAGGTGAGGTCCCTGAGAACAGGGGCCAGTTCCTGCAGTGCTTCCCTGGCTCTTGGAG
The DNA here is from genome assembly GCF_009819655.1 of Sylvia atricapilla. Lineage (NCBI taxonomy): Eukaryota > Metazoa > Chordata > Aves > Passeriformes > Sylviidae > Sylvia > Sylvia atricapilla. The sequence continues at coordinate 5,640,033 of NC_089163.1, forward strand.
TCCCTTCCAGGTCCTGCTGTCCCTAGGAGCACTGCGGCACTCAAATGAAGAGGAATTTGAAAAGATTTTAGCAAATACTCCGAGGTGGTGAAGAGAGGAGATGTAAAGGTCAGGGCACTGAGCTGATCCCAGCCAGGCTGGACACAGAGCAGGCAGCAGTGGAAATTCTGAGCCTGATTTATCCAGGCAGGAATTCACTGCAGCTGGGACAGGACTGTGCTGATTTTTCCAACTGTTTGTGCAGCTTTGATGTTCAAATGAGCAGAAATACAGAAAAACATCACCCAGGAGGAGGCTTTTGAGTTCTCTGGTGCAGGTTTCTGCCTGGTACCTGATTTTTCCAGCCTGTTTGCTGCTCATGTTTGTCCTAAAATGGGCCTGAATCTTCTCCAGGCTGAGCTTGGAGCTCATCCCTTTGCAGCACAGTCCCACGCCCTCCCTTGAGGGTTCCTGGGCAGCCCGTCAGTGCTGGGCACAGCAGCCCCATTCCCAGCCCTGTTCTGCTCCCTGTTCTCTTTCTGCTTGATTTTCTTCCAGGATCACGTGGCCACTTGTGCCCAGCTCCCACTTTTCCTGTTTTCCTGCCCCTCTGCTGCCCAAGCTGTTCTTCCCGTGCCTCGTGGATGCCAACACCCCTCCGTGGGGCCTGGCCCAGGATGGAGATCTGCTTCTGCTGATCATTTCTCCAGCCTGGAATTCCAATCCTGGGGTTTCTCCCAGTGCTGCCATGCCTAGATCGAGCGTGGAACAAGCCCCTCTGTCCCCCCAGCTGTGCCAACCTGTCCATGCTGGCCCAGAGCTCCTGGAGAGGCCAGCAGGGCACCATTCCCAATCCCTGGTATATATAGATACAATATACAACATACAATAATATCCTTATTATATTCCAGATGGCTTTAATAACAATATAACTCCAATCCTCCTGCAGGGCACAAAAAGCAGTGTTTATTGAGAGGCACATCCCTTTAGACAGCGTTTCCACACAATGAATATTATTGGTCATTTGAAATCACACCCCTCCACCGTTTCTTACAAATAAACAAGTTAGAAAAAACAACACCTGCTAATGGTTTTTTCACCTTCCGAGGGTTGTTTTTGATTCCTCCTCACAGTCACGGGCCAGGGTGGGAAAGGGAGCGTTCCCACAGGCTCTGCTGCTGCTCTCTGACTCCTGGGATTTTTCTCTTGGACCACTGTCAGTTCCCAGCCCCAAGGATTCCAGGAGCTGCTCGGACCACGCCCAATCTCGTGGTGATTTCCGAAGCCCCTTTGCCCACCCCAGGGGCTGAAGGGTTTCTCTTTGCAGGCCTGTGACTGTTCCTATGCAGAAAGCTAATTCCTGCACGAGGATGCCAGAATTCCATGCCAAAAATGCCTCTGGAGCTGATTTTGGGATGCTGGCCCCAAATCAGGAGCGATGCCGTGGATCTCAGCACCTCCTGCCTGACACACACCTCGTTGAAAATTGGTGAGAGTGACAGAAGAATCAACTTTTATTTGAATTGGTCAAATAAACAAAGAATGGGAAAAAATCACCTGAACAGTTCTGTGTTCCATGGAGGAAACAGGAATAAAAGGGATTGGGGGTTGGAATAAGCTGCAGGAAGCAAATTTAGCCTGACTAAAACTCACAGGAGTAAAAATGTGTGGAGGAATGGCCAAGGCCTTCATTCAACAGAGCTGCGGTAAAGATCACAGAAGGGAAAGATGTGGTGACAGTGATGTAACTCCTCTGAAAATATTATATAAATTATATATATGTAAAATATATATATATAATCATATATTATATATATATATAAATTATTATATTGCCTTTCAATTAAATAATTATTAGTTTGCTTTTTAATTTTAAAATAATTATTATAATGCCTTTTAAATATTATTATATTGCCTTTAAATTTAAAATAATTATAATATTGCCTTTTAAATTTAATCTTTTTGGTCTTCCATTAATTTCCCGTTAAAAAAAAAAAAAAAAAGCTTTTCTGATCCATCCTTTTATATTTCCCAAGTCCCATGTGCCTTGATTCATTCCAAGTTGTTTTCCTACTTCAAACCATCCCAATTTTCATTCCCCTTCCAGGCAGTGCCATTTCCACCTGACAGACAGGAGGCTGTCTTTGAGCTGAGCCCTTTCTGTAAATCCTGAGCACATTTAGTCCTTTCAGTCTCAAAAAAAAAAATTCCCTGGAGGAATTTGCTGCAGTTCCTCAGCATCACGTTGCTAATGAGGTGTCTATAAAGAGATCCACAGCATTCCCTGGGAAACAACGGGAATGCTGCAGCTCCCACAGCTCTGCCTCATGGGCTGGGATTATCCATTGCCATTTTCAGATTCCAGGATTATCCTGTACAACCCCACCCCATCCCATCCCATCCCATCCCACCCCATCCCATCCCATCCCATCCCACCCCATCCCATCCCATCCCATCCCATCCCATCCCATCCCATCCCATCCCACCCCATCCCATCCCATTGCCACCAAAGCTGGGCAAAGCCCCAGCAGCTCTGTCCTGACAGAGGCTCCCCTATAGATTCTGTAAGGACTGGGATGGGATGGGATGAAAGTCATCCCATAATTGGCCGCCTTGGTTTGGTGGCTCCAGAGGTGAAAATCCACTCACTGCCACATCCAACAAGGACAACCTTTTCCCTGGGTCCGGATCAAGATCCCACCAGGCTCCTCTGCTCCACGGATGACACTTGAAGTGGCATCAGTGCCACTTGTGTTGGTGCTGGAGTGACAGTGCCACTGTTGCCATGGCAGCTGCTCCCCATCCAGGGATGGCACATGGAACAGACCCTTCTGTTTCTCCCATGGCAACCACAGGGACAGGGATCCTTCTGTGACCCCGTCACTGCACGGGCCACCCAGAATGGAATCCTGGGCTGCTTTTGGTGGGAAGGGACCTGAAACTCATCCAGTTCCACCCCCAGGGACACCTCCCACTGTCCCAGGTGCTCCCAGCCCCAATGTCCAGCCTGACCTTGGGCACTGCCAGGGATCCAGGGGCAGCCACAGCTGCTCTGGCAATTCCAGCCCAGCCCCTGCCCACCCTGCCAGGAAGGAATTTCCTCCCATATCCCATCCATCCCTGACCTCTGGCAGTTTAAAATGGGAATGGGAAGGACTCGACTCATCTTTTACACATCTCCTGGTTTGGGAAGGGTCACATCCTGTGCCTGGGCAGGGCGGTGTGGCCGTGCCCCCAGCAGGGTTCCTCAGTGTTTTTAGGATGTCCAGCGTTGCTGCAGGGCTGCAGGGCCAGGCTGGGCTCGTGTCTGGCCTCACCTTGGACACTTCCAGGGATGAGGAACCCACATCCTCCCTGGGCAAAGCTGTGCCAGCGCCTCCCCATCCCTACATCCAGGAAGGACCTTGAAGGAGGGCGGCACAAGTGTGGCTGATGTGACGGGATTTGTGAAAACCCAAACCTTTTCCACTGGAACGCCTCCCCTTTCCCAGCAGAGGTTTATTTTGGACGGCCCTGGCTCGTCAGCTGCTGCATTTCTGCTGCTGGCGTTTCCCCGCTGCCTTCCCCTGCAGTGATGTAATGCCGGAGCGAGCACACGTTCCCAGACATCTGCAGCCGCAGCACGGGGACACGTGCGGGGACAGGGGGCTGAGCCACCTCGGGGAGGGCTCGGCCACCTTCACCTCGCTGTCCCCGCAGCCCTTCCCCAGGGACTGCGCATCTCAGCCCGTGACGCACGGGAATCAGGAGGGTTTGGAGCCTGGAAATGGCTAAAAATGGGGCTTTTTGCCCGAGCTGGAGCGGTGGCTCGTGGAGGATGAACTGGCTCAGCTCTCAGACCAGAGTTTGGCTCAGCTCCGCTAAAAACATTCCCTGTTTGGTCAGACATCCTGCTGTGCTTGTCCTCCTCCCTCGCTGGTCTCTGTGGGGTCTGCAGGAGGGACCTGCACCTTCTCCCTGTCACATCTTCTCTCCTGTCCCACCCCCCTGAAGGGCTGAGAGATTTCTGTCCCCCCTTCCCTGCAGCTTTGTGCCCCATCTTTGCCCTTCCCTCTCAAGGTCAGCCCCCATCACTCCTTCCCCCCTTCTCTGCCTTCATCTTCCTCAGAGGTTTGGGGTCTGTCCCTGTCCCAGACGCTCCCCACCCCATCCAGACATCACCTGACACCTCCTCTCTTCCTTTTCACCCCCTGCACGGCTGCTCCTCTGGGATGGATCCCATCCCTGCCCTGCTCCTGCCTCTCCCCAGAGGAGGGATGGGAGGGAAGGATGCAGGAAGAAAGATTGGAAGGATGGGAGGGAAGGATGTAAAGATGGGAAGGATGGGAGGGAAGGATGCAAAGATGGGGAGAAGGATGCAAGGACACAAGGGAAAGGATGCCACCATGGCTGAGCTGCAGGGGAATAAACTTCAGGCCAGGCAGGAATTCCTGCAGCAGCCTTCAAACCTCTCCAGCAAAGAGCTTTTATGTCAGGGAGGGCAGAGCCTGGCAGTGCCTGACCCACAAGGATCCAGCCTGGGAGAGGGCTGCAGCTTTTTTGCCACTCCAGTAAATAAAACACAGAGCCTTTTATCATTTTAAGTGGCTCGTTTTTCATCTGGAGAGATGTAGGATTCCAACAGGGCAATAAACTTCAGTGCCCTGTAAAACGCTTTTTTAGGCAGGTTAAAGAAACCAGGCCCAGATCCAGCTTCTGAGAGGCACAAGGTGCAGGTCAGGGGGAGAAGGAGCTGTTCCACTGAAAATCCAAGAGGCACAGCAGGATTCCATGGATTCAGTTGCAGCAGCACAGATATTACCTTGCCCCGTCTCTTCTCTGCAGGATTTATTCCCCACAAAGCTCTGAACCTGAAATCTGCTGAGATTTCCAGCAAAGAACCCATGAAAATAGTTTAAAACTGGAGGAGGGCACTTAATTTGGGGAAAAGGGGGGATTATTTACAGTTTGGGATCCACAGTTATAAAAAACCTGGAGAGTCAGCGAATAGGGAATGGGTTTGTGAGGAGTGGAAGTGACACCCCTGTCCCTCAGCTCCTGCTTTTTCAGGCTGGAGGGGTTACAGATCCCCTGGGAATTGGTGCAGGGTGGGAGATGCAGATCTCAGCTCCAAATGGAAGCGTGTCCCTGCTCCTGAGGCCGAGTTTTCCAGCAGAAGACACAGGGATGAGGAATTCCCTGTAACCCTTCAGTGTTATCCCTCTGCACCTCCCTGCCCTCACCCCATTTCTTTCCCTGCCCTCATCCCATCGCTTTTCCTCCTCAGGACACTCTGCTGCAATGCCAGGTTGCTGCTTTAGCCCCTTGTAATTAACCAGCAGGACTTTTTAATCTATTAATTCGTAATTGAAAACTAATAATAGCGTCTGCTGGGGTTTGGCTGCCATTTGAGATCAGGCCTTTGAGCCGACACAGGGACCAGGTGGGAAAACAGGATCTCCTCCTAATCCCACGCAGTTCACTGCCATCCCAGGCACAGCTGGAAAATTACTTTGGAATTCCAGACACAATCCCTCCAAAATCCCTTCCATGATGGTGAAGGGCAGTGGGTTACACCAGGCTCTGGAACTCTTAATTAGGAAGATTTATTTACACAACTTCAAGCTGTTTACAAAGTGTTTTTCCTTTAGTTCCTGATCTCAGAGGGCAGCTCCGTGGTGGCTGGGAGGGGAGGGAGAGCTGCTTGGCACGGGGAGCAGGGGATGAGTGCGCTGGAGAAGCTCCTGGAGAAAGCAAAACCACATCAAGGCTGTCTGATCTGCCTGCCCCATCCTAAATTACAGTAGCCACACAGGGACACTCCAGGGGCTGGGTAAGAGCAATTCCAGCTCGGGTTGGAATATTTTTTTTTTGCCTTGGGTGAGTAAAGTGCTTTTTTAGGCAGGTTAAAGAAATCAGGCCCAGATCCAGCATTTCTGAGAGGCACAAGGTGCAGAGCAGGGAGAGGAGGAGCTGTTCCACTCAAAATCCAAGAGGCACAGCAGGATTCCATGGATTCAGCTGCAGCAGCACAGGTTTTACCCCATCCCTTCCTGGCAGAATTTATTCCCCACAAAATTTTGAACCAGAAATCTGCTGAGATTTCCAGCAAAGATCCCGTGAAAACCTGGTCTGGAAAATGTTGAGCTGTTGTTTAACAGGGGCTGAGTGAGGAAAGCTGGGAATGTTTGTCAGGATAGGGGCACAGACACGGTTGTGGACCCATGGAATCAGGGATTCAGGGACTAGTTTGGGTTGGAAGGGACCTTAAAACTCATCCCATCCCACCCCAGCCACGGCAGGGACACCTCCCAGTGTCCCAGTGTCCAGCCTGGCCTTGGGCACTGTCAGGGATCCAGGGGCAGCCACAGCTGCTCTGGCAATTCCAGCCCAGCCCCTGCCCACCCTGCCAGGGAACAATTCCCAGTTCCCAGTCTCCCATCCAGCCCTGCCCTCTGGCAGTGGGAAGCCATTCCCTGGCTCCTGTCCCTGCAGCCCTTGTCCCCAAGTCCCTTTCCATATTCCTAGGAGGGTCCCTTCAGGCCCAGAGCTCAGCTTGCAGAAGGGCTGAGGGATGGAGAGCTGGGGGCAGCTCCTGGGACCCTCCAGCCCTGTGGGTGAGATCTCAGCCCCAAGGACCTGCTGAGGGCCTTTCCCCTGGTGGGAACAGTGGCAGGAAGAATCTGCTGGGGCATTTCCAGTCCTCAGAGCACATCAGGTGGGGACACAGCCCACTTTGGGCTCCGTCCCTGTCCTTTGTGCCCACAGGAGCAGAGCTGTGCCTGGTGAAAGCCCCACCAAGAAGAGGTGGTGGCAGCCCCATAACACAGGTCCCACATGAGCTCAGGGACAGCTCTGAGTGAGGGGAGCTGACTGAATTTAAGGGTGGAGGTTCATCAGTTCAGCAAACGAGCAGAGGAATGACCTGAGAGTGCATCCATGAGCAGTGTGATTGTCAGAGAGCAGCAGAAGCTGTGGTCAGGGAGATGGAATTATGCAGGAACTGGGAGGAAGAGCCCATCAAGGAGCATGGGGTGGGGTTGCACTGTTGATTTGAGATGGGTGCCCACCCTGGAGCCAGCCCCAGCCAGCTCCCTTTGTGTGAAGGCAAAATCCTGGGTGTGTTCCCATCCCTGGAGGGGTTTGACAGCCCTGTGGATGTGGCACCTGCAGACACTGGTCAGTGGTGGCCTTGGCACTGCTGGGGGATGGTCGAACTTGATGATCTTAAAGGGATTTTCCAACCTAAATGAGCCTGGGATTCCCTGAGTAGGGCTTTATCTGCTGTGCTTTGGGTGGGAGCAAAGGTCCCTGGGGTCCCTTGGCTGCAGGGAGAATCTGAGGAGCAGTGAGGGCAGAGCTCAGGGATCTGCAGCTCCAACCCTTGCTCTGGGACAGGGACAGGGACAGCAGCCAGGGCACGGCTGGAGCTGGGCCAGGGCAGGCTCAGGCTGCAGAGCAGGGAAAGGTTCTTCCCCCAGAGGTGCTGGGCACTGCCCAGGCTCCCCAGGGAATGGGCACGGCCCCGAGGCTGCCAGAGCTCCAGGAGCCTTTGGACACCAGGGGTGACAGGCTGGGGTTGGTGGGGTGCCGGAGCTGGAATCCGTGATCCTGTGGGTCTCTTCCACTCAAGATAATCTGGGATTCTATGAAGCACCTGAGGTTCCGTTGCATTCCTGCTTTTCCCCTCACAACGAGATGGTTTTCCAGCTAAAATCCACTGGAACGTGGATGAGCTGAGAGCACTCCAGAGCCTGGACAGGCTGAGAACACCCCAGAGTCTGACCCAGACCACCCTCCCTCCCGGCAGCCAAACAAACTCTCCAGCAGCTGTGGAGCTCAGAGGCCAAGGCAGGATCACCGCCAGCCCCTGACAAGAGGTGATCTATGAGCAGTTCTGTGTTCGATGGCTCATGGCAGGGAGAATTCAGCCGAAGGCAAGAAAGGAAACATCAGGAAAAGCAGGGGAGCCCTGCAGGAGGCAGCTCTGTGAATAATGCTGCCTTCTGAGTAAAGCTTCAAACTGCAGCGGGAACAACAATAAATCCAGTCCTACTTCATCCAGAGGACGGAGCAGAGCCCACTTGGCCTGGCCAAGAGAGAGCTCAGTGTTTCACCACAAGAAAAGTCTCCTGCTGGTTTGGTATGGAGGCCTGGGAGAGCCCCTCGCTGAGGGAACTGCTCTGGGATTCATGGCAGGAGCGCTGGATGGGCCTTCTCCTGCTGGATGGGCCTCTGTAGTGGTGTGTTTTGGGGTTTTACCAGTTTTCTGTATGTGTCTGTTTGCTTTATACTGTTTCCCAATGGTTTCTCCCTGTACCCCATGTAAAAAACCCTTTTTGGTCTACCCCAGTGATAGTCCTATGTCAGTCATAATTAAGGGCCCGATGTCAATCATAATTAAGGGCCCGATGTCAATCATAATTAAGGGTCCTGTCCATCACTCCACAGCCTCGCCCAGATGCCTGGAAGGTTCTAGTGGGGACGTCGAGTGATTGGCAGGGTCTCGGTTCTCCTCCCCGCTTTGTTCCTTGATTTGTTCTGTGGGTTGTCATTTAGGTTTGGGGTCACTCCCTTCCCATCCTGGATTGGTTCCAAGCTGTATCCTCCCCACGCCAGTATTTAGGGTGAAAACCAGTGAGTTCAGCTGGCTTAGGCAGGCGGACGCCTGGGTGGAAATAAATCACACAGATTTAATAAACCCCAGTTGAAGTCTCCTACGGAAGTTCACCCTTTATTTCTCACACTGTTCACGCTGCTGAGGCAAGGACTCACAGGATTGAGGATGTGTTCCAGAGCACTGAATGGTTCCTCCACTGCGAACTCGGTGCTTGAGCCAGCCAGGGAACGTGGGCAAAAGCCCCAAGAGACACACTGAGCAGTCACAGGCCTTCTCCTGCTGGATGGACCTTCTCCTGGATGGACCTTTTCCTCCTGGATGGGCCTTTTCCCTCCTGGATGGACCTTCTCCTCCTGGATGGGCCTTTTCCCTCCTGGATGGACCTTCTCCTCCTGGATGGGCCTTTTCCCTCCTGGATGGGCCTTTTCCTGCCGGGCCATGTCTGGGGACGAGGGCAGGATGAGCTGCTAGGTGGGACTGGGGGATGGTTCCACCTGAGCTTGTCCCACTCATCCTTCCCTGAAGCTCCTCGGGTCACTGTAAAGCTGAGACCTCCAGTTTTCTGTTCATTCCTCAGTTCAGGAAGGACCTGGAGGGGCTGGAGCATGTCCAGGGAAGGAAATTGAGCTGGGAAAGGGCTGGAGAATTCCTGAGGGAGCTGGGAAAGGGGCTCAGCCTGGAGAAAAGGAGGCTCAGGGGGGACCTGGTGGCTCTGCACAAGTCCCTGCCAGGAGGGGACAGCCGGGGGGTCGGGCTGTGCTCCCAGGGAACAGGGACAGGAGGAGAGGGAACGGCCTCGGGCTGGGCCAGGGGAGGCTCAGGGACACCTTTGGGACACTGTGGGCTTGGTTTGGGTCACAGATTCATTTTTCTGTTCCAAAAGGGATGATTTGGGGCCAAAAACGGCATCTCTGGGGCTCAGACCCTCCCTGGTGGAACAGCAAGGTTGGGTGAAGGCAGAGGTGCAGTGACCTGGAGGATGGGTCTGGCTGGAGAGGGAGGTCCAGAAAGATGCACAAGACACTGAAGAGAATTTCTAGAATTAAAACAAAACAAAACAAAACAAAACAAATAAAAAAGCAAAACAAAATAGAAAAAGAAGAAAAGGAGAATGAGAAGGAAAATGAAAATAAAAATGAAAAGGAAGAAAGGAAAAATTAAACTAAGAAAAAGAAAAAGAAAGAAAAGGAAAATGAAAAATGGAAAAAAGAGAGAAAGAAAAGGGAAAGACAAGGCCAGAGAAAGAAAAAAAGAAAAAGAAAAAAGAAAAAAGAAAAAAGAAAAAAGAAAAAAGAAAAAAGAAAAAAGAAAAAAGAAAAAAGAAAGAAAAAAGAAAAAAAGAGGGGAAAAAACCTTGCTGGTTTTCAGCCCGGAATTCTCAGATTTTGATTTTCTATGGGAAAACTAAATTTCTCCCGATCCTTGCCCAGGGAACAGGGATTATAGTTTTTCTGCCTATCTCTGTCACCCCAGCATTTGTAATCTCTCAGCACTCCCTGCTGGGGGAGGTCTGGGCCTCCCACCCTCTGGTGCAGGGAGCACCAGAACAGCCAAACCCAGCAGGGTCCTGGGCACCAGAATAGGGAAAAATATCCTAAAACTCTGTGTCTCTCTGAATTTTGGGATCTGTGAGGCAGAGCCATAACTGGGTGATGGGTGGAGTCGCCGAGGAGAGCTTGGCTTCCTCCCTGGAGAGCTGTAAATCCAACTGCTGGCCAGGAGAAATGCCAAATAATCCCCGTGCTCCCCAGCCCTGGCCACGGGCACCGCCGTGGGAGAGGGGAGAGGAGGATCAGCCGGGCCAGGACTGGTCAGAGGTCCCAAAAACACAACCTGGGCCTGTTTAGTCTGGAAGGGCTGCAGGGGAGACGTGATAACAGCTCTGAGCAATGTGTGAGAGGAGGCTCTGCAGGGAGAGCAGACAAAGCGTCCTCCGCATCATGGGAAGGGCGATTTAGGGTCATTTCGGGTTGTTTAGGAAGAAAACCCCAATGAGAGAGTCGGGAAGTCTCAGCTTGTGCAAGTGGAGGTTGGTTGGGGTTTTTTATCAGAGGTTGAGGGGTCTGGCCAGGCTGGTGCCCATGGGGGGCATCATCTGGCAGCGGGTGGCAGGGCCACCTCCCGGGGTGTCCCCAGCCCAGAAATCTTTGAGCCCACAGCGCCTCCTCAGAAATTTTGGGGGGTGAACCCCACCAGTGCCACCGTGATGCCCACAGAGGACACAGCCATGGACCCCTGAGCTCCTCAGAGCCATGGGGACAGAGAGGAGGAGCAGGGACCAAGCCCCTGGGGAGCCCAACCCTGTGTCCTGACAGGGCCAAGGAAGCTCAAGGTGCAGAGGTGACAATATCACAATGTCACATTGTCCCTGCAGATGTCCTGAGGGATGCCAGTAAGAAAAGCCCTCAGAAGAAAACATCTCTGGAAAAGGACAATCCTGGCATTGCTAATTTCTGCGGTGTCCCTCTCACCCCCAGCCGCTCAGGACATCCCACAGGACTCCCAGCCCTCCCTGGAGAAAGGGTCAAGGTGTGGAACCAGCATGAAAACCTGTGTGGGTTTGATGGGAAAGTGCCTTGGGGGTGAAACTGGAGCTGGGTGGTTCCTAAAATCAGGGGGAAATTAGGGAGAGCACGGGATAAGCCATCCAATAAAAACTGGAGTAATTAATTATTGCTCGCTGGGGACACGGGGCAGGACAGGGTGACACTGCCTGTCCCAGCCACCCATGGCCCCGTGGCACTGGTGACAAAATGTCACCAGCAGCTCCATTTCAGAGCCATGTGTGTTTGATGGGAAAGTGCTTTGGGAGCGGAACTGGGGCTGGGTAGTTCCTAAAATCAGGAAAAATGAGGGAGAGCACGAGATAACACATCCAATGGTCACACAAGAGGGTGACACTGCCTGTCCCAGTGGCACTGGTGACAAAATGTCACCACAGCTCCATTTCAGACCTCTGCTCCCAGCTGGATCTCACCTTCCTGGGGCAGCAAACTGGGCATTGCTCCTTCCCAGAGCTGCTGTCCCCCTCGCCGTGCCTCAGGGCAGCGATTCAGAGCGTGTTCCCTCACCCTGCTGTTCCCAACCCCGGCCAGGAGCACAAACATCCATCTGCAGCTGCCACTGGGAGCCCAGGACGTCACCGGGAGGGAGCTGGCTGCTCTCCACGCCCAGGCACATGAGGACCAAACAGTTGCTCGGGTTCTGAGCGGGGCTGCACAAACCATCAGGCACCTCATTAATCTTGTGGTTAATTCTCTGCAGGAGGCTGGCTGCAAGGAGGAATAAATTCTCCCTTTTAATTACAGGAGGAATAACAAGAGTGGCCTTTCCAGCTCCTTTTCATGCCTTGCTGGTGGCAACCAACCCTTTGTCAAAGTTGTTGTCCCCGTGTGTTTTTCCCCTTTTCCCTGCACAGGCAGGGAGCACAGAGCAGCACTGACTCCACCACATCCTGAAATCAGGGCCTCCTAAATCCTGGAGAAACCCGGGAAAACCCCTGGACACCAGCTCAGCCTCCTCGAGCTCCTCACCACCACCAGGCACCGCTGAGGCTGTAAATTCTCCAAATCCCCATCCCTGCCTTCTCCTCCCTCCCAGGGAGCAGGGAATGGCTCAGGGAGCTCGGGCTGGAGCGAATCCCAGTGCTCTGACTGGTGTCTCCAAGCTGTCACAGCCCTGAGCTCCGGGAAGGGCCCTGGCAGGGCTTGGCAAAGGTCACAGCTTCACTTCTCCTGGGCTTCTTCCCGGCTTTTGTCCTTTGCTGGAGCTGCACATTCGGAGCTGGCCGTGGATCCAGTCAAACACAGCTCTGGTGCTCGTTCTGCCCGGCATTCCCGGCTCCAGGCAGGGCTGGAGGCAGCCCACTCCTGCTGGGATGGCATCAGCTGGGCACTGCCCTCATTCCAGCCCCAGCAGGAGCCTTTTCTCCCTTTAGGGCCTTTCTTTCCTTTCCTCTCCTCTCCTCTGCTGCTTCAAGAACTGACTTTTACCTGGCAAAATAAAAGTGCAGCCACTGCTGGAACAGAGCTGAGCTCGACACCCTGTGTCCTGCCTGGGCACGGGACCATCCTGTGGTGGTGGGGACACAGCCCAACCTGCCAAGCCAAGCTCCACAGGGCCAAATTATCAATTAATCAATTAATCAATTAATCAATGCAGCCATGGCTGCTTAGGCTCACACACAGGTAGGAGCTGCTCCTTCTGCACAGGCACAAACTCTGAGATGAGGACACAGAGTGAAGACCCAGAGGGGCCCCAGCACGGAGCTGCTTCTCTGAGGAGCTCAAGGGGCTGTTTGAAATGTCCCTGTGTCCCCAGAGCACCCCCAGCCCAGCCCTGGCAGCCCTCGTGCCCCGGAGCTGCCGCAGAGGATCAGAAGTTCATGGAAACTTTTGTCAATTATGCTCAGCCTGTGTCCAGAGGGAGCATCATCCCTGAGTTTCCTGCTGCTGGGCAGGAGCACCCAGGAATGTTTTAGGGTGGCTTTGAGGTGGTCTGGTTGGTGACAGGAGCAGGAGAGCTGCTGAGGACCTCACCTCAATGAGCCCAGCTCTGCTGAGGCCATGGATTTGTGAGGCTTGGTCTTCAGTCAGGCTTTTCCTTGGTGTTGGAGCCCTGGAGGATGAGGATGTCAGGTTTTCTGTGCTAAAAAACACTGACCCTCAGCAGACACTGCATTTGACCTGAGGCCGTGGAACAGGCTCCCGAAATGGAGTGATGGCCCTGGGGTGTGGGTGTGGGTTGAACGGTGTTGTGTGATCTCGCAGGGTGAAACACTGAGATTTAGGGGTTTAGTACATAGTGATGTGTACATGGGGCAAGATGGAGGATTTAAGGCGTTGTCTGAGTCCTTCTTTATGGCTTTGGGTGGTTTTTTGTAATTGGGTGAAAGGGTCCTCATTGCAGACCTTGGGTGGTCAGTTATTGGGTTTAAAGTATAAATAATACAGGTGTCATCTCGTTATTGGGTAATTATTGCTTAAAAGACCTTGGAAAGAGTTAGAATGGAAAAATCTCTATTTTCTACCTTGTTAGCTGGAACTCACAGCTTGTGAGACTGTGCTGTAGAGAAGAATTAATAAATTCCTGAGTCTGAACACAAAAACTGTCTCCTGTGCTTTAATCCCAGCTCTAACAGGAAGAAAAGACAATAAGAATCCTCACACCTCGGCACCTTTTATTTCTGCCTCTTCCTCTGTTCTTCAGGTGCTGGCAACAAACTCGGGGTTCTGCAGGGGGCAGGGGCTGGTGGGGAACTTCCCATTCCTCTGAAGATCATAGAATCCTGGGATATTATAGAACATTCTGGGTGGGAAAGGATCCACAGGATCACAGATTCCAGCTCCTGCACCCCACCAACCCCAGCCTGTCATCCCTGGTGTCCAAAGGCTCCTGGAGCTCTGGCAGCCTCGGGGCCGTGCCCATTCCCTGGGGAGCCTGGGCAGTGCCCAGCACCTCTGGGGGAAGAACCTTTCCCTGCTCTGCAGCCTGAGCCTGCCCTGGCCCAGCTCCAGCCGTGCCCTGGCTGCTGTCCCTGTCCCAGAGCAGAGGTTGGAGCTGCAGATCCCTGAGCTCTGCCCAGGGAAAGTCACCATTTGGAACTTGTTTCCAGTTCCATTTCCCTCTCAGCAATGTCTGTCCCATCCAGTGGCCTTTCCAAGGCAGCACATTTATCTCAGAGTTTGCACACGGAGGCACAGGACTGTGTGAGCCTTCTGTCAGGCTTTGGGAATTCCCTACAAATCCATTCCCCACACAGCTGGACACTCCAGGAGCCCTCAGCTGCCCCTCCAGACCCTTTCCCACCCTCTGGACACTCTCTAATGGCTCAATTTTATATTGAGGCACCCAAAGTACCCCCAGCTCTAGAGGTGAGGCCACCCCAGCCCAGAGCAGAGCAGGACAGTCCCTGCCTGGCCTGGCCCGGCTGTCCCTGCTGGCTCCAGGACAGGGATGTCCCTCCTGGCTCCAGGACAGCCCAGAGCACCAAGGCCACCTCCTGTGTTTGACAGGGGCAGTGCCAGGCTGGGCCGGTGTCCATGGCACGGTGACAATCTCACACCAGGCTTCACCCGCTCCTTTCCACCCCACAGCACAGAACATTCCCCAAAAACCCAAACCTTGGCTCTCTCCATGACTTCTAAAGCCCTGCAGCATTAACCCTGCAGTAAATTCACACTGGGAGAGGACTGAGGAAAATTATCCTCCTCTTGCCTTTGGGAGGGGAGAAAGAAGCAAAAAACCTGATTTGTCAAGCCAAAATTTCAGAAGTAATGAGTGACACCCCCCACACCTCCGCCTTAAATATTGTCAGGCCAACTCCAAAGCCAAGATCTTGGTTGCTGTTAAAAATAGCTGATGAAGTGACAGGATTTGCTCCGGGGTTGGCTCTCCTGGGTCAGCCCCAGCCAAGTCCCAGCTCATCGGGAACTTTGGAATCGTCCAAGGGCAGCACCAAGTCCTGCAAGCGCAGTCTGGGAAGAAACCCCAGCCGTTGTGCAAGAAAACCTGGCAAAAACAACCCTCTGTTTGCTGCTCTCCTCTTGTTTGCCCGTTGGGCTTTGAGGCTGCACGACTCAACTTTTCCGCGTTTGCTCCGAAACAAATAATAATTGCCTTTTTCACTGGAGCTTGGGATCAGCACATCATCATCATCATCATCATCATCATCATCATCATCATCATCATCATCATCATCGCCTGCTCCCTGCCATGAGGCAAGGAGGCACCAGCCCAAGGGCCAGCGTGGCCAGAAGGGCCCGAGGTGCTCAGAAATGAGGTGTCTGTGGACACACAGCGGAGGAAAACTCCATCCTCCCCCTCTCCAGACGTGTGTGAGACGCTTTCCCCTCTCTGCTGAGGCCTGTGGTGGCCACAGAGCCTCGTGATTAATGAAACGGGGGAAAAAAAAGCCCTGGAAAAATAAAACTGTTTTCCTTTTCTGTGCCAAAGCCTGCGCCTGGTGTTCCACCTCTGGCTCAGGCATCTCCCGTGTGCTGCAAAAGAGGGGAAAACTCCCGGGATTTCAGTGTTGTGCCTGGTTCCTGAGGATATTTGAGGAGCCAAAGGGGTTTGGGAGTGTCGTGTGTGCCTGAATCCACAGGGACAGGGGGAAAATCCAGCGGTAAATTCTCCTCCCAGCATTTTTGGGTGCTGTTTGTCCCCAGGGTCGGTGTCTCCTGCTTTCATCCCCGGGGCGCTGGGAGCATCAGAGGCACAGCTCACAGAGATTTCTCTGCTTGTTTTGCCTGGAAATCATTTTAAATCATTTTAAACCATTTTAAAGCCCACCAGCTCATCCTGCACACCCAGGAACAGGCGTGTGGCAAAGGAGAGAGTGGGGAAAGGGAAAAAATGTGGCTTTTTTTTTGAGGCTTCCCCTTCGATTGAGCTTTGGAGGGGGAACAAGAACAGGGAGGGGTTTGGCAGGGCGGGCAGAGGGAGCATTTGGCACAGGGCTATCCCAGAGGAGGGGAATTTGGCACTGGAGGAGTCCCAGTGGAGTGCAGGGGGATGTCCCAGCCCTGCCCTGGGGACAGAGAGCCCGTGGCCGTGCTCTCCAAACCCTGCAGCAGCAGGAGGGAAACAGACCTGCTTTTTGTTATTTCCCTTCCAGCCTCCCCATCCCATTTCCTCTTCTCTGGAGGTGAGTTCCTTGTCTCTGTCCCAAAGAGGATTTAACACATCCCTGCCTTTACAAACGCCCTGGCAGAAGGGCAGGGAGCTGCTGAATTCCCAGATTTTCACACCTCAGACTGTTCTGTCTCCAGGATCCTTCACCCAGCTCGCCTTGCTTTGGGGCTGGAATGTAACAGACATAAATCTGCTCTCAGGGAAAGGCTGATCAGCCCCTTTCCCTTTCGCTGAGCAGAGCCTCCCGAAATGGAGGTCCTGAGGAGCCTTGGAAGCAGCTGAGAGGCAAGGAGAAATTCCAGCTGATGCTGCCACTGGGGAAGATCCAGGTGAGGCCGGAGCTGTAAAATATCAGGAGAGGGAAGGATTTACCTGCACCTACCACCCTCCCTGCTCTGCCAGCTCCTGCCAAGGTTGCCCTCCCTGCCCAAAATGCTCCCAGGGATGCTCTGGGACACAGAGCTGGGACAAGCTGTGCCCAAGGCGCCTTGAGACAACGTTTTACTGGTTGATATCATCTTGGATGAGGCTGTGAGGGGAGGAGGCAGCACAGGACATTCATATCAGAATCACCCAGGGTTAAATTAGTGTTGGTTTAATTTTAAACCCTGACTAAACCTCTTCAGGTTGCTCCTGGCAGCCTCTGAGGCAGGGATGGTGGGGAAGAGGGAAAGGTTCTTCCCCCAGAGGTGCTGGGCACTGCCCAGGCTCCCCAGGGAATGGGCACGGCCCCGAGGCTGCCAGAGCTCCAGGAGCCTTTGGACACCAGGGGTGACAGGCTGGGGTTGGTGGGGAGTTGGATCCATGATCCCTGTGGGTCCTTCCAGCTCAGGGTGTTCTGTGACTCTGTGGCTCTGTGGGGTGACAGTGGCACTGTCCCTGCAGGAGTCAGGGATAACAAACCCAACTCCTCGAGGATATTCTCAAGGATTTCTTTCCTCCCCTGTTGATCTCTCAAGACATTTTCAGGAACACAAACCCCTTGGTCCCCCTGGTGCTCCAGAGGGGAGAGCAGGAAGCAATTCCAGCTGTGTGCAAACCCCTCCAGGGCTTCAGCATCATTCCCTCCCCTCTGCCCATCCCTGGCTCGGGGATGATCCCTGGCAGTGCCCAAGGCCAGGCTGGAAATGGGGCTGGGAGCACCTGGACCGTTGCAGGTGTCCCTGCCATGGCACTGGGGTGGCACTGGGTGGGATTTAAGGTCCCTTTAACCCAAATCGCTCTGGAATTCCATGAAGCAACAGCAGCTCCTGGCCCAGGTGTTCCCGTGTTGGTCCAGCTGTGCCTTTCCCTGGAGATCTGCAGTTAATTGGATGCAGGAGCCTCCCAGTCCAGCTGCTGACTCCGAGATCTGCCTTTCAAAGCCCCCTCCCCCTCATTTCCCCAGGGCTTGTTTGTCATTCAGATAACAAAATTTTAAAGGCTGATTTTTTAATTTTTTTTTTAATGTAACCCGGTTTTGATGAGAAAAAAAGTGAATTTCCTGAGGCACTTGGGGTTCTGGAGCTGCCCCAGGGACCTGCAGCCCCGAGGCTGGCACCCAGCACCCGCGGAGGAAGTGGCACCAAAGGACAGAAACACCTTCAGAAGAAATTCCCAAATTTGTTTTTCTGCAGGGAATAGGTGAAGTACAGACGGGGATTTTGGACTTCAGAAGAAATCCAGCCATTCCTGGGTGGTTTTTTTTCCCTCTTTTATTCTGCTCCTATGTGCTCAGGGCAGGGTTTAAAGACAGTGAAAAATTCACTTTTTAATGGGATCCTTCTCCTCTCTCCTATTCTACACATGAAGATAGTGAAGTCCTTTTGCTTCCCAGAGCTAAAAGAATTCCAATGAAGACCTTTTCTTCACAAAAATTTCATTTTTTAACTGCCTAATAATAATTTCTTTTGCTCCATTAAAGGCTACAAGTGAAAGCAAAGGTCCTGGAGGATGCTTAGAACTGAAACTCTTGAAATAACTTGAAAAATATAAAATATAAAAATCATTAAAAAAAACCCAAAACAACTTTTCCAAACTGGAAGAAATCTGCAGTTATCTCTGATTTTTCATTTTTTTTTCTTTTATCTTTAGGCTTAAACCAATGGTGCTTTAGCTCTTCCCAAGGATAAAAAAAAAGAGATAAATGCCAGAGGAAGGTGGCTGGAAATGAGAAATTCCTCGGAGCTGCCCTGAACAGGTGGAATTCTGCTCAGCTCCGTTGGTTTCTGTGCTGCAGAATGTTCTTTTCTTCACAAAAATATCAGGTTTTAACTGCCTGATAAGAATTTATTTTGTTCCATTAAAGGATGCAAGTGAAAGAAACACTAGAACTGGAACTCTCAAAATGACTTGCGAAATGTAAAATGTATCACTATAAAAACCCAAAACATTTTTTTTTTCCCAAAGAAAGAAAAAATCTGGAAGAAATCTGCAATTATCACCAATTTTCCTTTTTTTCTTTTACCTTGAGGCTTAAACCAACGGTGTTTTATCCCTTCCAAGTGAAAAAAAAAAAAGAGATAAATGCCAGAGGAAGGTGGCTGGAAATGAGAAATTCCTCGGAGCTGCCCTGAACGGGTGAATTCTGCTCAGCTCCGTTGGTTTCTGAGCTGCACCAATTAGTGCTGGCTGAGGATCCTTCCCTGAGTTTCTCCCCGCTCTGATTTTTTTTCTTTAATTGCTCTTTCTGGCTATAATTGTGCAGGGAGGCCCATTAATATTCCCCAGTAATCAGGGATTCACTGGAGCAGCTGCAGGGTCCTGGCCTATTAAGGAGCCCTGAAAACTCCTCTTGGAAAGCTCTGCTTGGAGTTATCATTTTAATTTCCATCAATTTATGCTGAGATTTTCTCTAATGGGAGCATCCACCTCAGGCTGGTTTTGCTTTTAAGGGGCGAGGGAGGGAGGGAACTTCAGCCAAAACAATTCAGCAGTTTCGAAGAACGAAGTTAGAAAGAAAAAATTCTCTTGTTTTCCCCCCCAGCCTCGTAATTCCAGCCAACTTTGTCTAAAATTTGTGACCTCCCCGTGCTTCCCACGGGGCCTGTGGGGGGATTTATATCCTATTAGAGGGATCCAGATCCTACAGCTCCAGCAGCAGAGTCCTGGCTTCCCCCTGCCCTCGAGGATTCGCCAGTTTGGGGTCTTGAACAGGGAAAATTTGGAGTCAAATCCACTGGGAAAATGGTGGAGCATGGAAATTGGGAACAGAGTTATAGATATAGGGATATCCACAGGGATTGGGATTGGGGAAAGGGCAGGGGATGGACACAGAGCTGGTGGGGTGGAAATGGAAAAGGGAACAGAGCTAAAGGTACAGGAAAATCCACAGGGATGTGGGATTGGGATTGGGAAAGTGGAAGAGGATGGAAGCAGAGCTGGTGGTGAGGCGTGGTTCCATCCAGGAGCAGCTGCACAAAGGGATTGGGAAGAGGTGCCCTGGGAAAAGCTCCTGGAGTGGAGCAGGGCAGGGGGAGGGAGTATCCAGGGAAAGAGAAGGGTGGGAACAGTGCCAGGGATTTAGGGATGCTCCAGGATGGGGGGGAGAGAGCAGGGAAGGGGCTGCAGCTTCATTGGAGCATTGAGCAGGAAAATGGGTGACATTCCCCTAAGTAATAACAACAGGAGAGGTCCAAGCCCTGCTCCTTTCCTTCTTTTTAGGACTATTTTCCCTCCTTTCAGGACCATTTCCTCTCTTTTCAGGACCATTTTCTCTCTTTTTAGGACCATTTCCCCTCTTTTTAGGACAGCTGGAGATAGGCTGGATGCCACTTCCATGATTCTGTGCTGTTCATCTGCATTTTATTTTGTTATCAGTCAATAAATCCTTGTGTTCACAGCTGGGGCTTGTGAAGCAAAACACTTCAAAGTCATAAAAATAACTATGGGGAAAAAATCATAAAATATGAAGCAATATTTGAGAATTCTGCACTCGGATATTCATGTTTTCCAACAACAAATCTGCTCGCAGAGGATTTTTTTCCAAGAGATGTTGCAATCCGTATTTTTGGCACTCAAAACAAGTGTTCCAGGAACAAAGTCGTTGTAAGCTCCAGCCAGTTTTATCCTCAGATTATAAATGGGAAACTGAGGCCTGAGGATGGTGAGCTCCCCATGGTCCATGAGCCCAGAATTCCCACTGTTATCCCAGTAAAACCAGTTTAAACTGGATAAAACTCCCCAGCAGAAGTGAGTGCTGCCTTTTATCTCCCATCAGATGCTGAAATTCCTTTTTCAAGCCTATTCCATCCCAAATCCATCCCCTGCTCCTGCTTCACTTGGGGAGAAACGGGAACTCTCCCTGTTAGAGGAGGAAATTGCTTTCCCTTTTGTTAGGAATAATTAGGAATGCAATTTATCCCCCTTTCCCTTAATTGCGAGTGCAGGAGGATCCATTAGCCTCGTTAAATATTTATTGTTCCAGCCTAGGTAGGAAGGAGCACAGCCCTGGAAGTGCAGCCTTGGAAATCCATCCCTGTTTTCCAGGGTAATAATTTCATCTCGGATCACTTTCCCCACTCAACCCACAGCACAAATCCACTGGGATTTTATAAACTTTTACTGCTACTGGCTTTGGGGCTGCAAAAACCTGGAATTTCAGCCTCTTGGCCCGGAGATCAAGAGTGAAACTGAAGTGGGGAAGATCCCCGTGCAGGGCTGGGGTTCATATTGTGGGGTTGTCTATAAATCAAGGATGATTTAATGCCCGTCCTCTCGTTCCCGTCTGGAGTTTGCGGTGGAGCCATCCAGAACTGGAGTCATGTGTGAAATATTTCTGCCCATCTGCTCCAACAGGAGAGGAACAGCTCTTCCAAGAGCTGCTTTTGTCCATGATAAACCTCCAGGGAAAGCCCAGCAGATGTGGAGGGTGGGTGCTCTACGCAGACCTTCGGCCACGTCCCGCTTTGTTCGCCCGGGACCTCGGCCCCGAGGAGGATTCCCAGAATTCTTGGATCGCATCAGCTTGGAGCAACTGAGAAAACATCTTGGGCTGTTTGACCCGTTGGGTCGTGAAAATAAATATTTGGAAGGAAGGAATTCTGTAAATATTTGGAAAGGAAGGAAGGAAATCCGAGGGTTCGTGTGTCGCTCTGGCTCACGAGGTGACAGGTGTGCCGTGTCCAGGGTAGGGGGACATGGGACAGGACCACTGGGGGCTTTTTTAGCAGTTGCTGTTCCTCAAGAGGAGCTCTAGGGCACAGAGATTGGGGTCACCCAGGGAGAGAATTTCTCCTATTTGAGAATGAGGAGAAGGAGGGAATTTCGTGGATGAAGCACTGATTGCTGCTGCAGTGATGCCTTGGGAAGGCTGAGCTGGAACAGAAACTGGACAGAGCTGGAGAATAAAGCAGGGATTTATTGAAAGGCCTCCAGGATCCACCTTGGGCAGGACAAGAGCCTGACCAGGGCTACACCCAGGGTGGACCCAAAATGGTCACAAAATGGACCCAAAATGGACCTAAAATGGACCTAAAATGGACCCAAAATGGGCACAAAATGGGCACCAAATGGCTGAACGGTTACGAGGTCACACACCTTGATAAGTTTTCGTCCATTTGCACATTGGGGTTGAATTGTCCCATTCCAGCCCCAGGCTGTGAGGTCCCATCCTTGTTCCTCCCTCCAGCCCACCCTTGTTTGTGCTTTGGGGCTGAAAGTTGTCCTTGGTGTGCAGCAGGAGAAGGATTTGTTTTGTGTCCCTGCTGTGTGCAGAGCTGAGTGACACTGACTGTGAGCTCAGAGCTCACCCCTGGGCACCACAGAACCTGGAATACATGGGGGATAAAACTCCAGGCATCAGCAGGAGCTCAGAGCGATGTGACCTCACAAAAACAACATTTCTGTGGGGCTGGGTTGGGTTCAGAGCCAGATCCTGCTGGCAGGGCCTGGAGAGCTCTGCTTGGCCACCCTGAGGGTGTCCTGCTGCCCAGCCCACGGCTCTCTGCTGTGCAGAGGGATCTTTCCCAGGATCATTTCCAAATTCCCCCTCTCCTCATCCCTGGCAGGGGCAGTTGATTGTCCATGAAATTAAAGTGTCAGGATTCTGCACATGGCAGGGACCCAGGGCTGGATCCTCCTGGTCAGAGGAGACAGGAACAAACGGCACTGACGGAGGAGGAGGAGGAGGAGAGGAAATGAGAGGAAAAGGAAAGGAAAAGGAAAAGAAAAGAGGAAAAGGAGAGAAAAGTGAAGGAGAAGAAGACAAAAGTGAGGAAGAGGCATGGGAAGAGGCATAAGAAGAGGAAAGAGAAGGGGAAGAGGAAGGGAAAAAGGAAGAGGAAGGCACATCTGGAGGCCCCAGCAGTGCTGGAGTTTTGTCCTGATGGATTCTGTGTGTCCAGAGTGAGAAACGCTCCATCGTGAGGGAATCAAAGGGTGAGAGGAGGACAAGAGCAAATCTCCTCCCTGGGGGTGATTCTCTGGGCTGGGCAGTCATGGGGTGAGACTGGGAACTCAGAAACACAGGAATGGGGGAACACATCTGCTCCTTCTCTGGATGAGACAGGACAGGCAGGAATCACCAACCTGCAGAGCTCAGGGCAGCCCCAGAGCAAAGCTGGGCCTTCCCCTGTCCCTGTCCCTGTCCCTGTCCCTGTCCCTGTCCCTGTCCCAGCGTGGGCAGGATGGAGGGGCAAGAACTGCACACTTTGGGAATGGAAACCCTCTCTGGAATTAAAAGTGCTCTCACTGCTCTGGTCCCTCTGGCAGTGAGGGGAGAATCCTTACAAACCCTGACAAACCCCTACAAAACCTGAAAAACCCTGAAAAACCCCTGCAAACTCTGACAAACCCCTACAAACTCCTACAAACCACTGCAGACCCTGACAAACCCCAACAAATCCCTACAAAACCTGAAAAACCCTAAAGAAACGCTGAAAAACCCTGAAAAACCGCTACAAAACCTGAAAAACCTCTACAGACCCCTACAAACCTGAAAAACCCTAAAAAACACTGAAAAACCCTGAAAAAACCCTACAAACCCTGACAAACCTCTACAGATCCCTACAAACATGAAAAAAAAAAAACCTGAAAAAGCCCTACAAACCCCAAGAAACCCGGAAAACCCCAGAAAATCCCTGACAAACCCTTTCAAACCCCTACAAACCCCAAGCTCTTCTCCATAAATGAGCAGGGGGTGTTCTCCTGGGGTCACAGTTTACTGCTCAGTAGGTGTGAGGGCCAGAAAAAGGGGAAGGAAAACCCCTGGGCTCTTGACAGCCCCGGGTTCACGTTTTCCAAGGTTTCCTTTCCAAACCCCCGCTCTGCACGCAACACTCAGGGTTATTCCATCCATCTCCCAACACCTGAACCAGCTGGGCCCAGAAATTCTGGGAGAATTTGCAATTCCAGGTGGAATCGTGGGAGAATCAGGAACTTTTCCCTCACCCACATGAAGCCAGAGCACAGTTTCCGTTGCTGCCACATGTAGAGGAGGTGTTTTCTATCCCCTGGCTCTGCCCAAGTTGTGTTTCTGGTTTAAACCCCTTTTAAAAGGGTTTAAAACCGGACTTCAAACCTGCTCTTGGCTCTGCTGTCCACAGGTTTTATCCTCAGATTACAAATGGGAAACTGATGGGGATGGGGGGTTCCCCATGGTCCATGAGCCCAGAATTCCTGCTGTTATCCCAGTAAAACCAGTTTAAACTGGATAAAACACCCCAGGAGAGGTAAGAGCTGCCTTTTATCTCCCATCAGATGTTAAAGTCCTCTTTCAAACCCATTCCATTCCAGATGCATTCCCTGCTCCAATTTCACCACATGAGAGCACATGGAGCCTTCTTTGCCCCAGGGTCACTGTGGGCTTGGAATTCTCTCCCAGCCTGACCCGGGATGTTTGGGAAGTGTGAGTTCATCCTTCTGTGTCTGTTTAAGGAAAAAATGGCAAATGCTTCTGTCTGGGATAGTTGTGTTCTTTGCCTTTGGAAAGGCAGAAATTCAACCTGGCACGGGGAGGGTTTTGTAGTTATGGAATGGTTTGGGTTGGGAAAGGAAACTGAAATCCCACCCCAGTGCCACCCCAGTGCCATGGCAGGGACACCTCCCAGTGTCCAGTGTCCAGCCTGGCCTTGGGCACTGCCAGGGATCCAGGGGCAGCCACAGCTGCTCTGGCAATTCCAGCCCAGCCCCCTGCCCACCCTGCCAGGGAACAATTCCCAGTTCCCAAGCTCCCATCCAGCCCTGCCCTCTGGCACTGGGAAGCCATTCCCTGGCTCCTTCCCTGCAGCCCTTGTCCCCAGTCCCTCTGCAGCTCTCCTGGAGCCCCTTTAGGCCCTGCCAGGGGCTCGGAGCTCTCCCTGGAGCTTCTCCTCTCCAGGGAGCACCCCCAGCTCTCCCAGCCTGGCTCCAGAGGGGCTCCAGCCCTGGAGCAGCTCCGGGGGCTCCTCTGGCTCTCTCCAGCAGCTCCAGGTCCTTCCCGTGCTGGGAACACACCCCAAGGTGTGAGAGGGACCTGGCCTGGATTGCTCGGAAGGGTGAGGAAGAAGAGGCTGGAAAGAGTCTCTGGGAGCTCTGGAAAATCCAAACTCTGCTCCCAGCCCTGGAACAGCTCTGTGACCTCCTCTGGGCTCTCTCCAGCAGCTCCAGGTCCTCCTGATGTCGGGCAGCTCTGCAAGTGGGGTCTCACTTGAGTGGGGCAGAGGAGGGATCCCCTCTATCATCCTGCTGCCCACGCTGGGGGTGAGCTGGGGCAGGAGCAGAATTCCCTGCTGCTTCTGCAGCCTGTCCTGAGGAACCATGAGGGGCTGGTGTTTTTTGGGATCTGTCTGTTTAGGGGCACTTTCTCCCTGTCCCCACCTGGTTTGGGGGAACCCGGCAGAGCATCGGCGCCCCTTAGTCCCAGTCCCCTGCTCCTGACCCGGCGGATCCAACCAGAGCACGAGGAGGCAGAGCTTTTTTGGGAGCAGGGCTGTTGGCACACGCACTGCAAACACACATCAAACACCTCCTGGAACCTGCCTCTGCTTTCCCCTGGCTCCAGGGGCCGCTTCCTCCTCCCTGGCCAGGTGACAATTCCCCTCCAGGACTTGTTGCTGGGTGAAACAGCAAGATTTTATCAGCTCCCACTGCGCTCCCCAGGTGTGGCAGGCACAGCTGGCTTGGCTCTGCAGCTCCCAGAACACTTTCTAAGCACTCCTAATTTAATTTTCCGACAGTTGTTATCTCTCATCTGCGAACACCTCCAGTGTGAGGCTCCGTATCCTGCGGCTGAGGGGAGCAGCAGTGAAATCAGCAGGGCTAAAGTGGAAGTTTCCTGCTGGAGCTGCAAACAAAGCCGCCAGGGCTGCTGTCCTGATGTGACTCCAGACACCGAATCCTTCTGGCAACTCGGGAACTGCTCGGAGCCCAACATGAGCTATTCCTCCTCCAGGTGACTCTTTCCAGCTGGGCTAGCCCAGCCCTCACTGCCTCCAGGATTGCTGCTTTTCCCTGAGGTTGGCAGCAGTCAGGTGGATCCTTTCACATCTGCAACATCCCTGAAGTTGAAGTCTCAACCCCAATGTGTGGGATTTTGTCTCCAAATCCTTTTGCACATCGGGGGTCACTGCTTTGTACTGGGAAATGTCCTTTCCATGGAGCTGCTCCAGGGCTGGAGCCCCTCTGGAGCCAGGCTGGGAGAGCTGGGGGTGCTCCATGGAGAGGAGAAGCTCCAGGGAGAGCTCCGAGCCCCTGGCAGGGCCTAAAGGGGCTCCAGGAGAGCTGCAGAGGGACTGGGGACAAGGGCTGCAGGGACAGGAGCCAGGGAATGGCTTCCCACTGCCAGAGGGCAGGGCTGGATGGAGATTGGGAACTGGGAATTGTTCCCTGGCAGGGTGGGCAGGGGCTGGGCTGGAATTGCCAGAGCAGCTGTGGCTGCCCCTGGATCCCCGGCAGTGCCCAAGGCCAGGCTGGACACTGGGACACTGGGAGGTGTCCCTGCCATGGCACTGGGGTGGCACTGGGGGGATTTAAGTTCCCTTTCATCCCAAACCATCCCAGGATTCTGGGTTCACACGGGTGTTGTCATCTCACGCTGCTGGAGTGTGCTGCAGTCCTGTGAGGAGCAGCTGAGGGAGCTGGGAAGGGGCTGAGCCTGGAGAAAAGGAGGCTCAGGGGGGACCTGGTGGCTCTGCACAAGTCCCTGCCAGGAGGGGACAGCCGGGGGGTCGGGCTGTGCTCCCAGGGAACAGGGACAGGAGGAGAGGGAACGGCCTCGGGCTGGGCCAGGGGAGGCTCAGGGTGGAATCAGCAGGAATTTCCCCATGGAAAGGGGGCTCAGGGCTTGGAACTGCCCAGGGAGGTTTGGAGTGCCATCCTGGAGGTGTCCCAGGAATCTGGAGGTGGCACTCAGGGCACAGGGGACAAGGTGGTGTCAGATCACAGATTGGATGTGTGATCCCAAAGGTCTTTCCAGCTGATTCAGGGATCCTGTGATCCTGTGAGGTCCCTGCTGGCAGCCTGAGGCAAAGCTGAGACACAACCTGGGCTTTGCTTCCCGGCATGGAACACACTGTGCGAGACAGATCCTGGGGGGACTGAGGTTCACACATTCCCAAAGAAGGACTGGATGGAAGATCCAAGTGAGATGACACTTAACTGGAAACAACAGCAGCAGAGAAATCAACAATCTCCAGGCCTTGGAGCCTGTTCCTTCATTTCCATCAAATCCAGCTTATTCCTCTAAAACCGTCTGGAGCAGAGCATGTTTGTTTGTTGGTTTTTTTTTTTTATCCCAGAAGACACCACAAGCAGTTTCTGGTTCAAATTATGAGGTAATAAAACAACCCCACCACAGCGCTGTTTGTTACTAATTATGGGACTTAGTTTTGGTGTCAGCAGCTCCCAGCTTCAATCCACTGGCAGCAATAACAACCCCAAAGCAATTCAGGTCGGATTTTACAAGCCTTTAAACACATTATCTCTGATTCCAGTCAAATCATCACTCCTGGATGATGTTCCTATAAGACACGGTCAGCAGATGTTCCTGAGTGTGAATCCAGCTGTTTTCTCTGCTGATGTATGGACAGATGTGACTTTATCATTAATCTGATCTCATGTCCAGGGGTGGGATTTGAATTTTGGGAGGTGGGATAGCAACAGAAATGGACCCAGCAAGTGTTTGGACAGAAGGTAAGGATTGGCTCACCTCATATGATGGGAGTGGTGGCATTGGATGCTTCCAAGGATAAAATGCCCTGGAGCCCTCAAGATGGCTTTAGGAGTGGCTACAGAGCCCTGCTGGACACTGGACACGGGTCAGAAGGGCCAGGTTCTGATGTCTTTATGGAATTATAAAATCATCAAGGTTGGAAAAACCTTCTGAGATCATTGAGTCCAACCTTTAACTCAGCACTGCCAGAGCCAGCAGTGACCACGTCCCCAAGTGCCACATCAGGGGGCTTCTAAATCCCTCCAGGGAGGGGCACTCCAAACCTCCCTGGGCACTTCCAAGCCCTGAGCCTCCTTTCCATGGGGAAATTCCTGCTGATTCCACCCTGAGCCTCCCCTGGCCCAGCCTGAGGCCGTTCCCTCTCCTCCTGTCCCTGTTCCCTGGGAGCACAGCCCGACCCCCCCGGCTGTCCCCTCCTGGCAGGGACTTGTGCAGAGCCACCAGGTCCCCCCTGAGCCTCCTTTTCTCCAGCCTCAGCCCCTTTCCAGCTCCCTCAGCCTCTCCTGGGGCTCCAGACCCTTCCCCGCTCCATTCCCTGCCTTGGGCACGCTCCAGGTCCTTCTTGTCCTGAGGGCCCAGAACTGAGCCCAAGGCTGGAGACTCGGGCCTTGGCAGGGCTGGGTTAACAGTTGGACTCGATGATCTCACAGGGATTTTCCGACCGTAATGATTTTATTATTCCAACCACAGACACAAAGGGTTGTGCAGATGGATTTGGGATTTGGGGCTCGGAGGGGCTGCTCGGGGAATGTTGTCCCTGGGGTCACAGACCTTCTGCCAGGAGGATTTGGCTCTGCAGGACGAGACATCTGAAACCCAGCAGCCCATGCTGGGAGGTACCACGGGACAGAGGATTGAGCCGAATCCATTTTTTTTATTCCAGAAATGGTCATTGCCATCACTCCGCTCTGGGAAGGTTTAACAATACCAACCTCCCTGCTGTATCCACAATAAAAACCAGCCCACGGATGCTGCCAGAGCCTGTCTGGAAGCCATGGCCTGGTTTCACACCTCACTTTTCCCTCTTGCGTGGCCCCAGTTGCTCCACCAGCCCCCCCACAGCTCCCTGGGGGGTTTTCAAGGCACTCCTTGGGGTAGGAACAGATTTCCTGGAAATCTTCCAGTCCCTGTGGCTGTGGGCACCAGGAGGCCCTGCAGATGTCCCTGTGCAGGGAAAACCTTCCAGCTGCTCCAGCACAGCCCTGCTCCAGGGCCTGGGCTGTCTGAAGGTGGGGACACAACCCAAAGGGAAACCTTCAAGTTTTCCCTCTCCAGGTTTATCCCTGCCATTGCTGGCAGCCCACAGCACCACAAGCCACCAGCCCTGCCTCCATCTGGCCTGGAAAAGGCTCCTGTTAGCCCAGAATCCTGGGATTTGCTGCCAAGCCCCGAGCGGGGCCAGCTGGTCCTGCTGGGCTGAGCTGCTGCAGCAGAGGAGAGGATGGAGCATCCCTGCCCTGAGCCTTCATCCCTATCCTGAGCCTTCATCCCTATCCTGAGCCTTCATCCCTGCCCTGAGCCTTCATCCCTATCCTGAGCCTTCATCCCTATCCTGAGCCTTCATCCCTGCCCTGAGCCTTCATCCCTATCCTGAGCCTTCATCCCTATCCTGAGCCTTCATCCCTGCCCTGAGCCTTCATCCCTATCCTGAGCCTTCATCCCTGCCCTGAGCCTTCATCCCTATCCTGAGCCTTCATCCCTATCCTGAGCCTTCATCCCTATCTTGAGCCTTCATCCTGGTGGGAAGGGAAGGTTTGGGAAGGGAAGGTTTGGGAAGGGAAGGTTTGGGAAGGGAAGGTTTGGGAAGGGAAGGGAAGGTTTGGGAAGGGAAGGTTTGGGAAGGGAAGGTTTGGGAAGGGAAGGTTTGGGAAGGTTTGGGAAGGTTTCGAAGGTTTGGGAAGGGAAGGGAAGGGAAGGGAAGGGAAGGGAAGGGAAGGAAGGGAAGGGAAGGAAGGGAAGGGAAGGGAAGGGAAGGAAGGGAAGGAAGGAAGGGAAGGGAAGGGAAGGGAAGGGAAGGGAAGGGAAGGGAAGGGAAGGGAAGGGAAGGGAAGGGAAGGGAAGGGAAGGGAAGGGAAGGGAAGGAAGGGAAGGGAAGGGAAGGGAAGGGAAGGGAAGGGAAGGGAAGGGAAGGGAAGGGAAGGGAAGGGAAGGGAAGGGAAGGGAAGGGAAGGGAAGGGAAGGGAAGGGAAGGGAAGGAAGGGAAGGGAAGGAAGGGAAGGGAAGGGAAGGGAAGGGAAGGGAAGGGAAGGGAAGGGAAGGGAAGGGAAGGGAAGGGAAGGGAAGGGAAGGGAAGGGAAGGGGAGGGAAGGGAAGGCCACGTGTTTGCCATTAGGCAGCCTCAGCCTTTCCAGGGCGGGATCCACAGATCCCAGGGAAGCAGAGCTGCCAACAGCATCACCAGGAATGAGTTCAGCCCCCTCTGGCAGCCAAGTCTGGCTGGCTCAGGAGGGTTCCTTGGCTCTCCAGCTCTGTGCTGGTGGTTTGAAGGAGCTGAGCAGCTCTGCAGAGAGCTGATGTGCTGCTGGCTCCCAGCCTTCACTGGGGGGTTGGAAACTCTCAGGATGGGCCCCTCAGGACAGATCCTGGGGAATTTGATTTGCAATAAAAACCCCATCCTTGGTGCTCAGTGTTCAGGATAAAACCTCTCTTTTCTGGGAGCTGAGCTCAAGGGTTTTATTTGCTGAGGGAAAAGGCACCTTCTATGGAATAATGTTTTCTGCTGGGAAGATAAGAAGTGATTTCAGGTCAGGAAAGTGTTTAGGTGGAAAATTCCTCCCCGGTTGGAAAGGTTCCTCTGATCTCCCTGGAGACTGGGCCGAGTTGGGAAGGGAAAAGGAGCAGCAGAGATTTGAACCCAGCTCTAAAGAGGCTCCCAAAGCAGAGCAGCTCCCTCCCCATCGCCCCAGGGGCTTCATGGAAAACCCGGATGGCTCCGGAGCAGCAGATTGCACGTGGGAAGAGCAGGATGGGGAGAGGAAGATAAATGTGGAGATGGACTTGTGGAGACACACAGCGAGCTGTCGGTTCATCTCCTGCAAATCAGCTCCCTGCTTTCTTCCCTGTCCTTACCATGGCAGGAATTTGGCCCAGGGTGACCAAAACGAGGTCATGTGGCACATGACAGAGCAAAATCTCCTTTACAGGGACTCTGTGCCTGTAATATAACCAAGAAAATAACCGAGGTTGTTTTCTGCCACACCTGCTATTCCAGGGCTGCTGACAGGGAATAGGAAGCTGAAAAAAGCCCCTCAAATCCGTGATTTCTCCCCATTTTCTGTGCAGGAGCAGAGCCTACTGCAGAGCTCTGAGGAACAGGGAGGAGCTGTTCCCATCTCACTGTTCCTTCCCACTGACCTGGGGACAATAAGGATTTTTAGGGAGATGTGCCCTGGTTTGGGCAGGAAGTGCTCCAGTGCCTCCTTCCCAGGAGCAGGACTGTCCCCATCCCCGGAGGTGCCTGAGACCTCCAGTCATGAGCCTTCCACTTCTCCAAGACTCCACAGCTTTTCCTCACCACTGAGCAGCAGTGGAGGTTCCAGAATCACTTCCCAAAATGGCCTAAGGAAGAATAAATTGGGTTTTGCTGGTTCATGGACAATCATTGGCCTTGTTGGTCCTGTCCTGAGAGCCACCTGTGCACTGGCTGGGACAGCCTGGCTGTCACCACCACCAGAGAGCTGCTGAGCTGCCCAGGGGAGCAGGAGAGCCTGGGGGAAATGTCTGGGGAACTCGGGAGCCACAGACATGGATGAAAAGGAGATTTTCTGGAGCAAGCCCAGAGCCTGGAAGGCAGGAGGAGGCCTGGGAAGGACGTGGTGGCCCTGGGAGGAACCATGGCACTGCCCACACAAACAGCGGGGTCTCAGCAAGTTTGTTGCAGAGGTGGAGCACAGCATCCCCTCCCCAGGTCCTGCCAGCTCCTGGAAATGCTCCAAATCAGGCCCTGTTTGTGCCTTATCCATGTCTGGGGCTTTCCCCACATCCATCCCCCCTGGATGGGAGGGATGGGTCACTCATCCCGTGTCAGTGTCCATGTCTGAGCTGCTGGAAGAAAGTTCCTGCTGGCGTCCCTGGAGACAGGCTGATGTTTTATATCCATGCACAACTGTCCACATCAAAGGGTGTGTCCCTGTCCATGGATGTGTGTCCGTGTCCATGGATCTGTGTCCATGTCCCTGGATGTGTGTCCACTGTGGAAGTGTGTCCGTGTCCATGGACGTGTGTCCACATTTCAGGATGTGTGTCCATGTCCATGGATGTTTGTCCCTGTCCATGGATGTGTGTCCGTGTCCATAGATGTTTGTCCCTGTCCATGGATGTGTGTCCATGTTCATGGATGTGTATCTGTGTTTATGGATGTGTGTCCGTGTCCATGGATGTGTGCCCACATTTCAGGATGTGTGTCCACGTTCGTGGATGCATTTTCACTGCTCTCTCCAAGAGGTCTCTCCCCTAACCTCTCATTCCCAGGAACACTCCCCAGACCTCCTTGGATTCTCTCTGGGGACAGGGACATTCCTCACTGCTCCAGAGGTTTCCAACACATTCCATTTGTGGCCCACATTCCTTGGGGTTGTTTTTAACTTCTCCGGAGGGACACTCATGGAATTGGGGTCTGGGACCCTCAGCGTGTCATGGAGCACCTCCCACTGTCCACAGGAGTTGTCAGGAGATCTCCAGGCTGCTCCTTCCCCTGCCGTGTCCATGGTCAATCCCTGCCTTGGACACCAGGATTGCTGGAATTTCAATTCCCATTCCAGCCAGTTGTCCCAGGCTCTGCTGAACATCCATGGCTGGGTGTCCTCCATGCTGGACCTTCAAAACTGTGGGGGCAAATAAGATTTATTGGGAATGTGAAAGGAGGGGTGTTTGGGACATAAGGAATTCCTGCATGTCCTAGAACCCCTGAAGATGTGGTGGGACAGAATATTTTAGGGGAAGTTTTGGAGCGTTCCGGCCTCCTTCTGGTTCAGATCATTCAGAATCACATTGAGGCTGGAAAAGTCATTCCAAGGTCATCAACCTCTGAATGCCATTCCCACTGAACCATGGCATGGAGTGTCTGCTCGGGTTTGAACTCTTCCAGGGAAGGTGACTCCACTTCTTCCCTGGATAAAGGAACTGTCACGACCGTGACCCAGGAGAGGGTCCCAAAACAACGTGTGAGCTGTGCCACCAAAATCCCCCTTCTCTGCCCCATTTCTTCACCCTCAGCAGGAGAAAGGGGCCAGGAATAGCTCAAAGAAGCAAATTTTCAGGATAAAATGGGAAAGGGAATGAAAAAACTAGGTTCTGCCCATCAGAGCTTGGTACAGAAGGGTCTCCTGTAGCAGTGATTCCCAGAGCTGGGATCCCAGAGGCCCCATGAACCTGGGGAGGCTGAACCCTCCACAGGCACTGGAGAAACCTCCCTGACTCCAGGGCCAGCTCTCCAAGCTTTTTATTGCCCGGAAAGGGTCGGGACATTTTGGAGAGGAGAAAAGGCCACCAAAACCCGCAGTGTTGGGGATCACCCAGCCCTTCCCGGGGCTCCCAGCACCGCACCCCGAAGGAAAAGCAGGAAAACAATGAGGTGAGGGTGGGATCTGCAGCAGGGAAAGGTAATGTTCCCTTTTTTTCTACCATTCTACAAATCATTTCCCCAATCCATCCCCCTGGCAGGTGAGGAGATGACTTTCATTGTCCCGCTGTGACAGTGCCGTGACAGCTCTGCTGGGAGAGGAGGGAGGGGAGGCAGGGGTGGCTCACAAACATCCCTAGATTAAATAGGAGAGAGAGAAAAAAACAGTTTTTCCACATTTTCCACTGTCCATGGCCAAACTCCGAGCTGTGGTTAAAAGCTAGGCTTTATTTTTCAGCTCTATAATTTGATTTAATAAAAAACCCTTTCTTTCTTCTCCTCAAACATTGCCTCTTTCATTATCTCTTCCTCAATAAAGCACTCCTTCGTGGAATTTCAGGATAATTATTGGCTGCTTTATTCCTTCTAAGCACTGCTCAATCACAGGAGTCCCACAGTCAGTGACAAACACATCCTTAAGGGTGGAAGGGGCTTTATTTAAAGCAAAGATATGATTCACACTCCGTTTTTATATTCCAAGTGCTTCAGAACATGGAAATACGTGGGGAACAAAGATCCTGCAGCCAGATTTCCTCAGAAGCGAAAGGAAAAGGGCGAAAGAGTGAAATTATTTTGATTTTAACTTGAAATAGACCATAAGAAAGCCTGGCAGGTTGTCTTTGTGCTGTCAGGATGGACAGTCCAGCCATGGGAGTTCTCCTGAGGGATTCGGGGTGTTCCTGGGAACAGCTCAGGGATTCAGGGAATTCTTGGGAAAGGGGAACAGCTCAGAGACTCAGGGGATCCCTGGGAACAGGTCAGGGATTCAGGGAGTTCCTGGGACAGAGGAACAGCTCAGGGATTATGGAGATCCCTGAGAATAGTTCAGGGATTTAAGGTGTCCCTGGGAAAGAGGAACAGCTCAGGGATTCAGGGTGTTCCCAGGAAGGGGAACAGCTCAGCTGTGGTCACATCCACACTCCTTTCCCAGTGTCCACAGCTGCAAATAACCTCCAGCCATCCCTCCTGCTCTCTTGTATCATTTTTCAAAATCATATTCAGATCCGTCTCATCCTCACTGAAAAACGATGCCAGGCAGGAATATTGGACCTGGTGCTGCTGGTCTGTGGCTGCTGCTCAGAGCCCCAGGAGGATCCCTCTGGGGCTGGACCCTGTGGTTTGCTTCACTGAGACTGTGCCTTTGGAAAAGGGAAAGAGTCGTGGATTCACAGAAGGGTTTGGGGTTGAAAGGAATGTTAAATCCACCCCATCCCACCCCAGTGCCATGGGCAGGGACACCTCCCAGTGTCCCAGTGTCCCAAAGTCCCAGTGTCCAGCCTGGCCTTGGGCACTGCCAGGGATCCAGGGGCAGCCACAGCTGCTCTGGCAATTCCAGCCCAGCCCCTGCCCACCCTGCCAGGGAACAATTCCCAGTTCCCGATCCCCCATCCAGCCCTGCCCTCTGGGATAGATCCAGCAGAGCACACGGAGCTCAGCAGCGCTGGGGTCGGAGCCCATCACACACCGAGCCTGAGGCAGACCTGATCAGCTGCCACGGGAGACACACGAGGCTCGGGGACCTGTAAACAGCAAAATCGCTGGGAGACACAGGAAGGCATCGGGCTGTTCCACGCTGGGTGCTGGGGACATGGCCGAGGCACCCCCGGAGCTGCGAATGTCCCTGCGGGGAGGGGACAGGAGGACACGGCTCCAGCTGCAGAGGGTTTGCCTGAGGAGGGTGCAGCATCCCCGGGTCTGCCGGGATTTAACTCTTCTCTGCAGGATTTAATGCCCAGAGAGGGAAAGGTCTGTCAGGAGTGATTTATTTGGGGTCACCCTGGGCTCAGACCCTGCGGGAAGCACCAGGAAAAGTCCAGGACAGCCCAAAGAGGAAGGGACCGGCACGTCCTGTCTCTGCTGCAGCCCTGGTGTGAGGCGGGCACGCTGCAGAAGCTGCTGCAGCCGCGGAACCTGTGCCCGGGCTGTGGGTGAGCCGTGCCCGGGCTGTGGGTGAGCCGTGCCCGGGCTGTGGGTGAGCCGTGCCCGGGCTGTGGGTGAGCTGTGGGTGAGCCGTGCCTGGGCTGTGGGTGAGCCGTGCCCGGGCTGTGGGTGAGCCGTGCCCGGGCTGTGGGTGAGCTGTGGGTGAGCCGTGCCTGGGCTGTGGGTGAGCCGTGCCTGGGTTGTGGGTGAGCCGTGCCCGGGCTGTGGGTGAGCTGTGGGTGAGCCGTGCCTGGGCTGTGGGTGAGCCGTGCCCGGGCTGTGGGTGAGCCGTGCCCGGGCTGTGGGTGAGCTGTGGGTGAGCCGTGCCTGGGCTGTGGGTGAGCCGTGCCTGGGTTGTGGGTGAGCCGTGCCCGGGCTGTGGGTGAGCTGTGGGTGAGCCGTGCCTGGCTGTGGGTGAGCCGTGCCCGGGCTGTGGGTGAGCCGTGCCCGGCTGTGGGTGAGCCGTGCCCGGGCTGTGGGTGAGCTGTGGGTGAGCCGTGCCTGGGCTGTGGGTGAGCCGTGCCCGGGCTGTGGGTGAGCCGTGCCCGGGCTGTGGGTGAGCCGTGCCCGGGCTGTGGGTGAGCTGTGGGTGAGCCGTGCCCGGGCTGTGGGTGAGCCGTGCCCGGGCTGTGGGTGAGCTCAGGGCGCTCCTGCCCATGCGGGGACACTCCTCTGGCCGTGCCGGACCTGGCCCAGCGGTGGCCGCAGGGACAGGAGGTGACCACGGCCATGGCCAGACCCGCTCATTTATTTGTGAAACCCCCGTGACATCCTCAGCGCGGGGCTGTGAGAACGGGGGAGCAGCTGCTGTCCCCGGGGAGCCGCGGGGACAGGAGCCGGCACCCCGAGCACTGAGGAGACTCTTCCAGCACATTCCTTTCCCCTCTCACGTCCCTCTGTGAAACATCCACCCTCCCCTACCTTCTCCTCAGCCTTTCTCTCCTGGGAAAATCTATTTCTGCTCCTTTGGCAGCCGCCCGGCCGCGGGAACGCGGAGCCGTGCTCGCCCCTGTGCCCGCGCCCACGGGCGCTGCTCGCCGTCCGCTGAGCCTCACTCCTGCAGCCCCAGCTGTTGGCCGTGGGTGGGGAGGCACCCCCAGCACCCCCAGAGCCCTGCCCGGGGCTGCAGCACGAGGGGATGGAGGCTGCGACACCGAGAGTGTCACACCGAGAGTGTCACACCGAGAGTGTCACTCAGCCCCCGCGGCCTCGGGCATCCCTCGGGCTCCGGGCTGCAGCCGCGGAGCTTTGGGGGCTCCGGTGGAGTCTCACACATAAATCTGTGTTTGCAGGGGTTTGGGGAATTTGGCAGAGAGTTCTCCTCCCCCGGAATCAGGGAGGAAAAGCGATGTGGCAGCGAGGGAGAGGGGCAGAGCTGGTCACCCCAGGAGGGACCCCGGGCACCCCTGAGCGGGGTCAGGGGCCGGGAGCTCGGGCACTCCGGCCAGGGGAGAACCAACACTCGGCTCTCCTCAGTTCCCAGCGTTTTCCACCAGAAGCAACAAAAAGAAGCCTGTAAATCCTCCAGCCCTTTGGTGCCTGAGCCCTTAAATCCTGCAGATCCCGGCTGAGCCTTGCAGGAGCAGCAACTGCAGCAGCACCAAGGACCCCAGGAGGGCACAGCCCAGAGTTTTCCCTCTCCAGCCCGTCCAGGGACGATGTCAGGGCACAAAGGGGCATTTGTTAGCACAAATGCACCGGGATCAGGGCTGGCACAGGTGGCTGCCATGTGACAGCTCTGCTGCCGTTTGGGGACAAATCCCAGGGCTCATGGGGCCACCTCCATCCCTGCAGAGCCTCTCCCAGCCCAGAGGGGACAGTGGCACCTGGATGACCCCGCCCTGTCCCCTCCCCAGACACCAACAGCGACAGCACAGGGGACCACCAGGGGACCACCAGGGGACCACCAGGAGCCACCTGGGGACCAGCCTGTCCTCGCTCCACATCGCCAGCTGCATCCATCAAGGAATCACTTATCCTGGAAAATTTATCCAGCCCCTCCACGACACCCCACGAATGCCACAGGACGGAGAATTTCTGCCTCTGAGCCCCTTGGGGAGGAGCTGTTTGTGTCTGGCACTGAAATACCCCACTGCAATTGGCACCCAAGGGAAGGGAATGTTCACAGCGCTGCATTCAGTCCCTCGCTGTCCCCTGCCCAGGGATTGTCCCTCCCGCGGGACGTGGGGACCGGCACATCCCGCCGGGAAGGACAGAGGGAATGAGTCAGGGAGGAAAAGAGGAGGAGGGAGGCGGCTCCTGAAAAGCCCTGGTTGTTACAGGGAGGTGGGGGGAGAAAAGAAGGGGGAAAAGAGAGAAGAACAACCCAGCTCTTGTTGAAACCCTGGAGGATGAGGATGGCAGGTTTTCTGTGCTAAAAAACACTGACCCTCAGCAGACACTGCATTTGACCTGAGGCCGTGGAACAGGCTCCCGAAATGGAGTGATGGCCCTGGGGGTGTGGGGGTGTGGGTTGAATGGTGGTGTGTGATCTCACAGGGTGAAAAACTTAGAATTTAGAGGTTTAGTTTATAGTAGTATATGTGAAGCAATATGGAGGATTTGGGGCATTGTCAAGGTGCTTCTTCATCATCTTCTTCTTGGTTTCCGATGGTTTTTTTCTAATTGGGTGAAAAAAGGTGCACACTGCAGGCCTTGGGTGGTCATTATTGGGTCAGAAATATAAATAATACAGGTGTCACCTCGTCATTGCATAATTAGTGCTTAAATTACCTTGGAAAGAGTTCGAGGGACTCCATTTCACCTCTACTAGTTAAAGCCCACGGCGCATGAGGCTGCAATATTAATAAATAGAGAATTAATAAACACTGAGTCCAAACACAAAACTGTGACTCCCGTGTGTTAATCCCGGCTCTGACACAAAGAATCTTTTCTCTGTGACATGAAACCATCGAGCTGCGGCACAGAGCTGCAGAAGGGAGCCCACAGAGGAGGGTCAGAGTTAGGGTCAGGGTCAGGGTCAGGGTCAGGGTTAGGGTTAGGGTCAGGGTCAGGGTTAGGGTTAGGGTCAGGGTTAGGGTCAGGGTCAGGGTCAGGTTTAGGGTTAGGGTTAGGGTTAGGGTTAGGGTTAGGGTCAGGGTCAGGGTCAGGGTTAGGGTTAGGGTCAGGGTCAGGGTTAGGGTTAGGGTCAGGGTTAGGGTCAGGGTCAGGGTCAGGGTTAGGGTTAGGGTTAGGGTTAGGGTTAGGGTCAGGGTCAAGGTCAGGGTCAGGGTCAGGGTTAGGGTTAGGGTTAGGGTTAGGGTCAGGGTCAGGTTCAGGGTCAGGGTTAGGGTCATAGGATTTGGGTTAGGGATTAGGGTCAGGGTCAGGGTCAGGGTCAGGGTCAGGGTCAGGGTTAGGGTCAGGGGTAGGGTTTGGGGTTAGGATTAGGATTAGGATTAGGGATGTGAGGGTAGCCTGTCCTTCCCAAAGCTTTCTCTGGAGCCCATCCCATGGGTTTCCCATCTGCTGGGCCCTACGTGCTGGGAGAGGGATGCTCCTGGCACAGGAATCTCCGGGATCTGGGATGAGTCCTTGCCAAGCTGGGACAATCCTGTATCCCGGGGTTTGCTGCTGTCTGCAGCAGCTGGAGCTGTCAGATCCCTGTAACGGCAATAAAACCATTCTGCAGGTCCCCATGGGAAGCACAGGGAGGAATTTTTGGGAGGGAAGCCAGAAAAGATGGGGGAAATGGAATCCAGTGAGCCAGAGGTCTGTCAGAAAAAGTTTTCCAGTCCTCACTCAGCCCCCAGGGGTCTTCTGATCTGGGGGGCTCCAGGCCTCTTTCCTTGAGCCAAATGAGGGAATTCTGGAGGATTTATGGCCCCATCCAAGAAAAACTGACAATGGGTGGGTTGTGTCAGGATGAGAAGCACGACAGCTTTGAGGTGTGGGTTAGAGAAATGCCCCCTGAGAGCAGCCTGCTGGGGCCACCCCACCAGGAGCAGCCCCAGAGCAGCCTGGGACATTGTGGGATTTAGCTGGATGGGGTTTGGCTGGAAATGGGAAAGGAGCGTTCCAAAAACCTCTTGGAAAGCCTGGGAATGCAGGTCCCTGCTGTCCAGGAGGGATAAGGATGGGATTCACTTCAGGGGGGATGGAGCAATGTGGGGTGACCCCGTGTGCTGAGGGGCTCTGGGGTGCCCGGGATGTCCCTGCTCCCCCAAATCATGGCACAGGGCTGGGATACAGGACTGGGACAAGGGACTGGGATATGGGACT
The DNA here is from genome assembly GCF_009819655.1 of Sylvia atricapilla. NCBI lineage: Eukaryota > Metazoa > Chordata > Aves > Passeriformes > Sylviidae > Sylvia > Sylvia atricapilla. The sequence goes on from NC_089163.1 coordinate 5,679,135, forward strand.
GGGATACGGGAATGGGATGTGGGACTGGGATACGGGACTGTGATATGGGACTGGGACACAGGACTGGGATACAGGACTGGGATATGGGACTGGGATACGGGACTGGGATAAGGGAATGGGATATGGGATAGTGATTTGGGGTTGGGATTTGAGGTTTCTCTGAGCACACATAATCCAGTCTGGAGAGGTGGATGAGGTCACTGCCAGAGTGACAGCGGGGTGAGGACAGCAGCAGGACATGGGAGTGACAGGAGGGTGGGGACAGCAGCAGGACATGGGAGTGACAGGAGGGTGGGGACAGCAGCAGGACATGGTGTCCCCACAAGGACAGCCCCGCTGCCCCACAGCCCCAGAGCCACGGCTCACCCTGGCTGGGAACACACTGGGAACACACTGCAGACACCAACACGGCCCTGCTTTATTTCCTGTTCTATTAAACACCAGTTTAGGGGGTTTATCCCCAAGATCTGCCGGGCTGCAGGGCCTGGAGCGTGTTCAGGAGCCTGTGCCGGAGCTGGAGCGGGGTTAGCTGGGGCGAGGCTGCTGCTGCCTCGGGAGCTGCTGCAGATACAGATACAGCCTGTTCCCACTCCCAGCACAGATATTTATAGATACAGATGTTCCTCCAGCAGCAGGGTTCAAGCTGGAGGTTTTAAAATATTTTTTTTTTCTTTTTTTTTCTTCCCTGTCTTCCTTCCCATCCCTCCTTTGCTCTTCAAAGCGGTGCTGGAGGGAAAGACAGCAGCTCCGAGAGCAGCGGGGAGGATGAGGAGTCAATCCCTGCTGCAGGGGGTGCAAATGAAGGCTTTAAGTGGGTTGAGGTGTCCCCGTGTCCCTGTGCAGGGCCGGGGGCTCCTTCTCAGAACCCCCAAAGCATCCCCAGGATCAGGGCCGGGTTTGGGGCGGGAGCTGCCTCCGGAGCGCCCCAGGGAGCGATTCCAGGCGCTGAGGGATCCCCAGGGAGAGATTCCCGAGGGCAGGAGGGGCTGAGCGCGGGGCACGGTCCCTGGGGCACCCCGATGTCTCACAGCCCTCCCCGGCTTGGAACAGCGGCTGCCCGATCCTACAGGACAGGGATGTTTGGGGCTGAGAGGGGCACGGCCCTTTGCTCCCTGCTGCAGGGGGGTTGACCCCTCCGAGGACTCCCTGTGTCCCCTCCTGTCCCCTCCGAGGGCTCCCTGTGTCCCCTCCCCACTGTCCCCTCCGAGGGCTCCCTGTGTCCCCTGCCCGCTGTCCCCTCCTGTCCCCTCCGAGGGCTCCCTGTGTCCCCTGCCCGCTGTCCCCTCCGAGGGGTCCCTGTGTCGCCTCCTGTCCCCTCCGAGGGTTCCCTGTGTCCCCTCCTGTCCCCTCCGAGGGCTCCCTGTGTCCCCTGCCCGCTGTCCCCTCCTGTCCCCTCCGAGGGCTCCCTGTGTCCCCTCCTGTCCCCTCCCGTCCCCCCGTGCCCAGGGCCGGGCTCAGCCCCGACACCGCCGTCCCCCCCTGCAGCCCCCTCAGGGCTCCTCCTCCACTCCAGCCCCTCCAGACAGGGATTTTCCAGCCCAGCTCGGCTCATTCCTCCCATGCCTTCAACCCCAGCATCTTCCTGCCCCCAGGAACATTTTTGGAAGGAGAAAAGCCCGGCGGAGATCGCTCCACCGCCCAGGGGAGCAGCGCCGGGCGCGGCCGCCTGTGCCCCGAGCGCTCTCCTTGGAGGCTGGGCAAGGGCTCTGCTGCACAATTAATTAATTATCCATGCCCTGTGCTCCGTCTGGGAGGCATTAATGGCTCCAGACGCGGATCGCGGAGCTCGGCGTGGCTCTGTAAACACGCTGCAAGTCCAATTTGGGTTTCCTCGGGTGCCTCATTTAAATGAATTATGTAAACGCTTTCCCCTCCTCTTTTGAGCAGGAGCCAGTCCGGCTGCTGCCCGATGTGTTAATCCCAGGAATAAAATAATAAAAAAGGGAGGCCATGCATTAAAGGGAACAAAAGGATGCTGGGGAGCCCCTGGAAGGCCCGGGATCGCCGGGGCCAGGGTGGCACCCAGCCCCGGGTGTCACTGGGGGGTCCCTCCCTTCTCATGGTCCCAAACGCTTGCTGACCCCAGGAGGGTCCTGTGCCCAGCCCCGGCGTTAAATCCAGTTTAATGTGGGAGCGCAATGGCCACAGTCACCTCCTGTGACTGCTGCGTGGCTTTTCAGGGGCTCCCCAATGTCCCACGTTCCCCTCAACCTCCCCATCCATCCCTCTGGGGTGCCCCCCAAGGAGAGCAATTAGAGCAATTAAAGACAAGTGGGGAGATAATGAGTGCGGTGAGATGGTCCCAGCGTGTCCCTGGGCTGATCCTGCGCTCCAGGCTGGAGCTGTGACTCGGGGCAGGGACAGGCAGGGAGGGGACCCAGCCCAGGGCTGTGTTTTCTGCTGAGCTGGAGGTGGCAGATGTTCGCTGATGAATTATTCACCCGGAAAATTATCATGGAAATAGAGTGGGTTGGGTTGGAAGGGATCTTAAAGCTCATCCAGTTTTACTCCTTGCCATGGGCAGGGACACCTCCCACTGTCCCAGGTGCTCCCAGTGTCCCAGTGTCCAGCCTGGCCTTGGGCACTGCCAGGGATCCAGGGGCAGCCACAGCTGCTCTGGCAATTCCAGCCCAGCCCCTGCCCACCCTGCCAGGGAACAATTCCCAGTTCCCAAGCTCCCATCCAGCCCTGCCCTCTGGCAGTGGGAAGCCATTCCCTGGCTCCTGTCCCTGCAGCCCTTGTCCCCAGTCCCTCTGCAGCTCTCCTGGAGCCCCTTTAGGCCCTGCCAGGGGCTCGGAGCTCTCCCTGGAGCTTCTCCTCTCCATGGAGCACCCCCAGCTCTCCCAGAATTGCAGCTGCTGCTGCTGCCTGTGGGGACTTTCCCCTTTGGAAGTGACAGGCACCAAACAAAGGAAGTTTTTAGTCCCTCATGGCTCGGTGCCGCTGCACCCTCCCAGATTTCCGTGGCACTTCCCTTTTCCATCCGACCCGGGACACCAAGCACTGCCTGGGGAATCCCAGGGACATTCTGAGCACCCGGGGGCTGGGGTGCCACCTCCAGGGGACATGGGACACTCCTGCCGTGACAGACTGAGCTCAGCGGCGGTGCCCAGCTGGCAGGAGCTGCTTCCCTCCTCCCGTCCTGCAGAAAACAGGACAATGAGACCCAGATACGGATTGGAGTTGCTGAGAAGCAAATGCAGAACAGCCACAACTCTGTAAAGACTTCAGAACATTCCCAGAGAGGGAACTGGGGTGCTCACACTGCCCCTGAGTCCTATTCACCTCATGCTTAGTCCTGGGGGATTTTGTGCCATCAGTCCATCTTTTTTTCTTTTATTTTTCTTTTCTTTTGTTTTATTTATTCCCATTAAAATTCAGCCAGGAAGGCAGAAGCAGCCAGACTTCTCTGTGGCTGGAGCCCCTCAGGGTTCCTTGCACATCTCAGGATGATCGTGGGGAGATTACTCCAGAGGGACAGGACAGATGCCACAGGGACCACGCTGCCATTGGGGTGCTGCTCTGCTGAAACCCCAAATCCAGGAAAGCCCGAGGCAGCACAGCCAGGGCCACCCCCAGTGCCCTGCCTCAGTTTCCTGGGTCCTTTCGGGGTGCACACATCATGGCATCGGGGTGGACCTGCCAGGGGGCTCCTGAAGAAAACAAAGAGCAAAGAACATTCTCCTGGAAATAAATGATGAAGGGAGGCAGGACAGGAAAATAAATCTGGTGGTCTGATCCTTCCCAGAACCTTCCCTGCAGGGTGAGGGGTGCAGGGACATGGGGACACGGGGACACGGGGACACGGGGCCACAGGGACACGGGGCCACAGGGACACGGGGACACGGGGACACAGGGACACAGTGGTGCAGGGTGAAGGGTTAAGGATGAGTGTGCAGGGTGCAAGGTGCAGGGTGAAGGATGCAAGATGAGGGTTACAGGGAGCAGGATGGGTGCAGGGTGCTGGGTGCAGGATTGAAGTGAGAGGGTGCAGGGTGAGGGCAGGGTGGGGATCACTGGGTGCAGGGTAATGGTCACTGGGTGCTGGACCCGTGCCGGGTGTGGGATAAGGATCAGTGGATGCAGAATGGGGATCACTGGCTGCGGGATCGGGGCCGGTGCGGGGCGCAGGTGTCGCACCGTGGGCTCGCAGCGCCATCGCGTGGCCGGAGCGGCCCCGCACGGGAACGGGGCGGGATGAGGCGTGGGATGGGAATGGGAACGGGGTGGGATGGGAACGGGAACGGGCTGCGGGGTGGGATGGGAATGGGAACGGGGCGGGAGGGGAAGGGGATGAGGGGTGGGATGGGAATGGGAACGGGATCGGGGTGGGATGGGAATGGGAACGGGATCGAGGTGCACCGCCAGGACGGGCTGCACAGCCGCGGGGGCACCCAGGGATGGGCTGCACGGTGGGCAGCGGGCACTGCCCGGCCCCGCGGCTGCCGCAGCGCCGGCTCCTCCTGCCAGGGAGAGCACCCAGCCGGGGCCACCCCCGGCCCTGTGCCCCCCGGCACCGTGTGTGCCCCACCGTGGAGCTGACCCCATCCCCGTGTGCCCCTGGGCATGGTCTGCACCCCACACTGTGCACCCCCTTTGCTCGCCACCACCGCAGCCCTCGGGGTGTCACAGGCTGCCTTTGGGGTCCAGGGCTCCAAGTTTCCATGCCCCAAAGTGATGCCGCCCCTGCCTGCACCCCCGGGCGGCCAGCCGTGCCCCCAGCCCGGCGTCGGGTGGCTTTAGAACATCCCACTCCCTCCTCCTCCTCCTGGGCACCCCTCTCCAGGGAAGACTCCAAAGGGACAAATCCACCGCGTTTATTCCAAACGAGACTTTATTAACGAGGCAAAGCGCTGGGCCCGGGCCAGCGCAGCCTGTGGGAAACCTGACCCGTGCCCCGGAGAGGACAGGGACCTGTCCTCCTGCCGGGACAGCCCCGAGGAGCTGGGCCACCATCGGGGCTGGCACGCAGCAGGATCTCTGCCTCTAGCCACAAGTCCCCGGGATTTGTTTTCCTCCAGGTTTGGGGACACAACAGCGGCTGGGTCCTGGGTCCTGGTACCCGGCCAGACCCCAGGGACCCCAAAAGGCACCAGGTCCCGGGGCACCACCAGCTGGTGAGAACCAAACCCTCCCAAGGCACGGCAGTGGTGGAGAGGGTCTGGAGGCACTGCCAAAGGCACTACACAAACACGGAGATGATGAGAGGTCTAAAAACACCCTCAGATCTCTCTCAGCCCTTAATTTTCTCTGCTTGGCACTTCATCCCTCTCAAATTAAAACAAAAGAGCTGCGAGAAGGCACGATCCAGCATGGCAGCTTCTGCATGCAGAACGGAGGCTGAGGCAGAGCTGGGGCTGTCCCCAGCCTCGAGGGACAAAACCACGATGGCAGCAGCACGTCCAGGGCCACCTCAGCTGAAGTCCCGGTCCGGCAGCACCAGCGGCGCCACCAAGGTCCAGAAGTAGAGCAGGAGCCCGGCCCAGCTGGAGCAGATCTTCACCCACACGGCCGTCCAGGGGCTGCTCAGCACCTGCAAGCTCTCATCCGGCCTGGAACAGCCAACAGGAGGGTGGCACCCACCACTGTGACACCCTGCCCGTGCCCCGGGAGGGGTGGGTGCCCCCCAGGGAACACGGGGGTGCCCCATGGCTGCGGCCACCCCGGGGTGTGACCCCACTGCTGCAGCCTCAGCCTCGCTCCCTGCTCCCCTTCTCCCAAGGGAGGCCGGGCTGCAGCAGAGGACGCTGGCAAGCCCACCCACAACCCCCAAAATAATGAAGGCTGATAAGAGAACACATCCAGCAGCCCCACGCAGCTCAGCTGTGCCCAGCACCCCGGGAGGAGGGGACCCGGAGGGGACAGCGCTGGGTGGCCACGGCAGCTCTCACCTGTACCAGTTGGTGAGAGTCATCATGATGTAGAGGGCGGCGAGGAGGAGGCAGAGGTGGAAGAAGGTGTAGCTGTAGGAGACGCCGTCCTGCTCGTTGTCGTAGGCGCGGCGCACGCCGCCCTCCTCGGCCGCCCCGGCCGGCCCCGGCCCGGCCCCGGCCCCGCTCTCCTCCGTCAGCATCAGCTTGTTCACCTGCGGGTGGTCCGAGGAGCGCAGGCTGCGGGCAGATGGAGCAGCACCACTTGGTCACTGCCCCACGGCGGGGCTTTTGTCCTTGGGGCCGTCCCCGGGGCAGTTTGGGGGAGGCAGGCTGTGGGGAAAACCTAAAATCTCTGTCACCCTTGTCCAGAGCCCCTCTCCAGCTCTCAGAACCCCTTCAGGCACTGAAGGCTGACTGGAACCTCTTCGAGCTCAACCAAGAGAATGAAGGGTAAGGTTTTGTCCCTGGGGAGAAGAACCTCAGGCTCCAGTGTGGAATGGGGCACTCAGCTGGAAAACAGCTCTGGGAAAGGCCCCGGGCTGCTGCTGGTCACCGGGGAGAACACTGTCCTGCTGCAGAGGGGGGAGGTGTCCTGGGCTGCATCCGCCAGCAGGTCCAGCGGGAGCATCCAGTGAGCTGCTCTGCCAAGGCCACTCCATGGCAGGGGTTGTCCTTGGGGCCATCCCCAGGACAGGCAGACCAATGTGGGGCTGTGGGAAAACCCTGAAACCTGTGACTGTGGCCAGGCCTGTGCCCGTGGGGACAGGGATAGCTGGACAGAGAGCCTTTGGTGACAAAACCCCCGGGGCAAGGTGTGACCTCCCCTCCAGAGACCCCTCCCACGGCTCTGTGCTCCAGGGCTGTCCCCAGGGACCAGCCAAGCGCTCACCTGATGAAGAGGGTGCAGAGGAGGAAGATCACCAGCCCCACGATGCTGGGGGCATCCCACCAGGTTGTCAGAGGCTCGGTGGCCGTGGCTGAGCCCGTGCTGTTCCTCAGCAGCAGCGTGGGGTTACAGCTCCGGTCTGGGGGGACACACGGGGGTCAGACTCACAGACACAGGGACAGACACCCCCTCCAGGGAGTGTCCCTGCCCCACTCACCTCTCTCCCAACCCCCCAGGCCGTGTCTGCCTTACCTGGCACGTTGGCCAGGGCGGACCAGGTGACATAGATGGTGTAGAGGGTGATGAGGGATGCCTGCAACAGCCCCGAGTGTGGCTGAGCCTCCTGCAAACACAACAGTGGGTGCTCAGGGTGCTCCTGTACCCCAGGGTGACACAGCCCCAGTGTCCTGGGTGCTCCTGGGTGACACAGCCCTGCCCTCCTGGGTGCTCCCCAGTGACTCACCTGGATCTTGGGCAGGATGGACACAACGGAGACGATGAGGCAGAGGATGAGGTTGATGCTGAGGAAGACCTTGCCCTCCGTGCAGCCCTCAGGCTTGGTGTAGTAGATGTAGAGCAGCACAAGGGCCGTGATGGAGGCGGCGTAGAAGATGAAGGTGATGGTGCAGAGGGCTGGGGGAGGACACCAGAGAGGCTGGAGCAGAGGCCCCCGGCCTGGCCAGCTCAGCCTCAGCCAGCCCTGGGATGAGCTGAGCCCCAAAAGCACAGGTGGTGCCAGCACAGCCATGTGGGAACTGACAGTGGTCAGAAAATGGATTTTAGGCTCCAGTGGCTTGGAGCCTGTGAGAAAGCTGGGCACATAACACTCTCATTCTGGCCTGGGAAATCCTGAGGAGGAACCCAAAACAATCCCTGTAGATCTCCTCCTCCTCACACCTGGGGTTTTTCCAACTTGTTTACTGGTAGAGATGTTTACAAGAAGGTGTTATGCTAAAGGACCAATCCCATTCAGTGTTTGGGTAACACTGGATAAAAAAGAATCTGCCTTTCAATAAACTTTGCCATAAGCCCTCTGAAGACTTTGGAGTTCAATGTGTCATTATATGTGCAGCCCTGGTTTTGTGCCTGAGGTGTTTTGGTTTTCTGAAAGTCTTTTCCCAGGGAATTTTCTGTGAACAAGAGAAGTATTTTTTGTAACTGTAACTTTGTTATTCATTCCTTTCCCCAGGAGGGATTTCTCCTTGATGTCCCTCTGCTCTGACCAATGGGAGTGAAGAGGTTTGTCTTTGTGTCACCAATCAAATTGGTCTGTGTCAAATAGTATAAAAGGGAGACACATCCCAAAAACAAAAGAGTCGTTTTCAGCCTTCTGAAGTCAAAGTGCTGTGTTGTTGTGGTGTACAACAGCACCAAAATGAGCCATCCCAAACCCTAACAGCACACCCACCTGCATACCAGCCCTTGGCGTTGCCCTCGTCCGCGTTGTGCAGCCACCGCTGGCTCCAGGAGTGCGCCAGGTCGATGAGCAGCACCAGCTGGATGAGGATGAAGAGGAAGGAGCCGACCACACCGAAGTAAAACCAGACTTGAGAGGAGGAGAAAAACCAGCTGAGAACAGGGCGAGCGAGGCTTGGGGGCACAGCGCTGTGGGCTCGATGTTTTCTGAGCCTGAGGATTGCTGAGCTCTTCCCAAGGGAAATTTTTCACTGTTTTTCCTTTTCCCAAAACAACCTCGTGTAGACAATATTCCTTTCCCATGACAACAGGAGCTGTTTGCTATTTCTGTCCCTGAGCCAATGGCAGAGGTGTCAGCCCCATGGACCAATAATGTGCCTTTTAGCCCAGCGTGGTATAAAAGGGCTGAATGAATTGTAAATAAACCTTCTGATTTCTGCTGCCTCCTGACTGGGGTCAAACATCTTTATTTCGTGTCCCATTGTGACACCGCCCTGGGTTTAATCCTGTGCAGAGGTGCCAAGAAGAGCACAGGCAGCTCAGGGGCACAGCTCTGGGTTTAACCCCGTGCAGAGGTGACAAGCAGGGCACGGGCAGCTCCTCACCTGAGGTGAAGGCACCATCGGGGATGTAGAAGGCCCCCACCGTGATCCCCACCAGCACCAGGAACTTGAAGAACCAGAAGCTGTGGGAGGAGAGAGGAGGCACGGTGAGCACCCAGCAGGGACAGGGACAGGGGTCCTGCCCGTCCCCAGCCCAGGGACACGGGGGGCACACACACACACACACACACCCGTTCTGCAGGGCGGCCCGCGGGTCCTTGCTGCTGCGCACGCACACCATGAGCACAGCGAAGAGGCAGAAGAAGGCGGCCATGGCGAAGCCCATGCGGTACACGGCCTTGTGGCCCAGGAAACTGCTGCAGTCCACGTTGGTTTGCACCCCCAGCACCGACCCACTGCCTTCACAGAAACCAGGGAGCTGAAACAGCGACGGGAGCGTGAGCGTCACCTCAGCACATCCTGCTGGGGGTTGATGGTGCTGGGAAGGTTGAAGATCAGCTTCTCCATTGTGAAGCCCTCAGGTTGCCCAGAGCAGCTGTGGCTGCCCATGGACCTCTGGAAGTGTCCCAGACCAGGTTGTCCCAGCCTGGGACAGTGGAAGGTGTCCCTGCTATGGCAGGGTGTGGAGAGAGATAGGCTTTGAGATTCCTTTCAACCCAAACCATTCTGTGATTCCACACAGCCCTGGTGCCACCAAGGATGGGCCAGAGCATGACTGCTCCAATGCCACTTGTTTGAGGTGACACAGATAAAGCCACGCAGCTGGTCAGTGGAAAGCTGGCATGAAACCATGAAACCAGCTTTTCCCTTAAGCCCAGCCACCTGAAGTCCCACCTCCCTGATTTGAGGGAGTCATCAGTTAAACCCCAAAAAACGGGATGTAGGAAACTTTCCTGGGAGACATCTGGAAAACCTAAAAATTGCATGATCCCACTGCATTTTTCCCTCCATGGAACACCAGAGCTAATAATGCCTTCTCCCAGTGAGATGCTCAGGATAAAGAGAAACAAAGCACATTTATGACCCAAAAATTCACTTTTATGATTCAGCCTCAATTCCCCACCATGAGCTGGGTCATTTCTTCCCAGCAACCTCCAGGAATTCTTTACCTTGTGCAACTCCTTCTCCACGCCCGGGATGATCATGATGATGGACACGAGGGTGCCGAGGAAGAGGAAGAAGGTGAAGAGGAGGCGAGAGATGGTGGAGTTCTTGGTTGAGGGGCAGCACCCGCAGAGCAGGCATGGGGCAGAGCCACAGAGACACGACACCTGCAAGGAGACCAGCCCATGATGAGGGGGAGAAACCGGCCCCAAAATATGTGCCCACTTCGATCCTTACGGAGATCAGCCTGGGAATCCACACTGTTGCCCAGAGCTACTCACATCACAACCCACAGCCCACAGAACCTCATGTAAACGGCACCAAGTTCCCCAAAAAGCTGCTGAAAACCAAAAGAGCTGCAGGAACAGGCAGCGTGGAAAATGACACCCAGAGTCTGGAGACACCCTCATGCTTTTTGCTCCATGCGAGGATCTGGTCAAAGCAAGGCCCTGCCCTGCAGGAGCCTCCTTTTTGTATAAAATATGAGGTTTCCAAAATAATTTCAGGCTGTCCTTTCAGTCAAATCCAGAATGGGAAGATATTGGAATTAGCACCATGGGAGAAGCAACTCATCCTGCTGTCTGTCCCCTCTGCAAAGGCCACTTGACAGGTGGGGAAACTGAGGCACAGCATCCCCAAGGGTCCCCAGTGGGTCTTGGCTTCCCAAATCCAGCACAGGCAGTGCTGCCAGCTGCACCCCATTCCAGAGACTCCCGTTTCTGTGCTGGAGCAGGGAAATCCTGGCTGAGGAAACCCAAACTCACTGATAACAAAACATTGGTGTCTTGGGTTGCAATGCAGGATGTAACCAGCAGTGTGTGTTCTGTTGCCAGATGTTGAAACCAGGTGGGGACGTGTTTTTTCCTTTATCCCTGCCAGGACCCATCCTCCCTGCAGGGATATCTGCTGTTCATGGGCCAGCCAGGCTCACTGCAGGGCTCAGACAATTCCAGCAGCCCACTGGGACAGGCTCCACCCAGGGGGAGGAGCCCAGCATTCCCCCCTGGATCAGCCCTGGCATTCAGAAGCCCAGCACAGGCTGTTGGCACTGGATTCCCAGAGGGAGAGCGGCCCCAGCTCAGCACCACTGGGCCCTTCTCCAGGATCATCTCTGCTCCAGCAGAAGCACAGCTGGCACTGCAGGAGGACTGCACTGGGCTGACAGCGACAGCCACCAACAGGGCTCAGGGCGTCTGCTGACCCTGGCAGCGTGGCCAGGAGCTTTGTTTGTTTGCTTGGAGTTTTTTTTTTTTTACTACTTCATTTGTAGTTTTAATATTCCCAGTAAAGAACTGTTATTCCTATTCCCAAATCTTTGCCTGAAAGCCCCTTAATTGCAAAATTACAGTAATTCAGAGGGAGAGGGTTTCCATTGTCCATTCCAAGGGAAGCTCCAGCTTTCCCTGGCAGACATTTGTCTTTCCAAACCAGGACAATTGGTGGGAATTTCTTACAGAGGGACAGTGCAGAATAATCCTTGTTCCCTTGGAACAGCTCTTCCTCTCCTGGACTTCAGCACATCAGCCAGACAGCCCTGCAGGCAGGGGAAGGGCTCTGCTCTCTCCTGCTATGAGGGATGTGCACGAGCTGTGTGTTTATTATGGGCCACATGCTTCCAAATCAGCAGTCGATATTATTTAAAGATGGCTTGGTACCTGTGAAGGTTCTTGCTTCCTTTTTTCCTTGCCAAGGTCAGGATTAATACATGGAAAACGTGGGGTTTGTGTCTGGGCTTGGATGTTTATTGTTTCTTATCTATTTACAGACTCACGAGCCGTGAGCTCTGACCAGCAAGTCAGAGAAATGAGGTAAAATGGAGTCATTCTAAATCTTTGGGTGATAATCCCCCAATAATGAGGTGACACCTATATCATTTATATTTCTGACCCAATAATGACCACCCAAGGCCTGCAATGTGGACCTTTTTCACCCAATTACAGAAAAGCACCCAAACCCATGAAGAAGAAGGAAGAAGAAGGTGAAGAAGAAGGACTTAGACAACACCCCAAATCCTCCATCTTAACTCGTATTGCTATATACTAAAGCCTCAAATTCTCAGTTTCCAGAATCCCGACAGGTATCGACTGAAATATACATTTCTCATTGTTGGAATCACTGTAAAAAAACTGGATGTGGCAGAAAGCAGAACCAAGTGTGGAGCTGCTGTGTGAGCAGGACCCCAGGCCTGTGGCTCCTTCAGCACCACTGACCACTTCGACTTCCCCAAATCACCAAAGGTGGCTTCGAATATTTTTTAAACATAACCACACCATTACTTGCGAAAAATCCCCTCCTTCCTGACTTAATCCTCTTATCCCATGCCAGCCCCACATCCCTGCCCTACTGACAGCTCTGCTGAGCTGATGGTGCCCACAGGGGCCGGGGTGGGTGAGAGACCCAAGGTATGCCATGGGAGCTCTCATCCTGCCCCTCCACGAGCTGCTCAGGGCCATCACATCATGTTTTCAACTTGGGAGCATGGGAAAATGGCTTTCAATTAGCGACTGCTTCATTTCAGCCTCATTAAATGCACCACGTGCATTCAGAGTGCATTAAAATGCACCAGCGTTACTGTATTTCCCTTCAAATTAAAAAAGAAAAAAAAAAAGTAGGCAACAGCAACAAAAATCCCTTTAAATGCAGAATTACTGCATCATCTTGGTGGAGCAAAGCACCTCAGTGCTCCATCCACACTTCAAACTCCTCCTCCTTCAGGGCCAACTGAAACAAAAAGCACCAGACCCAAAATCAGCAGATCTGGAGAGGAAAGTCATGAGGTTCGATGTTGTTTAGGAAGGTGTGGGTTTTGGGGTTCAGACCACCCCATTCCACCCATACCACGGCAGGGACACCTCCCAGTGTCCCAGTGTCCAGCCTGGCCTTGGGCACTGCCAGGGATCCAGGGGCAGCCACAGCTGCTCTGGCAATTCCAGCCCAGCCCCTGCCCACCCTGCCAGGGAACAATTCCCAGTTCCCAAGCTCCCATCCAGCCCTGCCCTCTGGCAGTGGGAAGCCATTCCCTGGCTCCTGTCCCTGCAGCCCTTGTCCCCAGTCCCTCTGCAGCTCTCCTGGAGCCCCTTTAGGCCCTGCCAGGGGCTCGGAGCTCTCCCTGGAGCTTCTCCTCTCCATGGAGCACCCCCAGCTCTCCCAGCCTGGCTCCAGAGGGGCTCCAGCCCTGGAGCAGCTCGGGGGGCTCCTCTGGGCTCTCTCCAACAGGCACCAGGTTTTGGGGAGCCCACAGCATCCCTGGAGGTTTATTTTGCAGGATGACTCATACACAGCCAAACTCTGTGGTTGTAGTTCAGGTTTCACAGGCTCTTGCAGCCGCTCAGGTAACAGGATAAAACATCCCATCCCACCGCTCTGCTCCGTAACACGGGAATCCTGTGGATTCCTTTTAGGATAGCCTTTTAGGGTAACTCCCTGAAAGCTCCTTCGCAGTGAAGCCAAGAAACCCTTTGTGTCACACACTGACCCCTCCAGCTGCCTGGGCACTCCTGATTTCAGTCTTTTACTAAAAAGCAGGGGTTAACAGCAAGGAAAACACTCCCAGCAGTGCTGGACACTCTGATTCTCCTTCCAAAGATTTTTAAAGTTGCCCCAAAATGTGAGCACGGCGAAGGGACAAAGAGCAGGATGGAAAAAGCCAGCGAGGGAAGTGGCTGCAGCAGCAGCAGCGCCGGGGGTTAATGAGGAAGTGTTGGTTTTCAGCGGCTGGTGGATGATTAAACTCTGAGTATCGACTTCCCCCTCGAGTCCAGCTCACCTCAGTGAGGCCGGTGTCAGGGCCGCTCCCGTCCCCGAGCTGCCTGGAGCCTGGGACAGCGCGGCCGGAGCTGGACAGGGCAGGGAAACACCACATGGGCCCCAGATACACCGAGACAGCAACAGCACCCCAAAACTGCACCCCAGATACACTGATACAGCAATAGCACCCCAAAAACAACACACTAGATATATTGATATAGCAACAGCACCCCAAAACTGCACCCCGGTACATTGATACAGCAACAGCACCCCAAAAACTGCACCCCAGATACACTGATACAGCAACAGCACCCCAAAAACAACACACCAGATATATTGATATAGCAACAGCACCCCAAAAACTGCACCCCAGATACACAATGCATCAACAGCACCCCAAAAACTGCACCCCAAAAACAACACACCAGATATACAATGCGTCAACAGCACCCAAAAAACTACACCCCAGATTTATTGATATAGCAACAGCACCCCAAAACCTGCACCCCAGGTACACCAATATAGCAACAGCACCCCAAAAACAAAACCCAGGTACACCAATACAGCAACAGTACCCTAAAAACTGCACCCCAAATACATTGATATAGCAACAGCACCCCTAAAACTGCACCTCAAATACACTGATACAGCAACAGCACCCCAAAAACAAAACCCAGATACACCAATACAGCAACAGCACCCCAAAAACAAAGCCCCAAGAACACCAACCCAACCACACCGGCCCAAATACACCACCCCAACTACACCAACACAACAGCACCCCAACAACAGCACCCCAACAACAGCACCCCAGCTCCACCAGCCCAGCCACACCAACACCAGCCCAACACAACCAAACTACACCAGTCCAACACCACTATCCCAAAAATGTCATCCAGCAACCTCACCCCAAACCCACCAACCCCCACCACCAAGCCAACATCACTCCAGCACCAATCCAGAAATATCCACCCAACACCACACTAATAACATCAACCTACACCAGCCCAACATGACTGATCAAACTACATCACCCCAACAACTCCAACCCAACATCAACCCAACTACACCACCATCACCCCAACAACAGCCCAACAGCCCAACTACACCAACACCAGCCCAGCATGACTGACCAAACTACACCAGTCCAACACCACCAGCCCAAAAACACCACCCCAACAACACCAAGCCAAACCACCAACCCAACTACACTGCTCCAATTACATCATCCCAACTCCAGCACAAGAGCACCCCACACCACCACCCCAACATCACCCCAAGAACACCAACCCACCTCACCAGCCCAACCACACTGGCCCAATTACATCATCCCAACTCTATCACCCCAACAGCCCAACAACACCAACCCAAAAACGGCCGCCCAACATCATCCCAACAATGCTGACCCACACGACCAATCCCACTACACCACCCCAATTAATCATCCCAACTACACCAGCCCAGCAATACCAACTCCAAAATACCCACCCAACATCACCCCAGACCACCAAGCCACACCACCCACACAGCTACACCACCCAAATTACATCACCCCAACTCCACCACAAGAGCACCCCACACCATCACCCCAACATCACCCCAAGAATACCAACCCACCCCACCAGCCCAACTACACCAACACCAGCTCAACACGACTGACCAAACTACACCAGCACAAAAACACCGATTCAAAAACACCCACCCAGCACCACCCAAACACCACCAAGCCACACCACGAAACCAACTACACCACCCCAGTTATATCATCCCAACTCCACCACCCCGTCTGCAAGCTGCCTTTGCCCTGGCAGTCCCTGGAATACCAAGAGTGAGTCAACCCAAAGCCATGCAGAGCAGCCGGTGTTTCTCTGCAGCCAGATTAACGAGCAGGAGGGTTAATAGGACCAAACCCAGCAGATCAGGCACGGGCTTGGGGAACTGGTGGCCTTCACGCCCGCCAGGTGACTTTAGACTGGTACCCAAGGGGTGTCTAAGGACCATCCAAGCCCCCAGGGTTTGCTTTGGCTGGGGCAGCCTTCTGCTGGTGACCCCAACCCTGTCACCCAGGAAGGCAGCTCAGAATGACCACCCTGCTCATGGCAGCCATGGGCAGAAAACCACAGGAGGCCAGGAAAGAGAAATCCTCATTTTGTGATGCAAGGTTTCACTCAGGAGCAGCTTGTGAGGTTTTAATGGGAAAGAAAGGGCTTGGCAATCTCGTGGTGCCGTGACTCAAGGGATGCAGGCAGAGCAGAAGGAGTTAGTCAGGATGTTCTTGTTAAAAATAATATTAATAATAAAAAAAACAGACTGAGGGGGGTTTCAGTTTGGTTTGGGTTTTTTTCAGTGTTGTGGTTCTTTAGCTCAGACCTGTGCTAGAACAGCCCCTTCATCAACCAGGTCCACCGCAAGGAACAACAAAATTAAACAAAAGCTTGTTAAAAATAACAGTTTTTAAAAATTACACAGACTACAGAGACTGTTTCATTCAGTTTGAGGTTTTTTCAGTGTTGTTCTTCAGCTCAGACCTGTACAAAACCAGCCCCTTCATCAACAGCTTCCACAGGAAGGAACAAGAAAATTAAACCCATACTGTGACTCTACTCTGTTACCACAGTCTGAGCCACAGTTTTGGGGGTAAAAAAAATGCAAAATTCATAGAGAAACCTCTACAGCCCTGCTCTGGAGGAACTCCCTGCTTTCCCAAAACCTGCCCATAAGGAAAAGCACAGGAATGTGTTACAGAAGAGGCCTTGCAGACCACCCTCCCTCCGATCCCTTGTTTATAAAGATTCTGTTGGTTAAACCTCCAGTACTCAGATGTCAAGTTGCAAAACAGGTCCCATTTCCAGGTTTCCGGGCCAGGCTGGTTCCACAGCCCTGCCCTGGCCCCGTGCCCACAGGTGAGACACCGCCAGGGAAGGAAGTGCTGGTGTGGGCAGGTGCCTGCGTCACCTGAAGCACACACTCCACGTCACAGGGCACAGCACCCTGAATCACACAGCCTGGGCCTGCCCTGGGCCGTGGCACCCCAAATCACACAGCCTGGGCCTGCCCTGGGCCATGACACCCCAAATCACACTCTGCAGTGCCCTGGGCCGTGGCACCCCACATGCAGCCCCCTGCACCCCCTGTCCCAGCTCCTTCTCTTACTCCATCCCCACTTTGGAGCCCAGCAGAGGACCCCCAACCTCTCATTGTGTGGCAGGGCCAGGACCCCCCACTCCTCCAGGTGCAGCAGGACATCTCTGCTCTGCCTTCCCCACCTGCCCCAGGTGCCCTGGGGTGCACCGCTGACCCCATCCCCCTCCACCACGAGCCCCAGAGTTCTCCAGAGTGAACAATTCGTATCTCCAATGGATACCCCGGCTGCTCCAAGAATCCCCCACATCTCTCCAGCCACTGAGGGATGGGATCCCCTCAACCCCCTGAATCCCCCCCATACACAGGGGTGCAACCCCTGGGTGTGCCCCACATCCCACATGTACACAGGAGTGCCTCCTCCGGGGCTCCCCCGCATTCCCCTCGGCTGTATAGGGCAGGGAACTTCCCCATCGGAGATCCCCCGGCTCTACAGGGCAGGGAACATCCCCATCGGGGGTCCCCGGCTATACAGGGCAGGGAACACCCCCATCGGGGGTCCCCGGCATCCCCCCGGCTCTACAGGACAGGGAACCGCCCCTCGGGGGTCCCCCGCGTCACCCCCATACCCAGGGGCGGATCCTGCCGGGGTTCCCCGTATCCCCTGCGTACACAGGGGTGTATCCCCCAGGGGTACCCTGCATCACCCTCCTGGCCCCCCCTGGAGCCCCCCGTGTGCGGCTGTAGCGGGGCACATCCCGGGGTGTCCCCCAGCCCTGCCCGGGCCTCCCCGGCCGCTCCCGGGGGCGCGCAGCAGCCGCGGTTCGCCCGCCTCGGGCCCGGCTCGGTACCAGCGCCGCGCCCCCCGGCCCCGCGGGCACTCACACAGCTGAGCAGGGAGCAGACCCCCAGACAGGCCCCCATCGTGCCTCCGGCTCCGGCTCCCGGCTCCCGGCTCCGGCTCCCGGCTCCCGGCTCCCGGCTCCCGGCTCCCGGTGCCCTCCGCCGCCGCCCAGGCTCCGCCCGCACCGGGCAGCTCGGGGCGGCCGCTCTCGCCGCGCCTTCCCCGGGCCGGCCCCTACGGCGGCGGGGAGACAGAGAGAGGGAGGATCCGGGCCCCTCCCGGCTGCACGGGAGCTCCTCCATGGCTCCTCGCTCCATCCCTCGGCATGCCCTCCCTCTCCCTTTCATCCTCCTCCATCTCTCCTCCGTCCCCGGGCACCGCCGAGGGGACCCCACCCGCACCGTGGGGACGGGGGCTCTGGGACATCAGGACTGGGGGACATGGACAGGAGCCCTGTCTGGGGTAGCAGCGGCCCGCGGGAAGAGGTCATGGAATTCCAGAAGGGTTTGGATTGGAAGGGACCTGAAATCCCCTCCAGTGCCACCCCAGTGCCACGGCAGGGACACCTCCCAGTGTCCCAGTGTCCAGCCTGGCCTTGGGCACTGCCAGGGATCCAGGGGCAGCCACAGCTGCTCTGGCAATTCCAGCCCAGCCCCTGCCCACCCTGCCAGGGAACAATTCCCAGTTCCCAAGCTCCCATCCAGCCCTGCCCTCTGGCAGTGGGAAGCCATTCCCTGGCTCCTGTCCCTGCAGCCCTTGTCCCCAGTCCTACCAGGAGCAAAATGGTTCATTTCAGGCCAAACAGAACAGACAGTTGCATTTTCATGTAAATAGTTCTCTTTTCCAGCCTGGCTGTAAAATAAAAACATTCACAATCTCACCCATACTTTTCACCACATTTTTTCTACTCCAATATAGAGAACTAGAGAGAGAGATCCAGGAGCTCTCCAGCTCTCCTGGAGCCCCTTTTGGCCCTGGGAGGTTGACTGGAGCCTCCGGAATTTCAACAAGGTGAAAGGACAAACTTTTGGCCTGGGGAAGGACAATCCCAGACTCCAATACGTGGTGGCAGCCACTCAGCTGGAAAACAACCCTGGGAAAAGCCCTGGGGTGCTGCCAAACACGAGGCAGCAACGTGGGCCTGCTGCAGAAGGTGAGAGGTGTCCTGGCCTCCAGGTCGAGGGAGGAGATCCCATGATCAGCACTGGTGAGGCCACCCCAGAGTGCTGTGTCCAGGTCTGGCCTCCCCAGAAAAAGAGACACATGGGCAACCTGGAGAGAGTCCAGCCAAAGGCCACGAGGGTAATTAAAGGTCTGGAGTATCCCATGGATGAGGAAAGGCTGCAGGGCTGGGGCTGATCCGCCTTCAGAGGGGTTTGGGGGATCTCACTAATATGTATTGAAACTTCCACTGCTCTACCAAGTCACTGGAGAAGTCTCTCAAGCTGGCCAAGTTTGGCTTCCCCTGATCTGTCATCCCTAATGTGCCTGGAAATGCTTCCCAGGATTAGCTCCTCCATCACCTTCCCGGGGATTGAGGTGAGGCTGATGTGTCAGGAAGGTGACCCTGTCCGACTGGAAGGAGAAGTGCCATTTGGTTTCCTCCAGACTCTTCTCTCCATCCCCACAATCAGTGGAAGGCTGTTGAGAGCAGCCTCTCGATGCCACCAGTCCATCCCTCACCACTCAGGGCATCCCAGCAGGATTAAAACATTCTGCCCAGTTTGCTGAAGTGTTCTCAGATCTGAGTCCTCTCCCATCGAGGATCTGCCTCCTTGGTGCAGCCTTTTCCCCGAGGGGGCTCTGGATTCTCGGGAACCTGCAGGTCAGTCTGGCAAGAGGCAAAGGCAGCATTCCTTTTCTCTGCCTTACCCATTCCCGTGACACCTCACAGAGCAATGGGCCCACATTTTACCTAATCTTGTCTTTTTCCCCTGCAGGAGCCCTTCCTGCTGGATTTGCCATCACACCTTCCAGCTCTCCCAGCAGACCCAGCAGCCTGAGCCCAGTCCCTGCAGGGCCAGACCCCGGGGCAGGGGGCTGAGAGTGGCACAGGGCAGGTTTGTCCTGCTCTCCCTGCCCAGCCAGGCCTGGCATGACCTCCCAGGGCAGTGAGTGCTCTGCCATGCAGCATTTCGGGGCTGGGATAAACCGGGAGGTGCCAGCCCACTTCCAGAGCCTAAATTTAGACAGAGGAGAAAGTTCATGAGTGTGTGACAGCCGCAGACTTGGGGGCACAGGGCTGGGGCCACCTGTCCCCTGTGTCCTTGAGGAAGGGGAGGGTGTCACACTTCTTGCTCCAGGGGTAAAGCTCTGGGGTTTGGCCCCCGATCAGCAGTTGGCACTAATTAATAAAGGATTGTGTGAGCCTCTGCGGGCTCCCAAAATCTGCTGGCAGGACACAGCCGTGCAACAGGAGAGGTCAGCACCCAAAAACTGCGCTCTGATCTCAGCTGCTCTCAGGTTTCTCCTTTCCGGAGGCGCTGCGGCGTGTGCGGGACATCCTGCCCCGGGCACGGGTCTGGCAGCGCCCCGCGGCCCCGGGGCGGGACGGGCCGGCTCTGACACAGCCCCCGGAGCGTGAGCGGGCTCTGGCAGCTCCCGTCCCCTCCTGGCTGCGTGTCAGAGCCCTGTGACATCCGCAGCGGGAGTGTCCTTCAGTCCCTGTCCTCCCGGGAAGGACAAATTGGGCGGGCAGGTGTCTGTCCCCTCGGTCCTGCTGTCCTTGCAGGCACATGAGCTGGCTGGCACGCCAGGAGCAGGAATCCTTCCATGCACTCTGGAGGCGCCAGGTCCCCTCCCCGTCACTGTCCCCACCAGATGGCAGTGCCGGAGTGAGGCACTGCCGGACACCGGGGACTGTCACCGGGCTCGGGCACGGCGGCCGGCAGGGACAGGGTCCCCACCCGCCTGGCAGCGGTGTCCCCACCAGAGGCCACCCCACTGCCACCACCCGCAGCGGCAGGCCCCCGGAGCCCCGGCCTCGATGTCCCCGTCTCGGGAGGGGCTGCGGGCAGCGAGGGCTGGGGCGGGACCCAGCGCTGTGGCAGCCTGGCGACAGCAGTGTCACACGAGTGACAGAGCAGTTTCACCTCACCCTGCACACAGGGCGATGAGGACTGGGAAATGTGGGATGTCACCACAGCTCGGGGACATGGGGCTGCCTCCAGCTGATGCCTTAAGTTTTATCCCCCGTGTATTTCAGGTTCTGTGGTGCCCAGGGAGCAGCTCTGAGCTCACAGTCAGTGTCACTCAGCTCTGCACACAGCAGGGACACAAAACAAATCCTTCTCCTGCTGCACACCAAGGACAACTTTCAGCCCCAAAGCACAAACAAGGGTGGGCTGGAGGGAGGAACAAGGATGGGACCTCACAGCCTGGGGCTGGAATGGGACAATTCAACCCCAATGTGCAAATGGACCAAAATGTATAAAAGTATGAGAGTTCGCGACCATTCAGCCATTTTGTGACCATTTTGGGACCATTTTGGGTCCACCTTGGGTGTAGCCCTGGCCAGGCTCTTGTCCTGCCCAAGGTGGATCCTGGAGGCCTTTCAATAAATCCCTGCTTTATTCTCCAGCTCTGTCCAGTCTCTGTTCCAGCTCAGCCTTCCCAAGGCATCACAGCCATGCCAGCCCATGTCCCATAGCTGGGAGCATCCCTGTATTCAAAGAAAACACTTTTTTTCCCCCTCCACCTCCCCTCTGCTTCTTCTCCTGCATCCCTCAGCATCCCCCAGGCATCTTTCCCTGTGTGTTTCATTAGGGCTCAGGGCACCCAAAACCCCAGATATGGTTCACTAGGGCTCAGGGCCCATTTCTGCCCCCGGGGGGGATTACAGGGCAGGGGGGAGCAGGGCCAGCAGCAGCTTGCCAGGGATGCCCAGGGAAACAAACGCTCTCATGTGACTGTATCTGGGACAATACCAGCTTAGCTGTGGGTGCAGCCAGCAGGAATCCTGCTGCTCCCGAGCCCTGCTAGGCATGGATAAACCTACATTAGAGCAATTAATAATAATTAATAATTGGGTCCGCGTTTGGAAAAGCAGCTGCACCCAGCAATGCTCTGCAGAGCATTGTCTAGACAGGGAGATGCAGCCGTGGCACAAGGTACAGTTTTGGGGTGATGAGTTTGGGGTTGCTCAGTGGGGTTGTCCTGCCTTTGGGCTCCTGGGTGGGATTTGGGGCACACACAGGACCCTTCCCCTCAGCCCCCAGCTGCAATCAGGCACATCCCAGCCCCGGGGTTGGGGGTCCCCATACCCACCCTGTGCTGCAGGGATGGAGCCCCCCAAGTGCCTTTGCTCAGCTCTGCTGCCTCCCCCGGGGTCTGAAGCCCCCAGTTGGGAATGGGGACAGGCACAAAGCCACGCTGGGGTGAAAGGATGAGAGCAAAAGGGCCGAGGTGGGAGCACCCCCCTTCCCCCGCGCCGAGGATGCCTCAGGCAGGCGGGGAATTAGTTTTGCACTAAGCTCCTCTGCAATAAACAGAGACACGGGAGCAACGGGCAATTGCTCAGCCTTTAATTACAGCCGGCCAGGGTGTGCAGGGTCACAGGAGCCGGGATCCAGAGCCAGGGGAAATGAGGAGGATGATTTTCAGGAGGAACACTGCAGGAATCTGCAGAACCTTCTGTGCCTGAGCTCCTTTGTTGTCCCTCTCCTTCACCAGGACCCTCCAGTCCTCCCAGCCCAGAACGACTCAGATCCCAGAATGATGGATGATGGAATATCCTGAGCTGGAAAGGACACACAAGGATCATCAATCCCAAGTCCTGTCTCTGCCCAGACCCTCTAACAATCCCATCCTGTCATCCCTGGTGTCCAAAGGCTCCTGGAGCTCTGGCAGCCTCGGGGCCGTGCCCATTCCCTGGGGCATCACAGGAGCCTAATGGAGCCCCAGAAACCCCTCTGAGCTTCCTGACAGCCTTCCCACCCTCTGGCATTGCTGCTGGGAAACTCACTGAGCAGCTGGTTCCCTCCTCAAGGCCTTTTTGCTAGTTAGAGGTGTCTTAAAGGCCACTGGGGTGACACAGAGACTGAGGGGCCATCACTAAACCTGTCCCTTGTCATCGTGCAGGGGTCCTCTCGCCAGAGCCTCTCCCATCCAGGAGGATGAGGGGCTGGAAAAGCTGCCCTTGAATCCTGTGTTTTCCTGGGCTCCCAGGCACAGGGACAGGCTGGGGAAGCTGCGGTGTGTCCCCGCTGAGCTCGGACAGATGCTGTTTGTCTTTCTCCTGGCTGTGGCCAGGCACCTGCCTGCTGATGGATGGCGGTGTCACAGCAGAGATCCTGTGCTGTCACAACCCCTGGGTCTCTCATGGGGTGGAAAATCTGGGGGGATACTCCACCACGAGCTGCTTTTCTTCCCCGAGGGTCTGAGTCCCAGAGGTGACCGGGTAGGGAGCCTGAAGGAGGAAGCAGCAGGGTGAGACCTCGCTCTGAGGATGTCCTTGGTCCACCTGGCAGGAGGACCCTTCCCTTCCCTTCCACCTCCTGCTCCTGCTTGGATCCTCAAGACTTGAACCCCTCAAGTCAGAAATTTTCTTTCCTCGTGTCCAAAGCCACCCAGTGTCACCCAAATTCACCCAAAGTCACCCAAAGCTGCCCAAAGTCACCAGCCTTCCTCCCTCACGAGCCCCCCTGAGCCCCTCCAGGCATTCCCCATGTCCCCTGGTTGACAGGACGTCCCCAGTGCCGGTTGGATGCACAGGACCAGGGCAGTGCCGTGGGGATGTGAATTTGGGAAAGCTGCCCCAGGCACGTGCGGGGTTTGAGCCTCTTCATTTGCAGCTTTAATGATTCTCCCACTCGGAGAACAGCTAATGAGCCGTGGGGATCCAATTAGAGTTCTCTGGTCGGCCTTTCACCTCCTCCTTGCCAGTTAAAACCAAAAGGAGAGGGAAAAAAAAAAAAAATGCCCCACAAGTGGCGGCGTGGAGACAATTAGATCAGTGTCTGCTTAATGAGTTCACGGATCCAGCACAAATATCCCTCTTTGGAGGAGAGGCAGGAGCCGGCTCAGAGCCTTTGTGGGGTGCAGCCGAGCCCTGCCGGGATTTGGGGTTTGCTGCCTGCACCCCCTGGGCCCCCAGAGCTGCTCTTTGTCAGGCGCAGCAGCCAGCCGGCCTCTTCCACCGTGTTTTTCCAGGATCAGGGATCCTAACAAACTCCAGATGCTCCAGAAGAGCCGCAGGAAAACCTTGGGGGTGGGAGCAGGACGGGCGCTGCGAGGCGGGGCAGAAGCGATTGGAAGGCGCCGGGAGCATCGGCGGTCACCTGGGCACCCCGCGGGGTGACAGATGCCACCCGGCAGGAGCTGGCGGGGTCCCCCCGGTGCCGGCAGCCCCCCCGGGCCGGCGTGGCTGCGGCGGCGCTGCCGAGCCCCACGTGGCCGTGCCGAGCAG
The DNA here is from genome assembly GCF_009819655.1 of Sylvia atricapilla. Classification (NCBI taxonomy): domain Eukaryota; kingdom Metazoa; phylum Chordata; class Aves; order Passeriformes; family Sylviidae; genus Sylvia; species Sylvia atricapilla. The sequence goes on from NC_089163.1 coordinate 5,703,055, forward strand.
ATTTTGCTTGGCTGCCTGGGCTATATTTAGCCGCCTGTAAAAGGGGTTAGCGAGCAGCGCTGGAGCCAGTGGCACAGCTAAGAATGTCAACGTAAGAGCAGCCAAGGATAAAAAAAGCCCAGGCCGGGCGCTGGGAGCTTTGCACAAATCCCCGCGGCTGCGGGATGGAGGTGGAGGCGGGCAGGGATGCGGGCTGTGCCCACAGCTCCCGGTGGCACCGAGCCCTGGCCACTCCCTGTCCACCCACCTGGAGGTGTCTCGCAGATTTCGGGCCGGTTTGCGGCGTCTCTGCCCTCAGCTGGGCACTCGGGGGTTGGAGTCTGGTGGGGCTGGTGGAAATCCCGAGTTCTGGGGCTGGGTGTCCCCTCTGTGCGCAGGGGACAGTGGCACGCAGGAGCCACAAAGGGCTGGAGGTGTTTGTGAGGCTCCACAGCCCCATCCAGGCATCTGGAAGGTACTGGAGCGTGAAAAATAGATTTGAGCGCTTCCTGTTTTTGCCCATGAACACATTTTTTGGGGATGCTGCCTTTCTGCTCGATTAACTCCAGCACACCTTTCCTCCCAACGCTCCCCTCACCACCCTGACCTGGCCCCTTCAGGCAAGAACTGAGCAAATCCTGCCACATCCCAGCTCTTCCCACCCCATCTCAGCTCTTCCCATCCCATCCCATCCCATCCCAGATTTCCCAAGCCCTCCAGTGCTGCTCTGAGCTGTCCTGACCTTGCCTGGGCTCACTCCTGCCCGTGCAGCCCAGGCTGCTGCCCAGAAATGTGGGATTTCAGCCAATGTCAGAGCCAATGCACAGGCAAGGTGGTTCCCCTGAACTAATTCCCAGAAATAATTTGCACGTTCTGCTGGTCCACCGGGGCAGGGGATGAATATTCTGGTGGCTGAGCCCCAAGAGAGGCACTTTGAGTCATTCAGTGCCCCTTTTTTTCCACAGCCCCTGTGATGAGCTGGCAGCAGGATGAGCCTCAGGCTGGGATTGCATCTGGCTGCCGGATCCACCTCACCTTTGGGTCAGGAAGGAGCTTCTGCTGCTGCAAAAACAGCAACAAATCATTCTTTTGGTTGAAATTTTCCATTCTGCCGGGGACAGTGAGGCTGCGGATGAGTTGCAAAGACCTGTGCAACTCACTGCAGACATTCCAGCTGCCCTGACCGCTTGAATTAAGGACTAAAACCAGGAGGAGCAGCTCATGTGCTGTCCCCCACCGGGGCAGGATGCTCTGGGCTGGCACACGCCGTGGGGGGGAAGATCTCCAGAAGCTCCCTGACGTCCTGGGGGCAGATGGAGCTGCAGAATCCTCGTGCCCTGCGAAGGACAGGGCGGAGCAGCACACTGGGATGCAGATGGCAGAGTCCTGGAGCACGGAGGGTGCCGGGCAAGGGCACTGCTGCAGCACCGAGATGTCCAGACTCTCGGCTCAGTGTGACGCTCCAGCCTGCCTGGTGACAAAGCTTCTCCCCGGGAGCTGTTGGCGGGCATTTTCCCTCTGCTGTGAAATCCTGCAGGCGAGGAAATGCTCTCGCTGCCTTTGGCCCCCGAGATCTCACGGGCAGGGAGGTTTTCCCCGAGGGCCGAGCACGTTCCCCGCAGATCCATCCCTCGGGAGCCACCTCCATCCCTCCAGGGCCGGCCTCGAGGCCGTGCCCTGCTGGAGCTCATGGAAAGTCCCAACCCCCAGCCAGGGAACAACCTGCAGGTCCCCAAACCCTGTGACCCGTGTCCCAAAATAGCACCTTCACCGAGGGACTGACGCAGCGCCGGGGCTCAGGAATAACCTTCCCTGCACGTCACCTGTGTCCCCAGCAGGGAAATTTGGGCTCAGCCGGGCTGCAAATCGGAAAGATGTGTCTAAAAGAGGAACGGCACAGGGCTGCTCTCCCCCAGCAGTGACATCTAGCCCGGATCAGAGCCCGCAGCGCTGGGCTGCCCACAGTGCTGCTCCCTGCCTGCTGCCTCCGCACCGGGAGCTGCCCCGGACCTGCGGCAGCCCCAGGGGCCGTGGGGTTATTGACCCTCCTGCCCCAGGGAGATAAAGCAGCTGGGCAGCAGCAGCAGGAGAACAGACTCTTCCGGAGCCATTTTCTGCCAGTTCTGGGTTTTTAGGGGAAATAGGATTTAGAGCAGGTGGCAGAGCAGGGAGCAGCCTGAGCCCATCCTCGCTGGCTTCACAGCCCTGATGGATCAGTCAGGGGCTCTCCCAAAGCTCAGGAGAGCACAAACAATATATTTTCGGCCCTCCATCAGCAGGGAAGCTCATCCTGCTGGGAGTATCCTGGGAAGAGGATCCCGAGGTCTGCAAAACCCCAGGGCAGCAGCTGAAAGAGCAGAGGAAGAGCAGAGCAGCCTTTGCCCCCACGCTGGTGCAGCACCAAGCACCATGGCCCTGCCCTGCACCAGCTCCCAGTGGGAGCTGCCTGAGCAGGGAATAATTTTGGAATAATTTTGGAATCATTTTTCCCTTTCCAGCTGCTGTCCCGAATCCCTGGGGTTTGTACCCGAGAGTTCTGGGGGCTCCAGCTGGGCCTGTGGGCTGCAGATGTTCCGTGTGCCCTGGATGCAGAAGGGCTGGGGAAGGTTATTCCGTGTCAGCCCTGCGCCGGCAGGATCCGGAGGGACTCACACACCTCTGGCGTGCCTCAGTTTCCCCAGCGCCCCCAGCCCAGCCATCCCGAAGGATCGCGTTGGGAGAGGGAATTGTTCAGCCTTGGAGGAGATGGGCGTGTGATGTGGCTGCCCTTCAGCCGCCCCAGGGCAGAGCATCCCCCGGGGCCGCTCGGGAGCTGCGGGAAGGGAGAACTCTCCAAGGTGCTCCCAGTCACTGGGGCTCTCCTCCCGTCCCTTCCCATCCGCTCCCTCGCTGCCAGCCGTCCCCTCGGCCCGCCACAGCGGTGTCACATCCGATCGGCTGCCAGGCAGGATAAACATCGCCGCTGCTCGGCCCGACGCTGCTCCGGAGAGGGGAGACAGTCAAGGAGAAAGCGGAGCGTGAGCAGCTAAAAATAGCGGCTGGCGAAGGCTCCGCTCCCCGCCGGCCGCGCGGGAGCTGCTGCCACTCGCCCGTCACCACGCGTGAGCGAGCGGCGACACCCATGTCCCCTCCCCTGGCTGCCGGGGGCGGCGGCTGCAGCCCCTCGCGAGCTTTTGGGGTTCGGTGTCCCGGTGGCGCCGGTGGCTCGTGTCCCTGTCCCGCCGGTGGGCGCGGGGCTCCGGGGAGCATCGCCCGTGCCGGGCCAGCGGCCCCGGCCGTGCCCGGAGCTGCCAGAGGGTGTCCCCATGGCCACCAGCTCCAGGGACACGGACGGCACCGACACCTCGCTCCAGGTGCTGAGCGTCGCCCCTCGCCATCAGCAGGGAGAGGAGCTTGGCCAGAGCCGGGAATTCGGGATCACCGCCCCGCTCCTGCCGGGGACAATGGGGGGACAACGACCCCGTCACACGCGGGGGTCTGTCCCAAAGCACACCCCGCTCCCCCAGCCCTGGGGACAGCCAGGGGCCACGAGGGACATTTTGTAGCCTCTCGCCAGCCGCACACGGTTTCCCAGTTGCGGGGATGCCGATGGAAGCGCTGGGAGGTGGTTCCTGCTTCTGTGTGGAATTCCAGTCGGTTTTAATTCCCGCTCTGCCTGCCCCACCTCGCTGCCCTGTCCCAGCTCAGGGGTGGCGGTGAGAGCCCCCATCTCACACCTCGGCGCTGGCCGTGTCCCCCCCTCAAGGTGACGCCGGTGTCAGGCCAGGAGCAGCTGGTGGCATCTGCTCGGCGCCCAGGCTGTGCCCGGCGTCCCTCCAGCGGGGGCGGCCCCGGTGCGGGGCTGTGCCGGGATCCGCTGGATTCTCCGGCCGCGTTCGGGGTCTCCCAGCCCCCCGGCCCCTCCCCCACCCACCACATGCCACACGGGTGCAGCCACAGATTTTTTAATATTTTTTTTCTTTTCCCTCCCCCGCCAAAGATTCGGAGCCTGTCATTGATTTTGGCCTCACTGTGTGGGTTGGGGTCAAATTGTCCTGGTGGGCGAGCAGAGCCCCCTGAACCCACCCCCATCCCCCCCCCCGGGGCTCTGCAGCCGGGAGCCGAATCGGGGAGATCGGAGAGAAAATGAGCCATTTCCCGGAGCAGGGCCGAGCCCCCCGCCCGGGCTGGGGGCTGCGAGCGGGGCAGAGTCACCCGGGGGGAGATGGCAGCGGGGGGATGTCACAGCGCGGGGGGACGCGGGGACACAGCGGCCCGAGGGGCGGCCCCGGCGGCGGGGGGAGAGGGGGGGCTGCGGGCGGGGCCGGCGCTGGTCCCCCCCGCGCCGAGCGGGGGCCGGGCCGGGCGGGAGCGGCGGCGCTGGGCGGGCGGCGGCGGCGGCGGCTCGGCCCCGGGTGCCCCAGGGCCGCCTGGAGCCGGAGGCTTCCCCGCGGCTGCTGCCGAGCGTGGAGCATCCTTCCCCCGCAGCCGGGCTGGCACCGGCACCGGCACCGGCACCACCATCGGCACCGGCACCACCATCGGGACTGACACCGGAATCAGCGTCGACACCGGCACCGGCATCACCGACATCCCCATCGCCCCCGGCACCGGCGGCGGCGTCACCTTCGGTGTCACCGTCACCAGCGGCCTCGGCACCGGGATCGCCGCCGGCACCAGGTGAGCGGCTGGCGGCTGCTGGGCGCAGGTGACGTGGTGGCACCGAGGCCCTGGGCCACCGCTGATGTGCCCTGGGCTCACGGGAGCGAGGTGCCCACCCCGGGAAGGTGGAGGGGCCGGAGGGTCAGGGGATGGCGGTGGCCTCGGGGACAGGTGGGTTTTTGGGGGGATGAAAGTTTGCGGCAGCGGCAGTGGGGTGTCCCTCGAGGGCTCGGAGAGCAGTGACCCCCAGGGGCAGGGGGCTCCGGGGAGGATTTGGGGGAGCAGTGCAGACAGACAGCAAAGCTCGTCTGTCTCGGGGTGGGCACTCAGACCAACCCCGATGGCGGCACCCTGGCGTGTCCTGGGTCACCGCTGTCCCCTCCACCCTTCCCCCTGCCCTGCCCCGTTCTCCTCTCGGCTACCACGGCACTTGTACCCCCACCCCAGCTCCAGCCCTCGGCTTCCCGGGTTGGAGCTTCCCAGACGATTTGGGCCCGGGGAGCTGCGGCGGTCCCCAGGCACGGAGAGTCCCCCCCGGGGCTGAGCACCCCCCGGGCAGGGGACACACTCCTGTGGTGCTTCCTCCGGAGAGGAAAGGGCTTCCCCCAGGGACGGCCCCTCCTCCCTGCCTTCGGGGCATCATTCTGGCAGATTGCCCCTGCAGATGCTTGGATCGGGTCCCTTTGGTCCCCGGCGCTGGCTGCTGTCCCCTGGCTGGGTGGCAGTGCCACCGAGGAGGTGGCAGAGGCAGGATGTCCCGTGCTCACCCCGAATCCTCCCGGCCCGTGACCTTGGGGTGTCCACCAAGGGACAGCTCAGTCCTTGCTGTCACAAACAGACACAGCCCTGCCGCTGTCCCCCTGTCCCCACCCCTCCCCTGCTCAGCACCATCTCCCCCCAAAAAGCAGGAGGCTGCGAAGGGGAAAGGGGGTGGCAGAGCCAGATTCTCTCTTCTTTAAACTGAGGGAATCCCGGCATTTCTCCCCGGACGGGGACACTGGGAGGCAGAGTGGGGGTGCTCTGGGGGTTCAGCTCCTGGGGCAGCTGGAGGAGCTCTGGCTGGGTGCTCCAGATCTTGGGGGACCATGAGCAGGATGGGGACCATGGCCCTGCCCTGCCCTTGGCTGCTGGAACAGGCAATTCCCGCTCCTGGCTCAGCCCTGGGGTGTTGGATCTGGCTCTGCTCCATCGCGGTTCTCCAGCCGTGCCTCTGATCCCAGCGTGCCTGCACGGATTTCTTCCCTCCTTGGCTTTTGGTCCCTTCCCTGCCCTTCCAGGGGCCGAGGGGTTTGTCACAGGCTGGTGGTGACAGCTGGAGAATCCTGATGGAGCAGGGATGGTAGGAAACATCTGGATCACCTCCACGCAAGGCCTCACCACCTTGGGTGGGGGTTGTTGCCTCAAAACCGGGTGTCCTGGAAGTTTCCCACCTCTTTCCTTGGCTGAGCTGCGGTGGGAAGGAGAGGCTCCATCCAGGGGCCTGGGGGAGCACATTCCCGGGGCTCCCCGGGGAGCCAGAGCCCCTAGGGAAAGTTCAGCTGCCTCTGCCCCCCGCAATTCTGGGTGCTCTGGCAGGGCTGGGAGCCTCCTCCATTCCCAGCTGGACCTGGGGCCTCTCCAGGTGCCACCAGATGGAGGAGAAGGAGCTCATGCAGGGACATGAGGCTCTCGTGGCACACGAGTCCAGTGTCACCCAGTCCATGGCACTCCCGGCGTGGCCCAGCCTGGGATGTGCTCGGTGGCACCCAGCTGGCACTCGGTGACAGCCCACAGCCCTTGTCACAGCTCCCCAGGTTCCACCTGGCACCATTCCCTGCGCCACCCACGGCTCGGCAGCCAGGGGAGCCGAGGGTGTCCCCGGTCCCGTCCCCGGGTCGTGTCTGTCAGCTCCACCCGGGATGCTCGGGCTGGGGCAGAAGGTGAACACCGTTCGAGGAGGAGGGAGCCCGAACCTGGGGAGGAATGAAACTGCTCTGGATGTGGGTGATGTGTTTATTATGCAAAATTACCTGGTTTTATTATGTAAAATTACAGTTTGTGGTGTGCCGGAGCAGGGAACTGATGGTTCTGCTGGGAGCTCCATTACCCAGGGCTCAATCACCCTAATTACCCTCATTAGATCCCTTCCTCCCCCGCGGAGATGTGGAGCTCCCGTTGACTGCCCTGATGCCCAGAGTGGGGCTGGCTTATCCAGGTGCCGGGTCCCCGTGGGGCTGGGGGCGGCCCCCATCCCCTCATGCCAAAGGGGATCTCGCTTTTCCCCCCTGGACTCAAAAAGGACCTGGATGCAGCCGATGGGACTGAGGAATGTGGGGAAGGGAGGCTCACCCAGCACCTTTATAGGATCCCTGATGGGCATCCAAACTCCCCAGGAGAAATTCCTGTGCTCCTCCCACCACTCCAGCTGATTACCTTTAATCAGTTAATTAAAGGGAATTAACTGATGGGGGTGGAGGATGGAATAGGAATAGCTCTGGAATAGGTCACAGCTTCCACGCTGGTGAGCACCTGGCTGGCCTGGGAGTGGCTGGAGCAGCTCCCCTTCCTCCCTGGGATGGAGTGGGATCCATCCATCCATCCATCCATCCATCCATCCATCCATCCATCCATCCATCCATCCATCCATCCATATATCCATCCATCCATCCATCCATCCATCCATCCATCCATCCATCCATCCATCCATCCATCCATCCATCCATCTATCCCTTCCGTCCTTCCCTCCTTCCCTCCCTCCTTCCCTCCCCACAGGGCATGGGCAGGCTCCAGGAGCTGCTCCTGCAGCAACAATCCCCATCCCCACCCAAACCAAAGTGGGGTGAGGATCTCTCCCTGCTGGATGCCAGAGCTGTCCCCTGCCCCTGGCACTGGGAATAAAGGCACTGCCAGCCTTTGGGATTTGCCATGTTCCCACGGGGAATGGCCATGGCTGGTGGTTTCTGGGTGCTTTTCCTACCCCTGGTGTTGCAGAGGAGACCTCCCTGCCGGCCCTGAGCTGCTCCCACCACCGTGCTTTACCCAGCGCACAGATCAGAGCCTGGCCAGGGAGCTGATCCCTCCCTCAGGGGTGTCCTCCCGCCAAGCAGCTCCATCCCTGCCAGCAGCAGCATTCCCAGAGCCCTGAGTGCCCCCTGGCCACTCCCAGCCCCCAGAAACTCAGCTCCGTGTGATGGGAAAGCCAGAAATCCTTGCTTTGAGCACAAAGGGATGGGAACGTTCCCCAGGGGAGAACTGGGATCCCAGGGAAAGCAAGAGGGATGAGGAGCAGTGATGTGTGCCGGGCTGGGAGCCTCAGAGGATGGGGAAGAGGAGCTGGGATTTGGCCATTCCCTCTCTGGGCGCCATGGGCAGCACAGCCGTGGTTATCCAGGTTTTCCATGCCCTCTCCTGGAGGTCTGGGATGCGGGATGAAGCCCTGAAGTGTCAGTCCATGTCCTCGTGCCTCTGCCCACTGAGCCTTTGGTGCTTTGCTCTCTAATTAGAGCAGCTCGGGCCTGTCCAGGGCTGGACGCCAGGAGGTCCCGAGGGAATCACACAGCCAGGTTTGCCCGGTGCTTCCAGCATCTCTCCAGGTTGCCCCGTGAGCTGCTCCCAGAGGAAAAATGCCTCAATTTTATCCCGGTGTGGACTCCCAGGAAATGCTGAGCTCAGCAGAGCTGTGCCAGGATTAAACTGCTGAGTCCTCTGGAGTGCTTCTCCCCGGCCCAATCCAGGTCTGCAGGATCCAGAGGGGATTTTCTCTGGTCCCTGCCCTGGGGGGACGCCAAGCCCTGATGTGGGACGTGGTGGGAGCACCCCCAGGTCTGGAAGCCCCTGGGTTTGGGTTGGCAGAATTTGGGTTTGCTCAGGGAAACTCAGGATTGGGATGTCAGGGAGCACAAGATCTGGATTCACCCCCACACTGGAGCAGGGATGGCTCTGGTTTGTGTTTCCAGTGTTAAAAACCAAAGGGGCAGTTTATACAAACACCCTGAAATCCCTTCTGGGCAGACTCGGGTTGGGTTTTAGCGATTTTTCCTGGTTTTTGTGGGATAGTAACAGAGCTGAACTCTGCCATCATCCCCCTGGCTGATGGAGAAATAACACAGCCTCTGCTTCTGCCGGCGGCTCCATTCCGTGGATGTCAGCAGCAAACCCCTCCTCCCGTGCACATCTCCCTGCTGGAAGCCGGGAATTACAGGGAATGGAGATTACCGGTGTCCCATTTCACAGCCCTTCCTTCTCCTTGCCTTGAACACGAGTTTAGGTCCCAGTGTCCCACAAGCCCCGCTGAGCCTGTCAGGAAGGGTTTGTGCTCTGCCTAGGCCGGTATTAGCTGGGACACAGCTCAGGCTTTGTGTGGAAATAAAAATTCCAAGTCCTACAGCTGGGAAAAAAAAAATAAAAATCATAGAATCCCTGGTTGGAAAGGATCTTAAAGCACATCCAGTCTCACCCCTGCCGTGGCAGGGACACCTCCCATGTCCCAGGCTGGGCTTGGATACTCACAGGGATCCAGGGGCAGCCACAGCTGCTCTGGGCAGTGAGACCCTGAACTGTGCAAAAGGAAGCAGAAGGTGAAGGCTGATCTTTAAAAGGATCCAGGGAGAGGTCTGGGTGGAATAATTCAGGGTTTGGGTGTGAGCAGGGGTGGGACTGAGCCTAAATAAAGGTCCTGCCCATCAGCAGGGCCGTGACGGGGACCAGGCAGGGAGCAGGGGAAAGGGATGTGAGGGTGATGGAGGGGACAAAGAGACAATTCCTAAATCCATGGATTAGACGATCCAAGCACAAGGAGTGGTGGAGAAGAGGGAAATCAGGTCTGGATGTGAGGATGAGTGTGCAAGAGCAGGAGGAAGGTCAGAGCTCAAGGCAGGACACAATGGGAAGGGGCTCAGAGGGTGATGGGAATTCCTCTGGAAGTGCATGATCCCAACGAGGAGGATCTGCTGCTCCATGGAGAGGGAAGGGAAGGAGTGGGAGCCACTTGTCCCGTGCCTTTGGAACATGGGCTGTGTTGGGAAGGGAATCACAGGGAGGAGCCAACCCTGCAGGTACCGGGATGTGCTGGACCTCCTCAGGCTGGGTCAGAGCTTTGGGGAGCAGCCAGTGTCACCTCTGCTGAGAAATCCCACTGGAACAACTCCTCAGAGCTTTGGGAAAGAGCCAGGGAGCCTGGGGAAAACTGGGGAGAAACCAGTGGCAGGCCTTGCTGATGGTCCAAGCAGGATTCAGGTTCTCTTGGATCCTGCACTGCTTCACTCCTGACCATCACCCCAAAGGAGCCCGGCAAGATCCGAGCCGGCCCAAATCCCTTTTTGGCCCACCTGGAATCCTGGGCATTTAGGGATAAAAGGGCCAGGCCATGGTTGAAGAGGTTCCACTGCTGAGGGCAGGCAAAGGGGTGTCAACATCCCACGGGAATGTGTCCTGGAAGCTGCATCCCTGGCAGGACGGATCATCCTCTCTGGACACTTCCTTGTGTGGAGCAAAACCTCGTGTACTCCAAAAGTCGTTCTGCACCTTCCCCGTTCAATATTCCTGCACCAGCCTACATCCCTGCAGCCTTTTCCCCCTTTCCCAGGAAAGGACGAGTTCAGGACAATATTTCTCCCCTTCCCTCCCTCTCACTGGGATCCAGGAGCTGTCCCTGGGCAGGTGACACAGCCCGTTCCCACCTGGCTCAGCACCCCCGGGGCTCCAGCAGCCTGCAGCCACTTCCCTGGAGAGGAACCGAACCTGCTGCCTCCCCGGGAGAGCTCCAGATTTTATCCTGTGTTTAATTATTGCCATCTGCTGTTCCCGGCTCCAGGGGCTGCTCGGGCTGTCTGGTGCCTGTCAGGCTCTGGTTAACCCGGCCCCGCTGGATTTCCCTCCCGTGTGGACTCCTGGCTCATTTTCCTGGATGATGCTCCCATTCCCTCCTGACCTGGGGCAGCTCTTTCCTTCCCATTTCACTCAATTTTACAGTTCCATCTCGCTAAATCCTTCCCACTCTTCACCATGTTCATCAGTGTTGCTGGTGGATTTTTGGAGGGTTTGTTCCAGGCCGCAGCATTCCCAGCACGGAGCCCATAAAATGTCGAATTAAACGAGCAGGAGGAACCCCCCAAACAGAAAAAGCCAAGACCATTAAATGCCCCAAGCCCCCTTCCGGAGGAGCTCATGACCCATTAACAACTCAGAAGATGAAGAGGCAAATCCTTGTGGCTAAATGAATCCTCAAGATCCCTGTAACACCTCCCAGGTCCTGAATTCCTGGAGCATTCCTGGTTTGCTGTCCCTGGCGGGGGAATGTGTTTGGCAAAGCTGTGGTGTGCCCGTGCTGGTCCCCAGGCTCCAGGTGCAGTTTGGGGTCCCTGCCACCCCCAGGAACCCCACAAAGCTGTGTTAGAGGGGACATCCCAAAGCTGGGGGATGTGTCCAGGGGGGTGTTTGACCCTGACCTGGGTTTCTTTGATGCTCCATCCCCAGGTGGGTCACACCTTCCTCCAGGGCTCTGCAATTCCCAGGGAACCCGACCAAGGAACACATCCGTGTCCATCTCCTCCCTTCCGCCTCTCCCAGCACCTTCCCTGTGGCCCGTGCCCTGCAGGGATTGAGGCTAATTTCTGCCCTCCCCTCCTCTATCCCATTAGGGGCATTAAAGCAGCAGCCAGAGGAGCTCCCATGTGACTCCGGGAGCTTTCTTAGGCTGAGGCCACGTTAAGCCACAGAAACTGTCGCTGCTTAGAGGGGGAAATCCTCCCTCACCGCGTTTATCCCGTGGGATTTGCCCCATTCGGGTGGGATTTGCCCCATTCGGGTGGGATTTGCCCGTGGGACCTGGAGGTGGTGGCATGGGGCAGGTGTTGGTGGCTTTGTCCCCAGGAGTCCAGGGACAGCGATGCTGCATCCCAGGAGTGCTCAGGGTGGTGACAACCCCAGGTTTGGGTCCCCGGCCAGCAGCAGGGTCCTGATCCCCGGTGTGGCTTTTCAGAGCGGGGTGAACACACAGGATCCAACGCCATCCCTCATCCCTGGGAGCGTTTTGCTGCGGGCAGGGCAGGATCCAGCAGGTCCTGCAGGCTGATTATTCCTCATCCTCCGGCGCTGGAGGCAGCGGGAGGCGCCGGGGCTGTTGGGAAGGAGCTTTGATCCGGCCTGCGGGGCTGTGGCTCTGCTGGGGCGTGCAGAGCATCTGTGCGTGAGCGTGTGCGAGTGTGCACACGTGTGTGTGTGTGAACATGGCATCGGGGATCCACAGGGATCCACGGGAATCCACAGGGAATCACAGGGATCCACGGGAATCCACAGGGAATCACAGGGAATCACAGGGATCCACGGGAATCCACAGGGAATCACAGGGAATCACTAAATCCTTTAGGCTGGAAAACCCCACCGAGAGCAGAGTCCAGCCATTCCCTCAGCCACCAACCCCTGTCCCCAAGTGCCACATCTCCGTGGCTGTTAAGTCCCTCCAAGGGCAGGACAGCCCTTCCCGTGCAGGATTTGTCCCCAAAACCCATGGAGCGCCCTGGAATGCACGTGCCCGTGTGCTCACACCATCACACGCAGGTGTGTGTTCCCAAACAGTCCCGGGGGACACGGTGGGACACCCCCAGGGATGTCACACGTGTCCCTGTGCCAGGCTCGGGGCTCCCCCAGGTGCTGCTGTGACACAGGCGGTGCCAGGTGGGGGGTGACAAACTCTGGGACAAGGAGGTGACATGGAAGTGCCACATGTGCAGACACAGTGACAGGGAGTGTCACACAGTGTGGCAGGGGTGTCACACATGGATGCACGTGTAACGGGAGCTGTCACACTGTCACACGGGTGTGTCACTGAGCACCACACATGCACAGATGTGTGACCGGGAGTGCCACACTGTCACACAGGTGTGACAGGGAATGTCACACATGCATACACTTGTGGCAGGGGCTGTCACACTGTCACACAGGCACACACATGTGGCAGGGAATGTCACACATGGATGCACATGTAACAGGGGCTGTCACACAGGTGTGTCAGGGAGTGCCACACGTGCACAGACCTGTGACAGGGATTGCCCCACTGTCACATAGACATGAGCGGGAGTGCCACACGTGCACAGAGGTGTGGCAGGGAATGTGACACATGCACACACAGTGTCAGGGGGTGCCACACTGGGTGCCACACTGTCACACATACGCCAGGGAATGCCACATGTGCACACACTCATACAGTCACATGGAACAGCCCAGGCAGAGGTGAGACACACAAACACACACATGTGACAATTCACACATATGTGACAATTCGCACCCGTGTGACAATGCACACATATGTGACAGTGCACATACAGGTGTGACAATGCACACACACTGACAATGCACACACACATGACCATTCACACACGTGTGACAGTGCACACACCTGTGCTGGAGCACTGCAGGTGGCTCCAGAGGGCGATGGCTGTGCAGGTGGACAGGGAACCTCTGTCACTGCCCCTGCCCTTGTCACCCCCAGCCCCGCCCCGTGCCTCAGTTTCCCCCCGAGCAGCACCCGGGTCCTGCCCCTCATGGCACAGCCACCCCAGCACCGATCACTAATTAACTAATCACGAATCACCTCCCGGGTTAATCATTTATTTCTCCCCTCCTCGCAGCCTTGGTCACCCCTCCTGTGCACACAGCACCTGCGCCCGGGGACCTTGGCTCGTCCTCCCTGCAGTGATCTCCAGCGGGAATTCCAGTGATCCCCAGCGGGAATTCCCAGTGGCCCCCAGCACTGCTTCCCAGCAGGGATTCCCAGTGGGACACCGGTGAGTTCACACCCCCACTGCCACCAGCTTGGGGACACCAGTCCCTGCATTGCCACCAACACCTGGCCTGGAGGGGACAGGGTGGTGGTTTGGGGTCCCTGTGCTCTGTGGGGGGTGGAGAGGATTTGGGGGCTGGAGGGCACCTTGTCCCTGCCAGGTCCTGTGCCACCCCTGTGCCACCCTGTGCCACTCTGTGCCACCCCTGTGCCACTCTGTGCCACCCCTGTGCCACTCGGTGCCACTCTCACCTCCCATGGCAAAAGCCCAAAGTGTTTCCAGAGCTGAGCAAACACCTCAAGAAGGTCCCAGCAGTGCAGGCATCAGGATGGCTCCATGCCAGTCGGGTTTTCCTGATTCCAGGGGCTTCCCAGGACAGACACCACCCACCCAGGGCACCCCAGCACCGCTGCTGCCTGGCTCAGCAAAGCCCCTCTCCAAGGGACACGGTGCTGTCCCCAGGCAGAGGACTCCATGCAGTCCTCTGAGTGCTGGCTCAGCCTCCCTCCCTGTCACCTCTGCATCTCCACCCATCCATCCATCCCTCCATCCATCCATCCATCCACCCATCCCACCATCCATCCCTCCATCCCACCATCCATCCATCCATCCCACATCCATCCTTCCATCCCTCCATCCCACCATCCATCCCCTTTCCCACCATGGACGAGGCTCAGGGCAGCCCCCAGGGTGCTGTGGGTGCTCCCCTGGGGACACTCCCTGTTGTCCCCACCCCAGACTCGCTCCCTGTTCCCATTTCACGGCTCCTTGCCCCGTTGGTGACCCCCTACTCTGCCTCCCCCAGGTCGGACCTGAGGGGACCCAGCGGGGAGTCACCCCTGTCGCCTGTGGTGTCACGGGGCAGACACGGTGCCAGGCCAGGCTGGAGGGTGCCCGGTAAGGCTGCCTGGGGTGGGGGTGTCCCCCTGGGGTCGGGTGTCCCCCTGGGGTGGGGGTGAATCCCTTGGGCGGGGGTGCCCCCCTGGGGTGGGGGTGCTGCTGGGACCCCTGGGAGCCCCACGCTGCAGTGACCAGCGGGGATCAGAGCACCCAAAGGTGCCGGGGTGGGGGCAGTGAGTCCCAGGGTGGCCCTGCCTTTGCTCCTGGGGAGCAGCGCGGGTGCAGGGGGAGCAGAGGGCACCACAGAGCCCGGAGCAGAGCCGGGTCCCTTCCGCTCGCCGTGCTCCGGGGGTGACAGAGGGGACGTCTCTCCCCAGGGTTAGCATGACCGAGGTGGAACCCGTGCTGGATTTCGCATCCTCCGGCAGGACGGGCCGGCGTAATGCCCTGCCCGACATCCTGGGCTCGCCCGCCGGCGTCAGCCCCGCGGACCTGCCCCTCAAACTGGCCGAGATGTCCCTGAGCGCAGGTGGGTGACCAGGAGGAGCCGGGGAGGATGTGGGGTGAGCAGGGACAGGGGTTCCCGTGTTCATCCCGGGATTAGGACACTGAGGGGCTGGAGCGTGCCCAGGGCAGGGAATGGAGCTGGGAAGGGTCTGGAGCCCCAGGAGAGGCTGAGGGAGCTGGGAAGGGGCTGAGCCTGGAGAAAAGGAGGCTCAGGGGGGACCTGGTGGCTCTGCACAAGTCCCTGCCAGGAGGGGACAGCCGGGGGGTCGGGCTGTGCTCCCAGGGAACAGGGACAGGAGGAGAGGGAACGGCCATGGGAGGTTCAGGTTGCATATTGGGGAAAATTCCTCCATGGAAAGGGTGTTCAGGCCTTGGGGGGGTTGGAGTGCCCATCCCTGGAAGGGTCCGGGGAAAGCCTGGTCACTGGACTGGGGACAAGGATCGGGCACAGGCTGAACCCGATGCTCTTGGAGCTCTTTTCCAGCCTCGGTGATTCGGTGATTGCACGCCCTGTTCCCACCCCGTGACCCGTCCCCTCGTCTCTCCTGCAGGCAGTGCCCAGGACATGCAGTCGCCCTCGGCGGAGGTGCCCCCTCCGCAGCCCCCCAGCCCCGAGCTGAAGGACACGTCCTAACCCCGCCCGGGGGGGACACTTGTGACCGGCGGAGGAAGGAGGAGGCTGTGGGGCAGCAGCCCGGCTTTCCTGGCACAGCCGGAGTCCGCTGGGATTTCCTCGGTGCTGCCGCAGCGGGACCCCGGAGCGTCCCCCCGGCCATGGGGGAGCGGCGCGTGGCGGGGACGTGGCGGGGACCTGGAGGGGACCTGCCGTGACCGAGGGGCCGTTCCCACACACGCCCTGGGCCAGGACTCGGGGGGAGGAATATTTTTCTTCTGGGGCATTTGGCGGAGCCGAGCGCGGGGGGGTCCCGGGGGGACCCTCCTGGCCGCAGGAGCAGCCACGGGTGTTTCTTGCTGAGTGTGGTGTTCACTGTGATGTTTTTGGGTACCACCTCGTCTTCTGGCCTTTCTTCTGGGCGACTCGGGAGCCCTTCCCGGGTTTTGGGGAGGTGAGGTGGGGAAACACAACCCGAGAGTCCCCCGGGCATTAAGCAAAGCCCCCGGATTGCCAGCGCGTCTGTGAGGGACCCCAGTGAGGAGCAGAGCACCCCAGCGGGGTCCAGCTCCTGCGGCGGGGGGCGCTGGGGAGTTTGGGGTGTGGGCAGCAGGGCCACAGAGCACCCCCAGCTCCCGAGCCAGGTCACCCATTGTCCCCACGCCGGATCCTCTCCCCGGGCGGGGCCAGCCGGCTCCTGCGGCCTTTGGGGATGCCGGAGACACGGAGTGAGGCTTTCCCAGGCTCTGGCCGTGCCCAGCCCTCTGCTCTTGCCAGAGGACGGGATGGGACCCTCCTGCCCGGGCACTGAGGGGCTCAGGGAGGGCTCGTCTGCCGGCTCTGGGGGTCGCTGGCCGGAGCCGGGCGGGATGGCTGGACGTGGAGCTGGAGCCACCTCATCCCTCCATCCATCCCATCCCGGACGGTCACCTACAGCTGTCGCTGTGGGACCAGCAAAGGAATCCCGCAGCCCAGGTCCCCTCTGACACGGCCCGCGGACCAGGAGAGCCGGGCGGGGCCACGGGCGGGGTCACCGTGTCCTGCAGTCCCCATCCCCAGCACCCCGTGGTGTCCCGGCCACCATCGGGCTCTCGGGCACTGTCCCTTGGCAGGGAGGCCAGCCCTGGATGGGAGGGAGGCTGTGTGTGATGGGCAAGTGCAGGGCCATCCGTGTGTGTGTGTGCATCCGTGTGTGTGTGTGTATCTGTGTGTGTGTGTGCATCCGTGTGTGTGCATCCGTGTGTGTGTGTGTATCCGTGTGTGTGTGTGTATCTGTGTGTGTACATCCGTGTGTGTGGGTATCCGTGTGTGTGTGCATCCGTGTGTGTGTGCATCCGTGTGTGTGTGTGTATCTGTGTGTGTGTATCCGTGTGTGTGTGCAATCCACGTGTGTGTATCCGTGTGTGTGAGTATCCGTGTGTATGAGCATCTCGGGGCCTGGGCACCATTTACACGAGTGTTTATGGGCATGGGAACCGTGTGCTTGGGCATTCCTGTGAGTGTGCATACGTGTGTGTGTGTGGGCACCCATTTACGTGGGCGGTCATTGCCATGGGCTCTCGTGTGTGTGTGTACATCCATGGCTAGGCTCATGGGCCCCCACACACACTGGAAACACTGTGTGTGCACATCTGTCTGTGTGGGATCCATTTGCATGAGCATCCATGTGTGCATCCATGTGTGTGTGTGTGCATCTGTGTGTGTGTGCATCTGTGTCTGTGTATCCGTGTATGTGCATCTGTGTGTATCCGTGTGTGTATCCATGTGTGTGTGTGCATCCGTGTGTGTGTGCATCCGTGTGTGTGTGCATCCATGTGTGTGTGTGCATCCATGTGTGTGCGTGTGCATCTATTTGTGTGTGTGCATCCATGTGTGTGTGTGTGCATCTGTGTGTGTGTGCATCTCTGTCTGTGTATCCGTGTGTGTGCATCTGTGTGTATCCATCTGTGTGTGTGCATCCGTGTGTGTGTGTGCATCCGTGTGGGTGTGCATCTTTGTTTGTGTATCCGTGTGTGTGCATCTGTGTGCATCCGTATGTGTGCGTGTGCATCCATGTGTGTGTGCATCCATATGTGTGTGTGTGTGTGCATCCATATGTGTGTGTGTGTGTGCATCCATATGTGTGTGTGTGTGCGTGCATCCATATGTGTGTGTGTGCATCTGTGTGTGTGTGCATCCATATATGTGTGGGCATCCATGTGTGTGTGTGTGCAGCTATTTGTGTGTGTGCATCTATTTTTGTGTTTGCATATCCGTGTGTGTGTGCATCCATGTGTATGTGTGCATCTGTGTTTGTGCATCTGTGTGTGTGTGTGCATCCATGTGTATGTGCATCCATGTGTGTGTGCATCCATGTGTGTGTGTGTATCCGTGTGTGTGTGCATCCATGCATGTTTATCCATGTGTGTGCATCCGTGTGTGTGTTTATCCATGTGTGTGCATGTTTGTGTGTGTATCCGTGTGTGTGCGTGTCCCTGCAGGTGAGCGGTGGCCGTGTTCATGGGTGCTCCGGTGGGTGGGTGTGCAGGGGCAGCCATGTGGGTGTCCCTGTGTGTGGGTGTCTCTGTCACTGGGTGTTCCTGTCACTGGGTGTCCCTGTGTGTGGGTGTCTCTGTCACTGGGTGTTCCTGTCACTGGGTGTCCCTGTCGCTGGGTGTCCCTGTGTGTGGGGGCTCCTGTGGATGCGTGTTTCCTGTGGGTTGGTGTCACCATGAGTGTGTGACCCTGCCCATTGGTAGTCTCTTGTGGATTGGTGTCCCTGTGCCAGGCTGTCCCTGTCAGTGGGTGTCCCTGTCAGTGGGTATCCCTGTCAGTGGGTGTCCCTGTGCGTGGATGTGTCACTCCTTGTGGCTGTCTCTCTCAGTGGGTGTCCCTGTGGATTGGTGTCCCTGTGCCCGGGCAGCTGTTCCTGTCAATGCCCCCATCTCACAGTCATGTTGTAGAGGGAGCACCCGAGGGGACAGTGCTGGGCAGGTTTGGGACACTGACACCCAGGTGAGGGGACAGAGGACAGTCCTTGCCCTCTGTGTCACCCCCCCAGGCCATGGGGGCTCTGCCTCCCTGGGGAACGAATTGTCCCTGTGACCCCAGCAGGCAGAGCCGTGCCCGGTGTCCCAGCCGGGGCAGGGGACACCCATCCCACACGGGGACGGGGACAGTTCTGTGCCCCCGGGGCACGAGGTGAGGGGTCCTGCTCGGTGGCAGTGTCAGCAGGAAGAAGCTGAACACGAGCTCCGGCTATTTTTGGGTGTCTGCGATGTCACACAGGGCCAGAGACAGGGAGAGTGTCCCCGGTCCCTCACGGCCCTGGTGACCCTCGGTGACCCCCAAGTCCCCAGTACAAGAGGACACACTGCAGCCATCGGGCTCAGGGACACCTGAGCCCCCAGCTGGGTCCCTCCACGACCCAGGGACGGGGACAGGAGTGGGCACTGTCCCCTGGGGTCCAGGGACACGGAATCCCATGGCCGAGGTGACCCCACCCGCGCTGGGAAGGGGCCGGGGATGCGCTGGTCCCACCGGAACCAAAGCATGGGGAGATCGGGGGGACCTGTGGGGGTCCCACAGCCCCATGCCTGTCCTTGTCACCAGCGTCCCCCCGGCACCCAAAGCATCACTGGTGGCACACGCGTGTGTCCCCACGCACACAGGGAGGGGACAGAGTCACACAGGTGTCCACACTCACAGGCACAACAAGCGGGGACCGGGTCACGTGTCCCCACAGACACATGGAATTGAGGGGGTGTCACACATGTCCCCGCACTCTCCTGGAGTCCCCATATATATCCCCACACCCCTCTCCAGTGCTCTCTGCTCCCCGTGCCTCAGTTTCCCCAGCTCAGCTCTCCTGTCCTCGCCACTCGTGTCCTTGAAGGGCATCACGAGTGTCGCTGTCCCCATGCCCTGACCGTGGCCGGGGATAGCACCTGCCCCTCCCCACGGGCCCGTGGGACCACCGGGGCTGGGCACGCACCCCTCGTGCCCTCCTCAGCCCCTCCTGAGCGTCCCCGTGCCCCGCAGCCACCTCCCCGCCGAGCCCCGCAGCCAGCTCCCCGGGGTGTCCCGCAGCCAGCTCCCCGGGGTACACCACAGCCAGCTCCCCGGGGTACATCACAGCCAGCTCCCCGGGGTACCCCACAGCCAGCTCCCCGGGGTACCCCACAGCCAGCTCCCCCCGTGCCCCGCAGCCAGCTCCCCGGGGTACCCCACAGCCAGCTCCCCCCGTGCCCCGCAGCCAGCTCCCCGGGGTACACCACAGCCAGCTCCCCCCGTGCCCCGCAGCCAGCTCCCCGGGGTGCCCCGCAGCCAGCTCCCCCCGTGCCCCGCAGCCAGCTCCCCCCGTGCCCCGCAGCCAGCTCCCGCAGAGCCCGGGCACGGCGCGGCACGGCGCGGCCCTCTCTCCCCTCTCTCCCCGCTGGCCCGGCGCTGGCCCAGCCCGGGGGCTCGGCCCGGGGGGCGGGGGCCGGGGGCGGGTGGTCGGCCCGGGGTGGCCGCTGGCAGCGCTGCCGGGGAGTATTTCTGGAGCGCGTTGTGCTCTTTCCAATCATGTGATGAGGACATTATTTAAGGCGGCTGCGGGGCCGGAGCAGCTGCAGGCGGTGCCACGCTCGCAGCCGGCAGGACCCCCGCGCGTCTGCGGCCCCCCCCGCGCCCCCTCGCCATGGTCGA
The DNA here is from genome assembly GCF_009819655.1 of Sylvia atricapilla. NCBI lineage: Eukaryota > Metazoa > Chordata > Aves > Passeriformes > Sylviidae > Sylvia > Sylvia atricapilla. The sequence continues at coordinate 5,723,062 of NC_089163.1, forward strand.
CGCCTTCGTGGGCACCTGGAAGCTGGTGGACACCAACAATTTCGATGAGTACATGAAGGCGCTGGGTGAGTGGGCGCGGCTGGCAGCGGGCTTGGAGTCACATCACCCCTTTTGGTTTTTTTGTGGGTTTTTTTGTTTTTTTTTTACGCCCCCCCAATTTGCCTGGTGAACCCCCGCGGTTCACGGGGGTCTGGCGGGGCGGCTGCAGGCGGTGGGGGCGTCGCTGCTGCCTCCGTGTGTGCTTTAGGGGGGCTCTGGGGTTTCGTGCACGTGGGGTTGGGCTGGGTGAGGGGTCTCGGGCTGGGTGAGGGGTCTCGTCCTTCCTAGGACAGGCTTCGGCAGAGCGTGGAGGGATGAGATGCCCCCCCGGTGCTGGGGGTCTCTGAGGACCCCCCAGCCCTCCCCAGCCCCCGAACCCCCATCAGGCAGCCCCAGCGTGGTCAGGGGGAGTCCCGCAGCCCAGAGCGGTGCGGGGAGCGGGGACAGCCCCCGGTTCCCCCTCCCCCAGCTCAGGGTGGGCGCTGGTCCCGGAGCCAGCCCTCAGCAGGGACAGCATTCCCTGCCCCCTTCCCTGCTCCTGCCCCGGGGGCGCACGGAGCCCCCCAGCGCCGTGAGCAGGGGGCAGTTTGGGGGCTCTCCCTCCACCGGCACGGGGAGGAGGAGCTCGGGGGCGATGCCGGGGCCGGGTGGCTGCACCGTGGCCCTGCACACCCCGTCACCCCCTCGGTCCCCAGGCGTGGGCTTCGCCACGCGGCAGGTGGCCGGCTTCACCAAGCCCACCACCATCATCGAGCTGGACGGCGACAAGGTCACCGTGAAGACCCAGAGCACCTTCAAGAACACCGAGATCACCTTCAAGCTGGGCGAGGAGTTCGACGAGACCACGGCGGACGACAGGCACGTCAAGGTGAGGCCCCCCAGCCCGCCCCACCCCGTGAAAGGCTCCGTGGGCACCCCCAAGAGGCTCCGTGGGCTCCGGGGGATGGCTCCATCAGCTCCAGGACTCCCTCCTGAAGGGTGGAAGGGGAACAGCTCTGTGCCCGCCGGGGCTGCAGTTCAAGCCTGGTTCCGTCCAGACGTGCCCCCACAGTCCGTTCTGCGGCTGGGCTCCCCCGGGAGCAGGATGGAGCTGCCGGGAAGGTTGTGCAAGAGGCCGGCTGGAGAGTGCCAGCTTGCTCAAGAGGAGGCCGCGGTGGGGCGGTGGGAAGTGTCCCTGCCCCGGGGGAAGAGGGGCACCACACCTCATTTCTGAGCCCCCTGTGTGCCTGCCATCGCAGCGCTGCAGGGATGGAGCACCGGCACAATCCCAGCCGTCGGTGCCTCTCCAAGGGCTCATCCCAGGGCTGCGGGACCCTGGGGAGCTCAAAAGTTCCCAGGCCAGGCTGCCCCTCCCTGTAAGAGCAAGGAAAAAAATCACCTGAGGGAGAGCAGTGACTTTCCTGGCCTCTCCCACCCTGCAGGGACATTTTTCCTTGAAGGAGCCGCCCAGCTCCTGACTTTTCCTAGATTCCAGCTGTTGCTCCCATGCCCACTGAGCAGTCCGGGCACGGAGCAGCTCTGTGCCCCACACCCAGCCCGGGCCGGGGCCCTCAGGAGGGACCTGGGGGCTCTTTGGGCACCAAAAGCCCTTTCCTGGCCCCAGAGCAGGAAGCACGAAGGGCTGGGCTCGCAGTGAGGCTGGGGGAAGGGGCTGGCTGTGCGCTCCCTCCCAGCCGCGCTCGCTCTCTCCCTCCCCAGCTCCTGGAAGCTGTTCAAGCAGCAGGAACGTGTGACCGGCCCCGAGCTCCTGCCACAGCCCGGGACGTGCCCTTGGGGTGCCCCTCGGCCGGCGGCCAGAGGGCACATGATGGGGCAGCAACGGCTGCCCGAGGCACGGATGGGGCAGGCGGGGTCAGCCCTGGGGAGCTGGGAGATGTGGGGCACCCATGGAATGGTTTGGCTTGGAAGGCACCTTAAAAGCCTACCCAGTGCCACCCCAGTGCCATGGTAGGGACACCTCCCAGTGTCCCAGGTGCTCCCAGTGTCCAGCCTGGCCTCGGGCACTGCCAGGGATCCAGGGGCAGCCACAGCTGCTCTGGGCACCCTGTGCCAGGGCCTCACCCCCTCACAGGGAGGGATTTCTCCCCAATATTCCATCAGTCCCTACCCTCTGCCTGTGGCTTCCAGGGCTGTGGGGCACCCAAACCCTGCGGGTACCCAAACTTTGGCAGAGCTGAGCAGTGAAGGGACGCAGCTCTGGGGGAGAATTGGGATCTGAGGGAGCGCCCAGAGCCTTGTGGGGACCCGGGGCTGGGACACACCTGATCTCTGCACAGCCCCAAGCCATGGGGGCACCCGAGGGGCAGCCCCCGGCTCTGGGGGGCACAGGGCAGGATGGGGCCGGGCGGGCGGTGCCAGCGCCTGTCCCGGCACGGCCCCGCGCTGCCGCGGCGGGCGCTGTCGCTGTCGCTGTCACCTTGGCACGGGCCGGGCTCTCTGCGCTGAGTCAGCAGCGGCGCTGTGCAAACAGCAGCGCGCCGAGCAGAGGCGTGTTTGCTGCATCAGCCGCTCCAAAACCCCTCGGCGGGCCCTGCGGGGCAGGGAAGCTTCGGTTCCAAGCCCCGATCCCTGCCCAGCCTCTCTGGTCCCCTCCGGAGCCGGGGAGCCGCGCCTGGGAGCGCCCCGGGACAGGTCCCGGTGGCCCCGGAGCGGGACGCGGCCCCGGGGCACGGAGGGCACGGTGACCGCGCCGGTGGCACTCGGGGGTCACAGCAGGGCAGCCGAGGCCGTGAGCCAGGGCAGCACCCAGGCTGACAGAGCCAGGCGGGGCTGGTGCCGGGTGGGCACACACACAGTGGCACCCCCAGGCTGATCCCGAACCCTGCGGGGCTCCAGGGTCCCCTCGGAGGAATAAACCCCCCCAGAGCCCAGAAACCCCGGGGAGGAAGGTAACTGTGGCTCTCAACCCCTCCCTGCAGTCCGTGGTCACACTGGATGGAGGCAAACTCGTCCACGTGCAGAAATGGGAGGGGAAGGAGACATCGCTGGTCCGGGAGCTGAAGGATGGGAAATTAATTCTGGTAAGGAAATGGTTTTATTCTGAGGTTCCCACCTCGGAAATGGTTCCAAGTGGGCAGAGCTCAGCTTGGGGCTGGGCAAGGCAGCGCTAACCCCCCACCCCTCTGCCCCCAGACTCTCACCATGGGCAACGTCGTCTCCACCCGCACCTACGAGAAGGCGACATAGACGCTGTCCCGGGTCCCCTGCCTGTCACCCGGTGCCACATCGTCCCCACCTCCCGGGCCCGTGCCAGGCACGGCTTCCCGTGGGCTGGGAGCCGCTGGGGCCGCCCCTGACCCCGCCCGGCGCCTGCAGGGGCTCGGGTGGTGGTTTCGTGGTTTGTTGTTGGGTTCTTTTTTAACTGATAGTGGGAAAAGTCACATGGAAAAATAATAAAGGTGTTGTTACAGCTCTGTGCTCGGTTTACTCGGGAAAAGGCCTTTCTGGCACGTGGGGTGGCAGGGATGGGTTAATGGGCAGTGATCCCAGTGGCCCGTGTCAGCCCCTTCTCCCAGCTGTGGGCTCAGCTCTGGCGGCAGTGTGCTCTCCCAGAGGGAACGTTCAGCCCCGCAGCAGCTCAGGATCCGGGAATGCCCCTCCCGGCGAGGCCGAGGGCGGGAGGGAGCCCCAAAGCCTCAGCCGGAGGGGCAGGGTCACCTGGAATAAAGGTGCTGAGCTCTTGGGGTCTGGATTTGGGAAGGGAAATGGCCCCAAAGGGGAATGCAGCCATGGGAGCTGGGCTGGGAAGCACAGGGAAGGAAAAGGGGTAAGGGGAGGCTGCATCAGCAGTCCCAACCCCTCCTGCAGGGCCAGCCCTACTCCAGCTCCCTGCAGAGCCGCAGGAGCGACTCCTTCCCCCATTCACATCTGCCCCAGCAGCCCGAGCTGCTCCTGGCACTCCCCTGCCACCCCTTCCCCTGACCTTCAGCTCCAGTTACAAGATTTATGCTCCTTCCAGAAGCCTTCTCCTATGGGTTACCTCACCACACACCCCCTTCCCACCCCAGGGAGCCTCGGGAAGCAGCCAGAACTTCCCAAAGAAACCCTTTCTCTTCCCAAAATAGGCCTTTCCCATCTCCTCCATGCAGCCAGTGCTGCTCTTCCCCTGCCCAAGATGAAGTGTGAAGGGTACAGAAGAAAGAAGCCAGTACAAAGTACAGCTGGAGAGGGCAGAGGTTTATTTTCCATCCCTTTCCAAGGCAGCAAACACTCCACGGTTCATGTTTACCCCCAGTTTCTGCCCTCCCCCCTTTGCTCCTTGCTCCTGCCCTCCCGGTGTTTGCAGAGACGCAGGGAGCCGGGGCAGGTCTGCAGCCCAGAGCTCTGTGCCAGGGGGTTGTGGTCTCACCACAGTGCCCAGCAACACCAAACGCTGTCCCCAGCACGGTGTGCGCCTGGCTGAGCCACCCCAGCCTCTGCAGGCCCCTGCACAGGGCTGCTGTCACCCAGCTGTCACCAGAGCTGGCAGCAGCTCAGCAGGACACGAGGCTGTGGGACAGCAGGGCGGCCTGCAGGCTGTCATGAGCCTGTGCTGGCAGCAGCTGTGCGACAAAGGCTGCCCAAGGTGACAGAGGACAGCTCGTAGCAAGGTCAACAACACCTGTAACACCACATGCCTGTGTGACTTCGAGAAGGAAACGCCTTGTCCCTGGAGCAGGAGAGGTGCTGATCCCTGCTGGCTGCACCAGGGAATGGCCGTGCAGCAGCCCAGCCTGCCCTGCTCATCCCAGGGCTACTTTTTGTGCTTCTTCTTCTTCTTCTTCTTGGGAGCCTTGCTGGGTTTCCCAGAGTGCCTGGGCCTCTTGCTGGAGGGCTGAGCTCCGTCGCTGTCCGAAGTTGAGCTGTCCGAGTCTGACTCTGAGGACTGCCTGGCCTTGTGCTTCCTCTTCTTCTTCTTCTCCTAGGAAAACACAGGAGAAGCCTGGGAATGTGGGAATGCTCTCCCAGGGCAGCACAGACCTCTCCTGCACGGACAGGGCACCATGCCCCAGGAGGCAGGAGTTCATCACCGCTGCCAGCCCTCGGGGCACAGGGTTGGCAGAAACAGGAGCAGAGGGGCAGCCATGTGGAAATCCAAGGTTGGAAAACATTGGATAATTCATGGAAGGAGAGTTCGTGCTCTCAACTCCATTATTTCATTGTTCTTAATCAATACAAGTTGGAAGATGAAGTTTTTTGCCCAAAAACCAGGTTTCTAAACTAGCCATGAGCACCATCTCTGCAGCCCCAGCCCACCCCAGCCCCCAGCCTGCCAGGACGGGGGCACTGGAGCATCCAAACACCCTCTGGAGCTTCCTGCAGCAGGATGAGGTCAGTGCCCTCCTGCAAGATGTGGCTCTTTGCACAACCTCGCTAAAGATTTCACCACCCTCTCCTGTTTCCCAACTTCCTCTGTGCCCCTTCCTGCTCCTCAATTTCCAGCACACCCCTGCTGCTCAATTTCCAGCACACCCCTGCTGCTCCCCAACTTCCCCTGCACCCTCTCCTGCTGTCTCCCCCTTCAGAGCCCCCGACCCCGTGCTGCTGCAAAGCCCTGAAACAAAAGCTCCAGCTCTGACCCTCGGCTGCAGCACGGGAACAGCTGCTGCTGGAATAAAGCCCATAAGGAACTCTGAAATGGATCTAAACCCTCCAGTCTGAGGCGTGTGACGAAGCAGCAGGCAGAGATTACCCTGAGATCAGCCTGGGGGGCACTGGGATCACCCCAAGGCAGACCAGCACTGTTTAATGATGCAGGACGGCAATTTGGGGATATTTAATGAGAACAAAGGGCTGGGGAGAGGATCTGATTGATCTCGTGCTGCTGCATCCCCTTCCAGCAGGGAGCAGGAATGCTGGAGCAGCTCCCAAGGGCCTGGCAAACCCACCCTGCACACACTCAGGTGTTCCCTCCCCTTGGCTCTGGGAAGCAAAGGGAAGCAGGTGAATAGGCCTCTAAAATAATGGTACCTCGCACATGGCTAAAGCAAAGCGGCAGTTTTCTGTCCAAGCACAGCAGCACCTGGACCCAGCAAGGGCCCAACTCCATCCATGGCCACATCAGTGCCTGAGAGACTTCCCTGGCACAGGGCTCTGAAGACCATGGAATGAGTGGGAAGGGACCTGAAAGAGCATCCAGTTCTACCTCTGTGCCATGGCAGGGACACCTCCCAGTGTCCCAGTGTCCAGCCTGGCCTTGGGCACTGCCAGGGATCCAGGGGCAGCCACAGCTGCTCTGGCAATTCCAGCCCAGCCCCTGCCCACCCTGCCAGGGAACAATTCCCAGTTCCCAATCTCCCATCCAGCCCTGCCCTCTGGCAGTGGGAAGCCATTCCCTGGCTCCTGTCCCTGCAGCCCTTGTCCCCAGTCCCTCTGCAGCTCTCCTGGAGCCCCTTTAGGCCCTGCCAGGGGCTCGGAGCTCTCCCTGGAGCTTCTCCTCTCCATGGAGCACCCCCAGCTCTCCCAGCCTGGCTCCAGAGCAGGGGGCTGAGCAGGAATTTTTGCCCTACTTGAGAACTCCAGGGACAAACCAAGGAGAGTTTTGGGGAGCAGAGATGGCCACGGAGGTGACCAAAGCCCTGGGACAGGCTTGGACAGCCCCAGGGAGGAATGTGGCCCGGCAAGCTCAGCTCAGGGCTCTAACTCAGCTCTTAAACACCTGTGCCCAAAGCGGGTTGGGTGTCCAAGCACCAGGCCCAGGCTGTCAGCTGGGGAAAAAGAGAAGGAGCCGGCAGCTTCATTTTAATCAAATACAACTCTTTTAGGGAGCTGGAAGAGCAAAGACAACACTCAGAGCTGAGCATTAAGCAGGATCCTTCCCCAGGATTCCGGGGAAGGGAGCAGAGGATGGAGTCACTCCAGACCCACCAGACCCTTGGCACATTTCAGCTCCATAACTGCAAATAATCTCACCCAAAACTGAGTCTGTTTTCCTGTGGGGTAACAACAGACTCACCACAGAGTCCCTGACCCACACAGGAAAGGCAAATCCTCCCAGTCCTAAGAGGATGGGAAGGAGTTAAATCCTCCAGAGAAGTGGATGCAGCAAGGAGAATTTTCTCAAGCTTTTCCAGCCTGTGCACATGGTGAGAAAGTTTGACAAGACCTTCACAACCAACAGTTTCATTCCAGAGCTTGGGAAACTTTCTCAGGATGTGAGGGCTGAAGGCAGGATGTCACACACACTCCTGGGGATGCAACAGGGGACATAAAAGCACACGTGGGCATTGTGCTGGCTGGAAAAAATCAACAAAGCCTCACTCTTCCCTTTTTGGGGGCTTCTAACAGCCAAGATCACTCCAAGACAGACAAACTCCTTTTTCCTTTTCTGTCCTGTGCAGGGCCAGGAGCTGAACTAAGTGATCCTCGTGTGTGGATATTCCACCATTCTCTGACTCCTCCAGTGCAGAAGTGCAGGCAGCACAGCACATCAGCACAGCCTGGGCTGCAAGTGCAGCAGGAAAAAAGGAGGGCTGAGCATTCCCAGAGGAAAAAATGTGGCTGCTCCATCCCTGGAGGAGCTTTGGAGCCCCCTGAGACAGTGGAAGGTGTCCCCATGGACAGGGGTGGCACTGGATGGGATTTAAGCTCCTTCCAACCCAACCCATTCAGGATTTAATGATTTTCAGCAGCAGGATTTTTTATTATTTTATGATTTGCAGTGCTGCTACAAACTCCTCCAGCAGCAGCAGCACCCTGCTCCAGAGCACAGCTCCCCTCACACGCAGCAGCCCCAGCCCTGGGGCATCAGCACTGCACCCCAGGGAGCTCAGGGCTCAGGAACTGCCCAGCAAAGCCCCGGTTTGTGCCTGCAGGGACAGCCCTGGGCTGCCAGTGCCCTCCAGCTGTGCTGGATGGGGCTCAGCTCAGCTCTGGACACACCCAGCACTCCTAAAGGCATTTTGGGGGAATATCTGGAGAGGATTTGGCCCAAGGAGCTCTCAGTGCAGAGGGCTCACAGCACACAGAGCTGGACTTCACGGTTCCTTGCACATCCTGCCCCATCTATGCAATTATCACACCACAACCCAACCAAAGTGCTCCAAAATCTCTCTGCAAGCCCCTGTTGGAGCTGCCAGCAGGACAGCAGCAGGCTGGGCTGGAGCCTGAGGGCTCATTTTCATGGAATTCCTTCCCTACTGCTACAAAACCCCTCCAAGAGGGGCCCCTCCAGCACTCCAGGCTCCCTCCTGCCCTCTGTGAGGAAACTGCTCCAGGCTGTGCTCTCAGGATCTTACAACACCTCATTCCTCCTAAAGGTATTTGGGGTTGAGATAAGAGGGGAGTGCCCAGAACTGTCTAACAAGCTGAAATATTTTTCACCAGAGCCTTTAGAGGAGCTATGATCCCCTTTCAAGACTTTGTGTCTTGTCCTTGTGAAAAACTCGAATGGATTTCTACTGTCTGTCTGCATCCATCCCCAGGGGTGTGCCAGGAATCCTTCCAGGCTTCATTTCATTCTTATCCTCATTCCACCACCCAATTTCATTCCAAACAAGATTCATTCCATCGATCTAAAGGTGTTTTTTGCATGATTTGTTGGAGGAGCAGTCAGAGTGAAGCTGAGGAGAAGAACCCAGCCTAGAGCCAGTAAATAAAGACAGACAGATGAAGAAAAATTTGGATTAAGACAATGTGTGAAGGGCTGAGCCCTCTCAATGCCATGGAAGAAGCAATAAAACTGAGCATGGACTAAGGCTGGATGAACCACAGGTCACAGAACAAACACACTGGTGTAGCTTTCACATGAAGATCTGCAGGAAGATCTGGAAATCTTCCACAAGGCGGGGAAAAGAGAAGCAAACTCATGAAAAAGGCCCAAAGGCCATCCAAAATCACCTGGGGGATGAGCTGCTCCATGTGGAATAAAGCTCATAAGCAATTTTGAAATGGATCTAAACCCCCAAACTCGAGGTTGTGTGAGCAGATGGGATAAACTCGGAGAACTTCAACCCAAGGGGTTATCCCTTGGTCAGCACTGCAGGTTTTTTCTTGGAAGATGAAGGCAGCAGGATCAGAAGGGCTCAGCCATTCCCAGCCCCCTGCCTCCCACACAAGCCCAGCAGGGACACTGCTGTTCCCACAGGAGCTCCTTCACCCCGTGACCCCAGGAGGAAAAGGGACACAGAGCCTGGGCCTGCCCAGCTGTCCCAGACAGCCTCTGGGGCTCACCCCTGACACTGCACCACGGAATTGTGGAATTGTTCAGGTTGGAAAAGCCCTCCAAGATCAGTCCAACCCCAGCACCACCAGCACGTCCCCAGTTGCCACATCCACGTGGTTTATGAGGGATGGGGAGTCCACCACTGCCAGGACAGTTTTATCAACCCTTTCTGTGAAGGATTTTTCCCAAATATCCAACCTAAAGCTCCCTCAGAACAAATAGAGGCTGCTTCACCCCATCCCTCATTCCCCAGGGGCATGCCCCCGGCTGTCCCCTCCTGTCAGGGACTTGTGCAGAGCCACCAGGTCCCCCCTGAGCCTCCTTTTCTCCAGGCTCAGCCCCTTCCCAGCTCCCTCAGCCTCTCCTGGGGCTCCAGACGCTTCCCTGGACACGCTCCAGCCTCTCCCCTTCTCCCTCCACCCCCCTTTCTCAGGGATTTTCTCAGGGATTACAGGACCAGGACAGGGCTTTGTGCTGCCACCCAAAAATGTGTCACTGTCACACCAAGGCCACTCCCACGCAGAGACCTGAATCCAGCTCCAGCCTGGGAATGCTGTGGGGCTCAGGCAGAAGGGAAAACAGGAGCTGGGAGCCACTGGGAATGCAAGGTGAGAAAAAAGGGGTGAGGAACCTGGAGTGTCTCAAGAGAGGAATCTCTGGGAAGAGGAGAAAAACCCCAGAAACTGCAAGGAAACCTCAGACCCAGGAAAGCCCAAAATGCTGATCCTCAACAACCACAAGTATTAATTTTATTGCTCTGACACTCAGTGGAGATAGAATCCCTTGGGAGCTGGCAGCTCCCTCCTCTCATTTAAAACCCCAGCCCCACACTGGTGTCACACACAGGGGAGGGGACAGGTCAGCAAGGAGATTGTCCCTGAATCCATGGAGCTATTTCCACGTGCTCTAAGTCCCTGGAGCTCCAGGGAAGCACATGGTGGCTCCCAGACAAGATCACAGCAGGCACTCCAGACTACAAGGGAACCATTCATCTCCAGGATCCCACATCCTGTCTCCAAAAAAAAACCCCAAGTTTTATTATTCCAGCTCTGGAAAACATCTGACAACTTTTGATGTCACCCCTGAGAAGGGAGGGAGATCAAAGGAACAAGTGAGATTTCAAGGAAAGCTATTAATCCACCCACCCTAAAAAAATCAGGAACAAATTCAGGACAGTGGCCCACATTTCCTGTAGTGTCAGCAGGGCAAGACTCCACTGGGAATCCCCATCCTGGGGGATGGGTAGGAGTAGGACACCAAGCTATTGGTGCACTTCTTTGAGTAATTTTTCCCCAAAACATTGAAATAACTTGAGCCTTTTCTGCCTGGTACCACTCTCCAGGTATGCAGAGAGGCCACAGAGCTGGAAAGAGGGGAAAAACAGAGAAAGGGCTTTGGAAGAGTAAAAGTGGGACTGTGAAGGGGCTGAGGGAAGGGTTTATTTATTGAAGTCCTGACCTGGGTTGTGGCTGCCCCTGGATGTGTCCCAGGCCAGGCCTTGGAGCAACCTGGGGCCACGG